>NC_060236.1:33058047-33417548 GCF_021155775.2 Neodiprion pinetum | reverse complement strand
CAATTTTACCTCCCCTATCCTGCTCATCGGTTCGTTCCTACTTTTACACAGCCGTCCGTAGGTGGGTTTATTCGCCAAGGAGAGGGAGAGACGGAGAAAAAGGATGGGGTGGGGGGTGGGGGGGAGAGTGTTCTGCCCCGCTGTGTTCCTGTAATATATTGCCTTCTATGGGCGTATCGCGTCCTCAAATAGGGGAATTACATGAATTCTCGATAGGGACTAAATTGCTATTGAACTACGCCAGTCTCGGATATATTTGACTGCCCTGTCTCTCTATCCACTCTCTGCTTTGTACACAGAACCCGCAGACCGCATGGAACGCGGATAAACCACGCAGATTCAAGGTCTAAAACGAAAATTTTCTACGTAATTAACCGCAAGTGCCAAAGCCGGATTAATGTTACAACGCCAAAATTACGGTGAAGGAAAATTTGATTTTTCAATCAAGTTATACGTCAAAATTATGGTGAAATTCGTGTCTTTGAAGCGACGGTTTGAATATTTCGTTATTCTACGCTAAGGGAAAAATTCACTAGAGATAGGATTATTGTTATGCGGAAAAAAATTAAAATTATCAGTAGCACAAGTGATGAAAGAAGTTATGTGGTTGCTATTAGATTATTTAATGAGCTAACGAATGATTTACAAATACTGTATTCAAATACTAAATCATTGAAAAAAATGTGAAAATACAATAAAATGGAAATATGGTTGATCTTGGATTAGTCTACTAGTTATAAGTATAGTTATCTTTTTAATTAGATGAATTATAGTGGTTTTTCTATTTCTGTTATTTTAGTTAGTTATTCTAGTGTTTGTTATTGTTAGTAGACCAGTCCTAGGCACAGGTTCTTGTAACTTCCTATAGGTTTTTATATTTTTACTTTCATGTAAATATATTCGTCATTTGTTGCTGGTAAATAAATAAATAAATAAATAAATAAATAACAAATATTACTGAAAAGAAAATGTGACATAATTGAGAATAACGAAAAGAATATTTTCACGTATTTAGATTTTATGATTATAGCTATAAAATTCATTTTTATTTAGTACCTAGGAAAATATTCTTCGATTACTGAAAAAAGCCAATTTTCATGTGGATTCTGCGGGATCCTTTTGGAGGAGAATAAAAATGTTGATAAAGTACCTAATTTTTTTTTTACACACGTGTATAAACTACGTTAAAATACCTGATAATTCAACGTCGAAAGAAGCTACGAAGATTGTGATAGAAATTATTTGAACATTTCGGAAAACTTATCGAGAAGAACGTCGAATTTTTGGAAACGGTGACTGCGAGTAACGCGTGCAAGGATTAAAGTTCGAGCGGACGGTTCGGTTTGTCGAAAGGATTAAAACAGGACGGAACAGAACGCAAATTGGTGTTATAGGGTGGTTCATAACAGGCCCTCGCCGCCCCTTCCATACCAGTAGAAATTATGAGCTAATCTTCCGTAAACCGTTCGTTTCGTTCCTGGAGCAATTTTACCAATCAGAGAATAACAAGTGCTCCCTACAGATATCCCGCAGGATAATGCGGGGTTGCGTTCCCCGGCGTGATGTTACGGGTTCGATCCTGTCGAACAAAGATTCAATAATAAACGCGAAAAATGAGAAAGAAAAGCTCGTTAAAATTGGTCGATTAGCAAGGTTCAATTATTTGGGTCTTTGATTTAATCCGCGCAAATCGATATAAAATTCTTCCTACAACGCGAGCATGTTTCACGCGTTTTTTCATGCGTGTTTTCCGTACACAAAGTATCCGTTTCTACGATGGTAAAGTAAGTAACTGCGAATGCGCATGCGCGGTGTGCGGAAAAGACCACTTTCAACTCCTAGGAGTTAAGAGTGGTACTTTCCGTGCTCTGCGCATGCGCCGTCGCGAACAAACCTGACATTACGCGATTCTAACCTCGATTTCTTGCTTTGTGAAAAAACGTGTAACACACTCCTGCCGCGTAAAGAATCGTGAGCAACAAGGAGGCAACGGTCTTTTCACCTCGCGTATTCGCAATATTCGTCTTTGGTTCACCTAAGACTGATTTTGCAAACTTACGCTCCGCCCGAAATGATCGAGTTTGCCTCCTTGTTGCACAATATACTCTTATTGACGATGACTACATGCGGTTCTTAACTATTTGCATTTTTTTTTTCTTCTATATCACAAAATCAAAATGGAATTTGTAGCCGTACCGAGAAAATCTGTGTACTATAGTAACTTGTACGATTCTTTTTTTTTTTTAATGTGGTCACTAAAGCTGTATTTTTCTCTAACTTTTGCGATAACGATAAAAGTGAAGGAAAAAATTTGATGCTGCGAACTTTTTCAAATAAAAAAAACTTTCGTCGACTAATCAAATAGACTAGAATTTGCAATGACCAGAAAATGTAGTATCGATTACTATTATCACACTGAATAGTTACTAACGGTAACAAATTTTCTAGAAACTATAATAACAAATGAAAATTCTTCTCAGTGCACTCCAGAAATGTCAAAAATGTGTGGCGATCAGAGAGCAAACATTCTTACGATTAATTAGACAGATTTTAAAGAAAGCGTCGATGACGAACGATTTAATAATCAGTGAGAATGGGATGCATTTTGAATTGGCACGGCTGTATCGAAGCTCGTCTCTTGATATTCCACAGAGGGTAAATTATTCCAACACAGATCTGCATCAATATAGCCGTATTTGTGGCACAGCAGTGCAGGGTTCCCGGTAGGAAATCGACTTGAAACTTTGAACCGGGGTATAATTATCTCCGCGGGAATTGTGCTGCGCGGTGATGGAATTGTGTATGGCTATACGGCGGGATATAGGTGGTGCATGAGTAATTACAGTTGCATCTACGAATCAAGGTGGTAAATTTGATGGAAGGGGTGCCGAAACACGCAAAGTAGGGATCCTTCACGGTTATTGTTTCATCGAGCTCGCTTGTAGAAATTCATTAAATTTCCGAGGAGAACCTCGCGAGTTTCTTACTTTTTGACGAATTTTGTAAACGATTGATAGAGCAGCCAAAATATGGGATTTTCTAAAGATGCGAAAATGTAATGCGTAGAAATATTGAAATGTGAAAAGTCTAGGTATAAAAAATTGAAGATGTTGAATTGCGGTACAAAAAGACAAAATAGAAAAGTGAACACATAGAGTAGAAAAATCTAAAATCTGTATACGGTTTTATAACATCGAGACGGATTCTCACGTTTCTATATTTTGTTGTTATATATTCTAACCTTTCGATTTTTTTTTACTTCTCCGTACTTTGACTTTATACACTTTTGAATTCTATAAGTTAAATTTTCGCTTCTTCAACCCCTGCGTGAATACATTTTTTTTTTTTTTTTTACATGCGATTCAGTTGAAATTTTGTATCCACGGGCTTTTGGGGTCGCTTATTACGCATCTAACCTCGAAATTCGAAAATTGAAAATGGCTGATCCAATATGACTGACGAACAAAAACAACAAGAAGAAACGTTTTGCAAAAATTCTGTAATATTTTTTGGTGTGTCCCAAGTTCGTGCAAATGTTGGCATTCGGATTTTCACTGCAGATTAACGGAAAATGCTTTTTGTCGAGGAAAAGTATTGCAATAAATAAACAAATAAATAAATTTTATACGATTTTCACACCTTTAAATATTTCAGGGACCATGTAGAACCAAAAAATTCGGTAGTTGATTAAATAAAAAGCTGCAAAAAAAGGGTGAGACGCTGAGCATCCGAGCGTGAATTGAAGGGTTGAAAATTTGATTTAGTACCGTTTCTATTTTTTGATTGTTCTACATTTTCACCCCCATTCAGCTCCGGCACAAAACCCCGGAAAAAGCTCTGCCTGTTTCTGTATATCGCCTCGTGAGAATCTAGAATTAAATAAATTATGAAAGTAACGTGGCACGGCGTACACCTGGGGGTTGAAACGAGTTGGTAGGAGGAGGAAGAGGAAGAAGGGCGCAGAGAGAGTGGCTGAAGGTAATTTCATTTTGTTATTTAGTTCGTGTGCCGACGGCATTAGGGACAGGAAGTGCGTGTATTGTGCCGCGGTGTGTTTCGGCGCCGTGCATACGCGCCACGGTTTATCATTACGAAAAGTCATCTAAAGTTCGCCCACCCCCAAAAACGCGGCGATTTGCGCCTCGCCTCATTCATGCGCCCGTCAATAATCCCGGCAGGTTTCGCGTATCGAACCGTCTGTAAACGTTTGACCGGATTAAAAATAGGGACGTTTTTCCTCCTACCCAACCTGCAGCGATTTTCTTCTTTTTTTTGTCACTTTCTCATTTTCACCCCCCTCACTTTCTTGAATATAAATCGTAACGCTGCAGGGACTGGCGTATATATTATACGGTTCGTTCTCAGGGCGGTTTCTAATTTCTTTCAACGTTTGTTTGCGCCCTTCGACTTTCTCCTTAATTATCATAAATTCACATGGGGGGGTAAGATGAGGGGATCAGGCGTTGGTTACTTTTGATCAATTTCCACCCGAACGAAACCTACCAAGTTTCCCCCACGCTGATGGTTCTACGCAACTTTCATCGAGGTCCAGATTTCAGTCTGTAGGTATATTATACCCGAAGTCTCTCCCTCACTCCTCTACTCGATCGAAAATGAGAGCACCCTCCGTTTTTTTCACTTCTTCTTTTTCTTCTTATACGGTGAAACTATGTATTCCTTAAGAGGGTACATTGATTTCAATAAATTAATTTCCGTTCCCTGCTTATAAGTACTTCTTTTTTTTTTTTACATATTATCGTAGCCTCATTTTTTCTCGAACATTTTGAGCGTTACTTACTTCAGAGAAAAAAATTTAATCAACTGCCAAATCTGCGGGCAAAGATGCCTTTAATAACATCACAGATATCGTAGAAACTTGGTGTGGTATAATGCTTCCAAACTTTTACGAAGTTAAAAAAATCGTCTGGCTGCAATTAGCTGAATTTTCGTACGATTCAAATATACTGTAACAGGATTTAACAGGATCGTAGCGATCATGGTAATTGCAAGACGTTCAGAGAGTTGTCTTCTTAACCGGTTGACCGATAATCGATAATATATGTACATTTTTGAATAACTCTGATGTTTCTTCATAGATTTGCACGAAAATTGATACACTACCGATTTTGAAGTCGCTGAATCCAAATTTGAAAGCAGAATTGAGAAATTCAATATGACAAATTCAAAATGGCGGCTTCAAATACCGGTAATTACGATTAGACCTCTGCACCCTTGTACCAAGAAGTCAAGAAGTGGAATAAGTCTTTCGAAACTTGTTTCTCGGCAGTTTTTATATCATCATAACAAAAGAATTAACAATACAACTGAAAACTTACCCGGACTTACCCCTTTTTTCACCCTCAGGATGTAGCAGATTCAAAAAATAACTTTCGCAATGGAATCTGAGATTTCAAAAACACCTGCAGGTCCACCAAATTTCGAATTTGAATAAATCAAAAAAAAATTATATTGAAACCTCACCGCGACTCACCCCTATTTTCACCCTCGGGGGGTGACAAACTCAAAAAATTATTTCTGAAATGAAATCACAGACCCAAAATAACCCCGGGTACCAATTTTGGTGTACTTTGATCAGTTCTATATAGCTACCAGTTTTGGTACGAAAACTGGAAAAACTCGTACCAATCAACGGGTTACATTCCGAGAATTTTCTTCTCCCAATTTTCACATCAAATATCGACTTTCAGGACACAGCGGAACCTTTCACCCAGAATAACGGAACAGCCCGAGTTTCCTTGGGTGAAAATGGGCGTGCGGGTAAACCTGGCAGCTGGCCTTTTAGAGCGGACTATTCGGTCCTCATAAAGTATGGGGTTGTACGGAGACCTGAAAGCGAGGAGATGCCTTATCGCAAGTGGAAATCGCGTCATTTAAAATTATCGATTCGCTGGCCTCTTCTTCCGGCTCCTGGAGTTCGCGCGGTCTTTACCGGCACTGCTGCCATGACGCCTATGCCTACAAACTCTGTGGGTGAACGACGGCGGCGCCGGGAGTCCTGGGTTGTTTCAACAAGAACTTTACCCCGCCTCTGGCGCCCTCTATCTTCCTTGGACAGTCCTCGCCCTCGCCTAGACCGCGTCAACGTGGCCGTCAAGCGACGCGGGGCACCCGCAATTATATTGCTTTCCGTTTTCCACAACCTTTTCACTATCCCGCGACGGATCGCCGCAAGGAAAGCTCAACCACTCGAAAGCGCTTTATTGCCATACGACGCACGTAATTAAGGGGACCATTATACCGCGGAAACTGATAACCATGGCATGGACAACCATTTGTTTTTCAGTGAACTGTAAATTCTGCAAGGTTTAGGAAATTCGTTGTCGATATTCACTGTTTGACCAATGAGTCAAACTCAGGCACGCAGTCTCACTTTTCAGGAAAACCAGTTTCGTGTATCGGGCTCGAAGGTATATTGTCAGTCCAATTTGACTTACCAGGGGAGTATCAGACCTTCGGATCATGGATCCTCTTGAAGCTGGTAGGGTTGTTTCTTCGGTCCAAGATATTGAGCTTCTGATGTGTGATTCCATCCATTGGAGCTTCCTTTGCTCTATTCAAGATGGATCAAGTTGCCAAAAATTCGTAGTTTACACACCACCATGGTGTCGAATATCGAATGGTACCGAATGATAATATATCCGTTTAAACTTGAGTCAGTGAGAACCTATCATCGGAACTCCAACAGAGGACAACGAAAATTCAAAATGCCAGATGGCGCCGCAGACCCGATTTTTTTTATATTTAGGTACTTCGAATTAACGAAGAAAAGGCGCGGGGTCGTTTGTACCTCAGAGTGTCAAACAAGGGGTTAAGTGGCGTAGTCTCACATCTCAATGACTTTTTTTGTAGCCATTTTGTTTTTTTCTATCGTATTTGCATAGTCGCAAGTATACTTTTTAACAATCTCTGTTTCTTTCGTATGCTTTAAAGTTGAGATATCGTGTCAGCCAGATTTAAATATGGGCAACTTCAGGCGGCCACACCAGCAAGATTTATCATCGAAAAAGAAGAAAAAATTTTCCGATATTACTCGATGACTTCCTCTTTTATGTATAAAAATTCAAAATTATTAAATAAATTTTACTGTGAAAAAGAAATCACTAAAAAATGTGATTGAGATGTGAGACCACCCCCTTAGGCAGCGAACTCGTACCTCGAATTTTGCGAAACCGTGACCATTCGTGACACTCAGGAAAAAGAGGTGATATTAGAATCCTACAGGAATCAGTTTCCGCTAGTTCCTTTGAAAAGGACCCGCGGTTTCACCCTCGATGAAACTGAAAATATCAGTGATCAGCGTGTGGTTGGAGAAGGGAAACCGGATGATCCCGTACCGTTTTCCCCCTGCGTCTCAATACCGTGGAAATCGTAAAAGTGTTGCAGGGCTTCCGATCAGGAGCTTCGCCTGCCCTCCGCGCTCCGTTAGGTCTTTATTTTCCTCCTCTTTTTCTCTCTCTCTCTCTCTCTCTCTCTCGTTCTTTCTCTCTTATCCTAGCAGGATTTCGGAGCGGTGACCAATCGCCCTTTGTCTTCGCGGTTCACCGCCGACCAATCATGAGCTACGCTCTACGCAAGCCGTGAAATTTACCTTTTTTTTTCTTTATAACGCATGATTACCAGGGGTGTATCCCACATTTGTCACCAATGTTGCGTCTGATATTAACCTCGGCTATCTCTGGATTTCACTTTACCGCATTCGGCATTGTTCACCCAGTTTTTTTTTTTTGTTCTGTTTTTTTTGTTTATTTCCACCCATATTTTCTCTATTTTTGAGGTGGAAGAGTGTATAAAAAAAATTCACGTTTTACCCCCTGAATTTATTAGCTGATATTTGTATTTTTTGTTCATTGTGTTTTTTCACACTTTAAGAATTCGAATGAAAAATTCTCTGCATCGCTTGTAGTAGGTAGACGTTACGGAAAAGTGGAAAAAAAAAAAAAAAAAAATGTATGCCCGTATGGAGATGTAGAATAAATTACCGAGTGTTGCGAAGTTTATTTCTGTACGTATATTATTCCATACATGAATCACTTTTTTCCATTTTCGTTTCCTTCGAAAATTTCGTCACTCATGCGATTCTCACGCGCATATTGTGGAAGAATTTTTCTTGACAACTCCGATGATGTACGAAAACTGAAAACGAACGAACATCGAATTGGAATTGGACGTATTTCATCGGAAGTAGCTGAAACCCTTTCAATTACACCGACTGTCCAATTGCATTGAAACGATTCTGTTGTTTTTCTCTTTCAGGAACTGTTTTTCAAACAACGTATCAGTTCTTTGTTAACAAGGAGTCTCCGTGTCGGGTGTAGTACGAACGTATCTATTAACGGGTCGTTTCTACGGTCTGTACAATACATGCATATGTGTGTATGTGTGTGTGTGTAATGCGTATGCGTACAAAGTGAATACACATGTGTAATATTCGGTGGTTGAAATCGGGGTAAAAATAAAACACTATTCGTGGCAGCACGTCTGCGAAACAGCCGGCGGTGGCAAAATTACGTAGACGTATAGAATATACATGCATGTATGCATGTATGGATGTGTATAAAACACGTACGTACGCGAAATACTAGGCGTAATTATTATGTAACCGTTGGCTCTCCATACCCATTGTGTGTCTGCTGCCCTCCGAAAGGGTAATTCGCTTAGCCAGCACCGTGTATTCCATTGTTTTGAATCTGCCCTCTTCTCCTCCCTTCGTCGTCCACCACTGCGTTCGAATATGTATGTGTGTGGTTACCCGCGCCGGGATTTTTCTGTCCAAATTTTCAGCCCCATTTGAGCGAAAGAGATAGAGGGAGAGAAAAAATGGACTCTGCTTTTTTTTTTGTTATCTTAAAGATAATACTGCTAAGTCGATAATGGGTTTGAATAATTCCAACTTCCATCTCATTCACAATATTCATTGGCATTAAAATGTCAAAGTGCTGAAACTTCGTTGCTTTGGAATCATGCATTTTTTTTCTCAGGATTGCAACCCCTCATTTTTCCGATACTTTTCGTGGTGTACTGTATTAACCCTTTGAGTCATAGTGATAAGTATTCTTACCGCATACTTTACTTACATACTAGCGATCCCGAAAACCACTGCGTAGTTTTTTTTTTTTACCGGATCTGATTAAATTTCAAATTTCCGTCCACCATTTTTGATCTGCGATTTTGAATTTTTGAAATCTGATTTCAGATTCGTAATCAGCGACCACAAAAAATGCACAAAATACTATCTTGTTATAAAAGTTGACTCAGCACAATAATGTTTGACTCAAAGGGTCAATTTTGGAAATCTTCTGACGCATTGAGCATGATAAATAAAATAATATTTTCGAAATTTTTGAAATATTTCAACTCGTTAAAAAAATTTCGAGTACGTTTTGAGTGTCTGTTCGTATAAGGGCGGGCCTAAAGGCTCATCTCTAGTTTCGAATGAAGCGCTCTGCAGCGGCGGAATGTAATCCCTGCGTTGGATGGGCAAATATTTATCTAAGGGTATAACGGTAAGGCGAGAAACTAGGAGGAACACGTTACAGTTAAGGGTCGTAAGAAAATTTTGCGGCTTTAGGGACAACAACAGGGGCAAGATCTTCGTCCCTTAATGTCGAGCCGTTGGCGCTACCGACTCGAGGTATAACAATAATTCCTTCAACTGCTAATTGTTTAAAAGCTAGGCAAACTGAGGGGCGAAGGGGAATCTTCCAGATACAGGCGAATCGCAAAAGTAATAGGGAAGGGGGACAATCCTCGGGTAAATATTGAATTATGAATTTATTAGCCCCACACGCAGGTTCCCCGTTAATTCTGCGCCACCTCTCAATTGATTCACTCGGTGGAACGAACACCCTCGAGATCTCAACTTCTTGTCGAGTTTCATCGCACCTCCTCGGTTCAAGACATTGGAATACCTTATTCCTCCCTCAAATTAATATCTCCGCTATTTCTGACGACGGGACATCTCTTTTCGATCAACTCGGCTGGAATAATTTTTCTTCTTCGTTTTTTTTTACAACGATATATAACTCGTGACAGGGCTGCCGACGACTCGAATGACATGAAAAAACATTCACTGGTCTCAAAGAATCACTCCTCAGACTTTCAGCTTTTCTCCATTATTTGCAAAAATCGAAATCCGGGAATTGAAATTCTTAATTTTCATCTCCGATCAATCAACACAAACCAGCGACCCAAATTTTGTTTACATTGGTGAATTCGTTAAAATTTTGCAAGTAACTGAAATATTTGATTAGTTCTGAATCAAGAAGAACCGCGTCGATGGAGACCAAGATCGTGAAAATTCGTTGATCAATTCAATGTTGAGATATGGTTGGGAAAAAAATTGATCACACTTCCGAACGTGCGTCTAGAAACGGTCGCTTCTAAAGGTCGAAATCCGGCGAATACAAAACTTTTCATAATCGGGGTGATCGTTCAACATTCTCATTAACTCATTCCCTCAGAAGAGAAGCGGAAAGTTATAAAATCCCAAGATCGTGATCGAGTTCATGAATTAATGAAACATGCCGTCGCTTTACGCTACGCTTCAGGAAAGTTCCGGTAATACTAAAAGGCGATTATGAAAAACGGCATTAAATGCAGCAACGCAATTTGTGCAAGACCCGTCCACCATTGGTAATGCATGTGAATGAGATATTCCAGTCTCGATAAAACAGCGATCAGCACGTTGGCCGCGAACTGGTTTCTACGTGGAGAGCGGTGGCTTTCAAGTTACGTTGCGAGGGTGGGTGCACCGGCATCGCGTAAACTCATTAATCAAAACTGAGTAATGAATTTTATCTACAAATAATTAGTATCGACGCGGCTGCAGGGCGATACATCATCGCTGCAGAGAACCGGGGTGAATCGCTCATCGTTGGATGAATCCCTTACGGCTTAAGGCGATGCGTCGTTGCTGGAGCCTCGAAGTCCGATTTGCATGTCTCACCATAAAACGAATGATTCAGGGGCAAGTAGTACAAACATGATGCTGGTCAGAAGATAATTTTTTTTTCATAACTCTTAACCCCCCCCCCCCCCCCAGATGTTGGTGTTTGATGGAAAAAATGTCCCAAAAGACGAAAGGGATTGAAGAGCGGTTGTCAAAACCCGGAATGTTGTGTCGGGTACCTTTGGGTCCAATCTCGAAGTAGTAATAATTGATGTAAGGGAGGTTTATGATTGAATTTATAAATGCTTTATTGGAATGGTCGCGAATTTGAATGTATAGATGAACGAATTGGATTGTTTGAATGTTGGAATTGGAGTGCATTTGACGAAGGATGGTATAGAAGTGTATTTATCGAACGCTGGAGTGAATGTGACTTGGGATGAAGAGTACGAGTAAGCGAAAAGTACGCGAGTCCAGAATAGTGACAGTGCTGAAGTTAGTAACGTTATCATAACGAAACGTGGAACAAATCGTTGCTGTACAATTTTGAAACGAGTTTCAAGGTGTTGCCTTTTCGAAATATGAACATATTTTCTTTGTTACGTTTTACCGGATGAATATCAGACAGTCCAAAGGATCGAAGTAACGATGGCTGGATAGAAATAGGAGTACAGAACGGAGACTATAAAGTTACTATAAGGAATGTCGAAGAGTTAGCAGGTAGAGGCAAGAAAAAAATATTGGATAGTTTTGCGAGTATTTTAACTTTGACCATGAAATGAAATTTTCCCATAATGAAAATTGAAAAAGCGACCTTTTAGACTCGAGCAAGAGAACCTATCTTCCGGAAGGATCTTTTGCTTATCATTCACCAACATTTGAGGGTGTATGAGCGGGACAGAAAACCTTTTTTTTTGAACCACCCTAACAAACATCATGATTTTGCCCAGTCGGATGTTGACGTTCTTTTTCAACCCTTGCGAAAAAAGTTTCGATCTGTTGCCGTTGGCTTGCAAGCACAACGCGAGGTGTCAGAGGTCTTCGGATGTTCCGGTCGAAGGGTACTTCACGGATGCAGTAACACCGCGCTGTTGACTTTGAGTAGCGTTTTAACGTTTCAACGTTTCATTGCTTTCGGTTTATCCATCGGAGTTGAAAGCGGCGTTAGCTTTTCCCCCATCTTTGCTGATTGCGTCATCGATGATCAGGATGTGCAGCGTTTTCTTTGATCAAAGAAGCCACTCTCTGCAGGCGTTTGAGCCACGAAGAGGACCCTCGAATTCATTCGAATTAGGAATTCCCTCTCTCACTGGAATTACTTTGCGTCCATTACGAAGAGGGAACTGCTCTGCTAGCAGCCGGTTCTTGGTGATATTGAAAACAGATGTAACTCTCGCTGCATGCCGCGCCTTATCCTTCCTCAAAGTTACCTACTAATCAACTTACGGTTGGGTTAGGCTCTCTGGATTAAGTTTACTTTGCCTTCGCTCCAGTTAGTTCAGGTCAAATTAGATCGGGTTACACTTTAGACCTGCTACCTGCAACCCGGGCGGGAGACCAGCTGCCAGTTTGCCGCTCAGCCTACTTAAGGATCAATCGGAAGTTAGAAAGGGAGAGAGAAAAAAAAGAAACGTTCGATTAATTCACAGCGACGTTATTCGCGCCGACGATAGTCAAGACCGACGGAACAACTTCTATAATTACGTGATGAAAATAAGTCTGAACGGATTCGAACAACGCAAGACGAGATATCGACACATCTGAGAAAAGGGCCTGTAATCAGAACCTTCGAACTGATTAATCCCTGCTGGTTTTCATCCAATTTTGAGCTTTTTGGGCTCATTCTGCTCACTGACCAGGTAACCACAAATAGTTTGAAAAATATTCAAAAATCTTCCATCGTAGTGATAATTATACTGCGAAAACGTGATTTTTGACGAACATCTGGATTGTATAATACCCAGTTGAAGAAAAGTCCGTTTCAATAGATTATGAAGGTTACCGTTAAGTATTAAAATTGTTTTAGACTATCATCGGATACCTCTATGGTGAACAGAACAAGTCCGAAAACGTCAGAATCAGTAAAAATACCAAAGTTTAATCGTTTCGAAAGATTGGATTGTAAAACCATTTCAGTAATCGCTTATACCTCAGCTAATTGTGCAATGTCTAACTTGTTCAGTTTCATTTCTATAACACTAAATGGATGTTATTTCATTCGTCTTTACCATCATCCGCGGAAATGAACTTTTAATTTCTCGTCAAGTTCACGCGTTGTTTGCATAGTCTCCAATGGATAAACTCTGTGATCTAGGCTTGAAAAATCGCGTCGCTATTTCAGTCGCAGACTTTCGAACACCGTTGTGTTTGATTCCGTCTTTAAAAAAGTCTTCCAGACCGAACCACCGCTTGCTCGGCCCTTTGGCCGTTGATCCCAAACAAACACCGCAGTCTGTTGTACCGATCCACAAAGAGCCTTGGCAAACAATTCCCTATGTACGCTATCCCGACGGGAACGAGAGCGCAGCAGTCGGGCAAGCATAGCTTAAAATTGCCCTCTGCACATTTGTAACGCGGTGCCCCGTCGCTCTCTCGTGGCTTTTCAACCTTATTCCGGCAAAGCTGTGCTCGTAATGCACTCGCCCTGTTTTCAGGAAATTCCAAGAAGGGTGCTTTGAAAGTTACGGAAACCGCCGGTTTCACCGCGATGAAAATTCTCGAGGTAATTGGGGTTATCAATATAAAGCAAGCAGCGCCGCATCCCCTTCGATTATTGACTAAACGGCCCGTTTTCACGGTGCCGGGACTATCGTAAAAGGTCACCGCGAGTGAAATGTTCGTTAATGTCACGAGGGATATTTCAACCCCACGGGATTTTTACTCACCGGAATTGCCACGCCGTGCTTCGTTGAGTCTAATTTTATTGGCCCCAAACCCTTTGACCTGTTTTACCTTTTTTATTTCGACTTTGAGTTCCTCACTCGACGTCGGTTGAAACGGACATTGTGTAAGAAATGAGCTCACTGCGGTTCCTCGAAGGTTGGAAATTGAAAAGAAGAGTTGAAAAAGGTTGTAGGTGACATTTAACCATTTGATTCACGCGCTGGGACGCTCAGCATTTTTTTTTTTTTGCAGATTTTTATTTATTAAGCCAATTTTTTGGCGAAAAGTACCAAGTTTTTTGGTTAAAAAAAAAATATACAAAATTTGTTTGTTCATTTGCTGAAAAAATAGCACATGGTCGAAACAAAAGGTCGAAATTCGTACTTTTTCACTTTCTGCTAATCTACGATGAAAATCCGGCAGCCAATTTTTACACACGCATCAAAAAATTTCACAGGATATTAAAAAAAAAAATTTCCTGCCGTTGTTTTTGTTTATCCCCCATATTAGATCCACCATTTTGAATTTTCTAATTGCGAATTTAGATTCGTAATCAGTGGTCCCAAAAATGTATGCATAAAAGGGTTAAATAAAAAAAAAAAAAAATTCTTTTGAAAGTACTCACAGTCACTGTTTTTTTTGTTTTTTTTTTTTCAAAACAATGTCACCTAGAGCCACTTTCAAATATCCCCTTGGATTAAAAGTGAGAATTAAAATCGATAAAAGACTTCAAAAAGCCGGAAATAATAGCAGCAACAAACGTGAAGCATGTGCGATGGAAATGAGTAGAAGTGGCGGATAAAACTTCGAGTGAAATATTATCGGACATATTTTGAAAAAAAAAAAATAAAAAATGTATACATACGAAGGCGAAAAGTTCGAGTCCTCGGAGTACGCATATGTATAAATATTTTATAACCAAACGAAAAAAAAAGCCATCCTCTTTAACCACATCCCTCTTCGTTGCCTGCAGGGGATGATTCATAACTCGCAAGAGGCTCAATGTTCGTTTTTATTTTTTTCACGCCATTCTTTCGCCTACTTTGACAATTTTTACTTTATATTTATAGAAGGCATTTTGTTACAATTCTTTTTTTTTTATCTCTCTCTTTTTCTTATATTTGTTCTACTTCTTCTTCTTCTTCTTCTTCTTGTTCTTCTTCTTCTTCTTCTTCTTCTTCTTCTTCTTCTTCACCTCATTTCTTCCGACAAACGCGCAAACTTCGCATCTCCGATGTTTATCTGTCGCAAAGGTTCGCGCTTGGGCCGAACTTTCTCGCAGCTTATAAACACAGTAAGACGTCAGGGATACCCAACGTGGCGCCAAACGCCTTTCGATGGACTTCCCGCTGGTTTTATAAGACACTGATTGCTCCCCTGGTCCGTACCGAAGAAAATAAACCGAGTACAACTCACTTCTCCGTCGCCGTCGCGTAAATCGCTGGTTAAACGGAACCGGCGAATATCGCGTGTAACTCAACTGCGCAGCGTTACTTTGCTGGCTCTCCATCTCTCTCCTTCGCGCCATTTCTTTTTCCTCTCTTTTGGCTCTCCTTAATTATTTTTCTCGTCAATTTATTCATTTCCCACAACGAGTCACGCCGAAATACGAAGTAAGTTTTTTTTTTACCCCTCTTGATACCGCTCCGCGATTCTTCTCCCGTACATTTCCACGCTCTACCAAAACCAGTTTCCGATGCGTCCGGAATGAGCAAACGTCTTTTGACCACCGGGTGGAGTGTGGATGCAATCATTTCTACGAATCTATCGATATCTGGTACTTAATTTCAGTTTATCTTATCTACGCATCGAGGATGATTTTATTCCTTATCTGTTGAGTTAAAAAGGATAAAATCACCCCTTTTCCCACCCTTTCAGATCTAGTAGCCGTCACGGATGAAAGACACGTGAAAGCTTACGTGTTTTAAAAAATAAGTGAGGCTGCTACGTCAAAAAAAATTATTTCAAAAACAGTCTTGTTTCTGACTACCATCTAGAAACACGTATCGTAAATAAAAAAAATTTCTTGGCTCAATTTATTCTCTGCCTGTTGGATAATTTCTGTCCGCTGAACGAACCCCGTTATTTTATTCCGAAACGCAAAGTCGTTAAGGTTGCAAAAAAAAAAAAATAAAAAATTAAAAGAACAAATCTTACAAAACAGATCTCATGAAAATAAGGGTATAAATATTGTTGGAATTACAGTAAAATGTAGTAATACGGTAACCATTCACAAGATAGGTATCCCAGGTTGATCCCTCCGATTTGATTTCTCTTGTAACATGTTATATAGCAGACTAAAAACTAAGCGACACATATTTGTTTTTTATCTGCCATAAAACTCTTTAAGAGGGTTGAAACCACTCTCCAAAGTGAGGCAAAGATTTTATTCCAAATTTCCATTTGTTCTTATTTCTTACCGAAGAAAAGCAAAGATACTCTGAGAAATGGGTATTCCTGAAGCCGTTGACGTCGAACGGACATCTACAAACAATCGCAACGCCTAGTTCCACGTTTGTTTTCGCTTCTAAACTACAGCAAACGAGATTTCAGCGTTCAAATTTGCATATTTACGCTCAGTCGGGTTGCCGGTACAAGGTAGACGTATAGAAAACGTTTTACCATGGCGTTTGTCTGCGAAGCAACGGTAGCGATTCCGCGAAAATTTATACGAGTCGTGAACTAGGATTCATAAAGATCATCCCGCGCTGAACGTTCGTCGCACTTGTAATACGTCCCTTAAAAAATGTTCAAACTCCTTGCAACCGTGTTGCAGTCATTCAAAAGTGCACGCTGCTGGAGTAAGCGTTGGAAATGTGTAGCGATACTCGAGCAGCAGACTACGGCAAACGCAAAATGATTCTCACTGAAAAGTTTCAGGATCATGTTTCTCCTCGCGAAAGAGAAATTATAATTATTACAATGATTCCCGGTTGCAAACTTGCTTCTCCCTTCATTTTTCTCGTTACGACGACGTTTTTTTTTTTTTTCTACCATATTTTTCCATTTAGTCATATCGAATAAAATATATAACAGGTACAACTCGGAAAACCACCCTTCCAGTAATTCCAGTAATTCCGTGTCTTGACAACTTTCACACGTAGAATAAAATGTAGAGTGGAGAAAATTACTTCGTTTTATGTATTGATCCTAATTGAAGCAATTACTTTCTACCGTTTGTATAAAGAAGAGATCTCTTCGGAGCTTGCTGAATTGTAAAAAAAAAAAAAAAAAAAAATCGAAAAAAAATTAATATGCTTGATGTTAATTTATTCGAGCGTCACGGATAACACGTTTCTTCTTTTATGTTGTACGGTCTGTACAATTTTTTTTATGCTCCGTCGCTGTCACTGAATCCCTTCCAAGTGCCATCGTTCACAAAATTAGCGGAAATTCACTGAATCCATTTCGCCCTGCGGTTTCTCATACACATTGGTCATCCCGCTCAGCTGAACCGCCGAATTTATTTCAGGATAACAAAATAGGAGGGTAGGTAGATTGGCGCGTATACGCGTGTTCCATGGGCCGACAAATTTCCTAAAAAGAACGTCTAACATTGTTTATTATTTTCATCATTCCTGTAAGTATGACTTATCTCCTTGTTGTCGGTCGTATCGGTGCGTTATTGTTAGGGACCGGATTAATATGTGAATAAATATTTTTTATTCAAATCATCTTCATTTCTCATTTGGTTATCTACATAAGGTATAATGTTTGGAACCGGAAAATGTAGTTTCTATTTTCCAAATTATTTTCCCCGTTTTAATTACTCAAGTTTTTTTTTTTTTTTTTTTTACTTTACAAGATCCGCCTGACCCAATCGCTTTTTCATACGCTATAGTATCCAATCTTGATTTTCGTTACAATTTTGTCGAGACGTATTGCATATCAAGTAATTGTCAAGTATAAGAAACAGAGGTAAAATTTTCGATAATCGATCGCCGTTATTCATTTTCTGGATTTATCCTCACACTGGAAGAGGAATGCAAATTTTGAAATTAGAATAAATTTCTGAAACATGTGAAAAACATCTGAAAATCGTCAAAAAGTATTCCTTTACTCAAATAACCGAATTTTCAGTAAATATTTTCAATTTAAAGTGATCGGGTTAACCTAAAAATATTCGAGTCGCTTGCACAACCCTCGTGAGCCGCTATCGACAGTCGAATCTTAAGGTGGCCAGCCTGCACGGTGAGACGCCGACGTCTCGCGCATGCGCAGTCGGACACTCATCGTCAATCTTCCAAGTGTGTTTCACCGTTTCCTCGCGGCATTGTCGGTGGCGCAAGGACGGCGAGCTTTTGTCCCGCAGACATGGAGGCAGACTGCACGACACGTGGGCTTCAACTCGCGCAAACACAGACGCCACAGACTCACACGAGGCATCGTTCTAATATATTCTCATTAGCCGGTGTTTTAATTAGAGCGCTCATTAATGCCCACCACGGCCTCCGAGGCGCACCCCACACCCCCGGGATGTGCCACGTCCGGCATGAAGGCACCAACCTACCTATCCTTTCCTATCCTACGCTTCGCAGCCCCTGCAGGTTTGACTGTGCCCGGCAATCAGAATTAATATCCACACCTACGTGTCGGCTCAACGCTGTGCATTCCATGCGTGGACGTATTCTTCATCCACGGGACCAGGTAGCCGACGATGAGCGTTTCCAGCTAGGGCTTGGATCGTCGCATTCCAGCTCAATTTTTCACCCCTTGATTTTGTCGCTCGTTTCATCCCTTCTTTCGATTTTTTTTTTTTTGTTCTCGTTTCTCACTCTTTTGTTACCACCTCGAGTTCCGTCTCACCGAAAAAAGATTAGGAATCATCGAGTGACTGTTGAAGATTTTTGAAAGCTTGTATTTTGACTCGTTTCCATTTAAAAAACTCGTTTCGAGGCGTTTTGTTTGAATCCTTAACATACGCAGAGTTTTATACTGGAAATCATTTGAAAGCATCAAGCTTCAATATAAACTTTTTTAATTTCTCTACTTACCACGCGTTCATGCGAAACAAATTATATCAACCTATGGCGGTACTGAAAGCATTGATTTCGCCAGTTTTTTCGTATCGATAAAGTGCAAATCGAATATGGTATAGCAATAAAAACATAAGAAATATGACCATTTATTACCTATCAGCAGCCTCTGCAGGAGTCGTAATTTGTACCTGTAATATTAGCAGCAGCAGCACCGTAAATACGGGAAAGACCAAAAGCGTGGGCGACATATAGATTCCCATGTAATGAATCACTCGTTTAGAAGCACACAGCGAGCCGAGGGGGAGCGAGAGCGGGTCCCGGTTGCGTTTAATATTTTTAATATCATCAGGGAATAAATTATCGCAAATAATCAACGGAACGGTCGCCGCAAGAGCTCACGATCCATCATTCTCCACCCCCGTCACACGCTAACCAATAAAACCCTTCGGCGTATAATATTATACCAACAATTATATTATCCACAGCATTATGGAAATACAAGTGCGTGTATACCAGGGTGGTTCTTGAGAAGGTAATTATTTAATTTCGACCAGTTCACCCCCACAATTTGGCAAATTGGTTTAAAACAATTCAAAAATAGTTCTATCATTGTTTCAGATTTTCATCTCAACTCTAACCAGTGCCAGCAAGAGGGAGGATTTAACCCTTTTAGGGGCACAACGAATCTATATGACAGATTTGGATAAAATTTGGCCTAGGGAGATTTCTCGGGTCGCTGATTACGAATCTGAACTCGAAATTTCAAAATTCAAAGCGAGGGACCCAACATGGCGGACCAAAATCCCAAAAGTCCTTTGACGTTGCCATATATATTGGAACCACAGTTTTGAATCTTGTGATTTCGAGTTTAGATTCGTGATCAGCAGCCTCGAAAATCCCCGAGTACTGAGTTTTATCGAAAACAAATGACTTTTCGGATTTCACTCCGCCATGTTGAATACACCATTTCAAATTTTCAAATTTTGAGTTCAGATTCCAAATTTTATCAAAATCCGTTCGGTAGATTTGATGTGCCCCTGAGAAGATCGAATGAGGAAATCCAATCTCTTGTGTGCCCGGGTTAGAGTTGAGATAAAAAAGTGAAAAAATGAGATAATCAGTCTTGAATTATTTAGAACCGATTTGGAGGTGAGCCGGTAAAAATTCAAAATTGACGTTTTTAAAGACCACCCTAATCTATAAACTATAATATGGGGTAGTAGAAAAATCTCTTCCAGATTTGGACAATTCTATTTCTTCAATTCTCCGTTGAAACAAGATCCGTTCATTACTTTTTGGATGATAATCCACGCGAATATTATTCCTTCAAAATAAAAATAAAAAATTATACGTATTAACCCCATTCGAAATTTGAATCTGGAATTTAGATTAGAATATGAGAATTCGAAATTGCAAGCACGCATGCAGATGAAAATATATATCCGCAGACAGTGGGAGAAAAAAAGAGAAACAGAAAAAGAGCGAGAAAGAGAGAGCGAGAGAGAGAGAGACGAATAAAACTTTTTGAATTAAATATTTATCCATAAATTTTTCCCCTCCGAGCTTCCGCTGCATCCACACACGTCCGGGGAATAAATTATCTTCACAATCAGCGCACCGCGACATTTCTCGACGAATCATCCCTCCCACGATCAAAATTCCTGCAACTCGGTCGCCGCAGTTATAAGCTCCCGAGTTCGGGAGTCCGGAGCTTCTGCTGCTTCTGCTGGTTTTGATTTAGCGGAATATGCTGCTGGCACTGACGACTACCGGCCCCATTACCCATTACCCATTACCCATTACCAGCCCCCCGACCCATCTCTTTGCCGACACGCAGTCTGTATACCCAGCGACGACTCCTCTATAATTAATGGCCGTTTTCGCTTGAATTCTGCACCCCTCATACGCCGCTGAAAAAATAATATTCTTATTTCTGTGAAACAATCATCGACTTCTCTTCGCGATCGGATGTTCGTCGCAGTTACGATTATACTTTGAAAAATCTTAGTTATAATAAGCGAGACGGCTTGACGATGAGCTGGCAGATAATCCAAAACCGCGCCACTTTCCGTAATTTCGTATGATTTTTCAGAGTTGATAGTAGAGAAATTTTCTAGATATTAAAAATTCAAGTTTATGGTATTCGAAGCTAAGCGTTTTCGCAAGCACCGCTAGTCTACCAACTTGTCCCAAAAACTGTCGATTCTATCCACAATAATTGTTTTTCCATCTGCTAAACCGATAAAAATGATTCAATCATCTGATGTATGAAAATTGATAATCTTCACGTGTGAATGATAATTCCCGTTATTTTGATGAGTAGATAAAATAGCTATCATAATTAAAATCGATCGAACCCTAGGTAGAGTTTTTCTTCCCTTTTTATTCTTTTTTTAACCATTGCAGAGTACAGTTTCAGTTTCCTATAACGACAGAAGGTGGCGGTAGAGTATAAACTAACCATACAGCCAATTAGCCCCATTGCAGTCACCCCTAAATTCGTCACTTAAATTGAAAACGAAAGAGAAAAAAAAAAAAAAAAAAATTCATCGGTCGAGAAAAACTGAAGATATTCAAATAACAAGGAGAAAAAAAAAAACAAGTGAAATATCTTATGTTCTCAGTTTTATAAATTTTCGTGTGGATACCGCGCGGGGTGAAGTCCTGAAGACGACCAAAATAAGGACTCTCGACCTCACTTATGAAGTGATACGCGTTGACGTCGGGGTCATCCGGGTTGAACGGGGTGCTTATAACGGTGCTGCTGGGTTCTACGAGAATAAGGGAAATTTCCGTCTGTAGTGCGCGACGGTGAAGCGGGTGCAGGTTTACCGGGGTTAAAGAAGAAGACGGGTGCAGGCGGAGCAATTCCCATTCAAATTAATGCAAACTGCCAGCTTCTTCGTTTTCTTCGAGGAGAAAGACTCGGCGAGCGATTTTTTTCTTTTTCCATTCTTATTTATTTATTTTTTTTTTTTTTAACCTCTTTTTTTTCACTCCCCCGATTCTATATCCTTCTTTCTCCTTCTTCGTCTCGGAACGTGCAGCAATGGTAAAAATTTCCTCGCCCTGCAGCTTGTCTCTTCCTTTTCTTAAGACCTCGCGTCCCAGTCCATTGCCAATATAGTGCGACTAGCTCGCAAGGGGGAAATATCTGGAGAATATTATACTCATTGCTAGTATTACCGCGAGTTCCTTCTCTAAACCTCCGGTACCTACCAGCTTTTTGTTCGTTCTTTGCTTCGAGCCGTTTCTTCTTCACCTTGTTCATTTATACATTTTTTTTTTCTTTACTTGTTTTTTTACAGCACGAATGTATCTCTCGCACTGATCTCTTTACTGACTTGACGGCTGAATCCCATGCTTCGTAGAAACCCCAAGAACCGACACTAGCGCTACTGTAACGAAGTTAAACTAACGGGTCACGTGGTTGATGGCCTATCAGATACAGATAAAGTTTTTCTCTATTTTTCATTATATTCGTACTTATTTGAAAAACTGAACTGACGAATGTATTTTCTCGATTTGCTTAAAAAAGCAACAGAATCCTGTTTCTGTAGGAACGTTTATGTGATGTCGATTCTGGCGAGCGACGTGATTCGTTACGTCGATTTAAGTTAGTGGAGCGCTGGTGTCGATTTCGTCTGTTTTCAATCGACTCAGGCCGAGGACATTGGTCAGCCATCCAGTTAGTATGGAGATCACTCAGATTTCCCGATTTTTACAAACTTCGTATGAGATATTGTTACCTCATTCGTAATTCACTGCTCGTTTTGATTTGAAAAATGGATAAAGTTACCCGCGATTCCGGCACGAAATTGAGAACAAGTACATATGCACAACGTATAACATACGCTAGACGCGTGTGTATTCGTGTAATTGATTAGTCTCGTTTATGAACTGGTCAGGCCGACTGTATGGTCGCTAATTAGCCTCAAAGAAAATGATTGCACCGCTTTCAGCGTCACTATTCATGTGTACAGGCTGTCAAAATTTTGTTCATTAAGAATGATAAATGGACAGCGTGCAGTGTGCGTATGGACAGCCTAAGGCAAATTACACGGTTGTAACGCTGAATTGAATAGAAGAGGAAACGTTGTGTAATCATTTTCAAACTTGTAAAATTTGCCCTTGATCCAGTTTTAATTAGCCTGATGAAAGCGAGGACGCGGTTTGGAATGAATTGAACGAGTTCCAATCTCGCAGCGAGGGTAAAATCTTTGCAATTCATGCTCGGGCAAATTCCAAAAGTACACTGATTTTTCCAATAAAACGAAAATATCCTTGACAGTCGATTTCCGTCAGGATTCCAGGCTTATTCAAAGTAGAGACTTAAGAGACCCGATTTCCATGTATGGACAAGTGTTGGAACACTATGTCAGGAATAGAAGAACCGTGTTGTCGATATTGTACCTAAGTCGGTTAAAAAAATTTCTTTACGGTATGAGTAGTTTGTAGAAGAGGTGAAGTCCAAGCGGATATTCTACCTACCCAGAGGCATCACTCTACGGCTACAGAGCATGCGGAGGATGAGGATCGTTGAGATGTGTGTTTGCCCTGCACCATCAGACGGAAGAGGGAACACAATGGGTCCTGAACTGCACTGCACGATGGGTATTTTTTGGTCGGATTTTATGTTTGAAGAGCGCACGCTTTCGTATTTGCATGCTAAGCGGAAAGCAAAGCTAAGCCGGCGGCCATCGATGATTAAGGATAAATATTATAATGTTGTGATGGCACAGGAACGTTGTCGGAAGTTCAGTTTGTAGGCCATTTTTTTTTTTTGAGGTTTTTTAGACTTTTATGAAACTTCCTTGGATAGGGAAATTCTGAATGTAAAAAAAACCTTGTTTGTGCCTCAAGACTGCTCGGAAGCTCCGATTATGACGTTCAAGTTTCTGATGAGAATTGCAAAATTGGGACCCAACGTAACCTCGAAAGCTTCGGTTGCGGTTTTTCTGGCCCAGACCTCAATTATATGCTTCATGTTTTCCGTTCTCAAGTTCCAACGGTCCGAGGTTCTATTAAGTGAAACCGAGACGCGAGGATCACTCGAGGTTCAATTTCAACCTTGAATTTTAAGAATTTCGAGTGTTCATTGAGTCAAATTGATCAGTGACGACATGGAGGCTGTAAATGAGGCCTAAATCCGGGTCGGCATATCTGAAATATAACGGAATAGAGGGTTTGGAGGTTCGAACAAGTTGGGAAATTTCTATTGGGGGAGCGATTCTGCAGACTCGTGTCTCAGCTACCCGACTGCAGCAGCATCCCCCGTTAATAATTCACAAGGCAGTGTTACGCGGCCAATTCGCGAATGGAATCGTTTAATAAAACAGGATGGAATCCGTCCGTCGCGACGTCACGATCTAGCGAGCAGTAGTCACTCAGTCCCTTATTCGTCTGACTGTCAGCTTGCTTGTCTACCCGTGTCTTCCTCCTTCTGCGGGTCGAAACCGAGGCTCGATTACTTATTCAACAATTTTGGAAGGCCTGAAAACTCCACCGCGGTTAACGCCAGAGGATTTCTCGATACCGACGCGATGTTATCGAACGTTGCGAATTAAACATCCACCCGATAATGAACCCCGTCACCATTTTCCGCACCGCGATCAAGTGCCTCCAGTTTCTCTCGTCAGCGTGTGCAGTTTTGTTACAGCATCAATCATTGATCACCGCCTACCGCACACCGCGAAATTGGGTTTAAACAACTACTGCGGATTATCGCTGCAATGATCAATATTTTCATACCTGCCTGCACAGACGATCTGCAACAGAACCGAGAGTCGGCAGCCCGGTAATTACAAAGGCACACATATCTACATTATGCACTGCATATCACACCGACGATTTCGGTGATATGTCGACGTGCTGTTGGCCTGCAAAATTTCACCCTCTCAGTCTATCCGCCTGCGTCTGTGAGTGAAACTCACGATTTGAACCCGGTTTTCACGATCAAACCGTAATCATGCGGTTATTTTCGTGTGTGTTATTGCACACCTACATTATTACATGCATGCATCCGTGCAACGCGGAACACGGGAGTGGAGTGAAAAATGTTCAAATGCAAGCCAAACTTTGGCGGATATCCAAATATTTACCAACGTCTGAATAAGTACTACCATTATTCTGCACATATCTGAATATATATATATACGTTGCACGGTGATCATATGCTTCCTGCAAACTGTCAGGAGAAGTTACGGGCATCATGCGATTTCTATTCCACATATTATGCATACTTATTTTTTCATGCCTATTTTTTACCGTTTTTGCTTCTTTTTTTTCTTTCTTTTTTTCTCGTGCTCGGTTTTCATCGGAAAATTTTTTCAAAGGTGCGATTAATTGGCGAACATGTACATTGAACAAGGTATAAATGTATTTGCATGATCTTGATGAAATGGCGCAAGGACTTGATTCCTGTTTTACTGTGCCTGGTATTTCAGTATTGCACGCTGCGATGGAATGAGAATTAAGAGGGTTGGTTGAGGAGGACTGAAGATTTTCCGCGAGTGTTTTAATCAGAGCCATTATACAGAGCCTGATCCGCTAGATCCACCAAACTTTTGAAATAACACGTTTCCCATCTTTAGTTAAACGGGGCGGTTGGGGGGAAGCCTAGGGATAAGAAGTAGACATATTTCGCTGCTTTACGTTTTGCCAAATCGTCACGTTCATATAGATTGAATTACACATGATGAATGTTACAGCACGGGTGAAAATTATTTCACCTTCCGTCCGGGGAGGTTTTATACCCGGATATTGAAATGCTGCGAGTTTTTAATCCTCCGATTCTTTTGTTTTTTTTTCTTTATTTTTACTCTCCTTCTTTTACTCTTTCTCCGTGGGAGCAAACAGTTTTTTTTCTGCGGACAAACAAAATTAATCAAGTCAAAGTTTTTAATCTACGCTTTCCAACGTTGCGGAGAATTGAAACCTTTGTTTAATCACTATTTTCCAAGGATCTCGGTTACCGTTTTCAGTTACGAGGAGACCAAAAAAAAAAAACACACAAACTTCTCAATACGTCAACACTTAGATATACAATTTTTAATGCCTTCTGAATGATGTCTGTTCGTTCCTATCTTCATGGCTGTAATCTTCATTTAGCTTTCGTATTTTATTGTTTTTCTTGCACTTTATTCAATATTATATGACTGATAATATTTTGATAATGTCATTGCAACGGTCCTACTTCTCGAATACTTTTGTGTGCTAAAAAGAGGCTAATCATGGACTTACCAGCTCCTCGTTTTGCGCCTTTCCAAATTTCCCTAATTTTGGTATGAAAATGACTTTTGTTTCACCATTTTTGGTGTAAAAATTTTCGACCAGATTATAACAGAATTAACTTTTCCCCAAACGGCTCACCGTCTATATATATGTATACATATACACATGTTGAGTGTTAAGTGTGGTTGCAGAATTTTTTTGCGAGTGAGAGCGAGAGTCCAAGCTTTGGACGGAGGGTGATGCAGAACACGTTGTCAGTGAAATTGCAGAGGGTTTCTAGCGGCGAATGAAGAGGGTAACTGGACGGAGATAGAGAAAGAGAGAGAGAAAGGGGGGGAAAGAGAGACGGAGTGTGTTATAATAACAATAGTTTTTTTCACTAGAGCTCTCCGCCTTTCCTGCGTGCGAGCTTTTTATAAATTACATTTATAATTATGCTTTGCCATGGTCGGTCTCCCTTCCCCGCTCTAGCGGCTCGGTCATACATATTTCAAGAGCTCCTCGGTGACGTCGGCATACATGGGACCATAGCTTTTGGTTAAAATACAAAAATGACCACACTGCTTTAACGCGCTAGCCAGGGCGACATTTTTATACTGCATGTGCCCCTCGTTAATTATTCCGTAAATTTTTTCATAGCGCATCTTCGTATATACATACGCATGCATGTACGTATGATACCTAAACATGAGAGTGCTGAAAGAGGAAGAGAGATGGGAAGAGTGGTAATTCAATTGGGTATAAAAACTCGGTCGAAAAATCTGGCTGCAGAAAGACGGGGCGTAAAAAGGGAGAGAGATAGATGGAAAACGGCTGATTAGAATATCCTAGGATATACGGTCCCCTGAAAAGAAATTGCAGGGTACAGTTTGTAAACTGATAAAATAATAACAGGAGCGGAAAGGAGAGGAAAGTAATAGTGTAAAGAGTAGTGAGATGAGAAGAGATAGACAGATAGATAGATAGATAGATGGATAGGTAGACAGATGGATAGATGGATACATGGCAAATGAGTATGACCAAGAAACATAAAGATAAAATTGAACTAAAATTAAAGTAAAAATAAGACTGAAGGTAGCACCGGAGGAAGAAACTAACATTATTGACATTTGAGATCACGGAGAAACATAAGAAAAGTGGAACTGTAGGAACAGCAAGAACAGTAAGAAGTTCCACATGATGGATAGTGGTAGTAGTAATACGCGTATAGATATGCGAGACGACAGCTACTGAGGGAGTGAGAGAGAGAGAGAGAGAGAGAGAGAGAGAGAGAGGGAAGTAAATGCACGCCCCGCGAAATTTCGGAACACTTTCAACATCGGGGCGGGTCGGAATGTCTGGTTAATTTCCGCTCCGTTGGATACGCTACTGGAGCGTTCGGGATCGGTTTTACTTATCAGCTCATTGAGACGGGAGTGCGAGAAGATAAGAACCGTCACTCTGTAGGTACAAACAATCGGCTCGTCATTATATCCGGGACGAACCGACGTTCAGCAGCTTCGAACAAACAGCGTAAAGGCCGCCCCTATCAGCCTTGTTCCTTATTTCTGGAGCAACATTTCCGGAATCACCCTCGCTGCAGCAGAAAGAAGCAGTTGGCAGACTCCTGCTCTAAAGATATCCCGACCGATTGATCGAGGACAAAGTGCAAGCGGTGAGACCCCCGTTCCTCCAACCACTTTGTCAATGATTTTCTCAATCCTGTAATTGAATTGCTTTCCTTCGCTCTTCGCGACGACGTCGGGGGAACAAACGTAACGCTGTGTAGTTTCGCCTAGAGTGCTCGTTTTCTACATCAATGTAGGTACTAACCGCACTGTGACGAGTCAAATGTCCCGTGGTTGACATGCCGGAAGACTATGCGAGCCGTCTGTTCCATAGAGACTACATAAGGAGCAGGAACTCCATGTACCTACACAAATAGCAGCCTGAAACAAGATGGCACTGGTGTTCCGTACATGCGCCGAAGACAGTGGAGGGAGTATAAGGTGGCAGTGAAAACTTTCTACGAATCACGTTGCAAGATCATCGAATAGTCGATCTTGGACAATCTTTGGAATCAATGACACGTCGGTTCAAAAGAAATACTAGCGACGCTAGTGGTACTAAATATAAACCCAATGAGTACGATTACTGTGACAAGTTTTGTAAATTCATCCAATTGAGTCCCTGCTCCTTAGGTAGTCTTCATGGTCCGTTCCATCGGAGAGAAGGAGAAAGAGAGCTCAAGTCTCACCCTGCGAGAAGAAGCAAAACGGAAAATATATCGTCGTTTTGTAGAAAAATCAATTCATCACTTAAACGCGATGTATCGGATCGTACACTATATAATCTATGCGAAAGGACAAGTGGCAGACAAACCAGCCTACGATATCCAGTAGGACACGAATGACGCTAAAAGCTTGTCCAAACATCAGATCTTTAGATGATTCACTACCTTATTTTCTATCATCGAGTATAAAACAAGAAATGAGATGGTGAAGTTCTCACACATAATCCAATTTCATGCCTATAAGCAGTCCATTAATTGGACCGTGTGATTTTAACTTGATGGAATATTTTGTGGGTATCAAATAGTATGCTTTCCAATGTTTAAAGCTAGACCCAAAGGTCACCATCCGTGATTATTTCAGTTGGATAAAAAGCTCCGTTCTCACCACATATTTCTTGTACCCAATTTATTCCTACTGCCTGCGGGTTTTGTTTCGTCCATTACCAATTTCTTCACGTTCAAGTGAGTCTGAGTTTGATGTTCGCAGATTGAAACATCGCGGTACGATTTCGGCACAATTAACGAGGCGAAACGTGGCGAGGTTTTGAACGGCGTTGGAACCGATAACCGGACCACTTTCCGGTCGTACGAAGCCGAAAGCTCCCTGCTGTTGGCTACCCGCTGTGGCAACGGCAACAAAGAGCAGCCAATATCAGGCCGAACGGCGTACACAACGTCGGTGTTAAACACCTGTCAAGAACCCGAGGTGTGACGTGCTGGTCAAAGACCTTGAAGGGGTGTTGCGCCGCTGTCAGTGGCAGCGTGGGGGCGAACTGCTCACAATCGAGCGTGAGCGGCGTTCCTGCGAAACAAGCCGCGGTGCGGGCTATTAGCCGAAAAGCCATCAAACGCCGGCCAGCGAGCCTGTTTTCCATTTAACGGTGCAGTTGTTGTCTCTGTAATCAAGCTTTTATCCGCGTTCGCGATCGGGATTCGCACGAATCATTCGGAGTTGGACAACTGTGGTTTCACGGAGAAAAATAGAGAAATTTTTAGTTCCGGTTACCGCTCAGTCCTTAACTATTTTCATATTTTTTTAACACAATCGAAAAATATAGTTCTAGGTAGAACAGGAAAATTAGTTTTCTAGCTGTTACCAGAAAGTATAGTATCTGTTACTATTTTTTCTCATTACGATCACTGTTATTATATTTTCTTGTAAATGTTGCGAAAATTTAATGCTTGTACAACAATAAATTGATGTTCAAGTCTTATTTAACTAAAAAAGTACAGTAAACCGAACAAACTGATTTTGGGTTGCAATTGCCAAAAAAGGATCGACAATAGCGCAAAATGGTTACGTGTACCTCGTTTTTCGTAATTCCAACAATATTCAAACAGTGTTTTTAACGATACCTGTTTTACTGAATTTTTCTAGTTACTACAACAATTAAAATTATTCTCAGTGTTTTTTTTTTTCATTTTTGAAACGGATGCATGGAAACGCAGGCTGGTCGGACCGGCTGTTGTCTTGTCTATTATTAAAACCTAAGAACCACTGATGTAAAGACGTCTCAGTCAGCGCAGTCTACAGACAATGCCGAGGATAAATATCCCATAAATTTTTACTTTCATGATAGAATAACGCCAGGAAATGTATTTCTGCAATATAATAAGTACTTCGATTGTACAGAAATGCATTGCTTGGCATTATTGTAGCGTAAAATAGACCTTTCTCAAGATATTTGTATTCGGCATTGGATGTAGAATCGCGGTATCGACAGTTTTATTGCGTCAGTCATGAGTAACCGTGAGAAACAATTGAAGTTGGTGGAAATTTTACTCGGTCGGTAAGAACTGATTATATTAGCATCCTTTTAATTCCTGTACCTCGTGCATCTCCATCGAGTTTTCAACCCCCGCGTTTTTCTCTACTTCGATGAATATGCTCGATCACCGAGCTGCACGATGGGGTATCTAAGGGGAGTTTGTGTGTCCAGAAGCTCTCTAGGCATTTTCAATATCCGGTGCGATCATGCGGAGGCTCCCTGCGCTCCGCTCTGATCCCTTCCTCGACGCCGAGGAAGCTGGCAGGAAATCCCGGTGGTTGGTCGGTCCGTTGGTGATATACCTTCGACAGTGCAAGATCCGCCGAGGGACCCTCTTCCCACATCCCGGAGAGTTCGCACTCTCCCCGAATGCGGAACCGTCTTTCGATTCGGGGTTACATCCAGACAAAGGAGCCGGCGTAGCAGCGCATGTCGAGAAAAGTATGTAGAATTGGCTCAATAACTGTCTCCGAAGTGGGTTCTCCGAAATTTTCTGCAAGCGGATCACCCAAGGCAAAAGATCGAGGTAAAGATGCGCATCGAAATTTTTCGTTCCAGTCTTTTCACCTCTGTCCGAATTTTAGCGGAGCTTTTATCGCGACAAAACTCAGGCTTAATGGAACTTTGAGGTAGCCCGCAGCTCGGTAAGAAATTAGCCACCATTCACAGTTTTGGATGGTCAGCAACACGTATTATTTTCGGTTGAATTGGCCAACGAGATACTTTTCGACGATTCGTACTACTCGAATTGATAAAGATGAAGTTAGTAACGTTACCGTAACGATACATGTTTAGGAAACATCGCTAATTTGCATCTTTATGACTTTATCCGAAATTTAGTAAACCAGTCTAACCAAAATAAAGACTAATTCTGAAAAGCCGACTCCTCGAAAATCATCCTAAAATTACCCAATAACAATTTTGTCTCTTGATATATCGTTACGTTAACGTAACTGACTTCAGCCTCATCGAATTGCAGGTATTAAAACGGTCGACCCTCTTCTTTTGCACACTAGCTTGGTTCGGAAAAAGAAGTTTGGTCCATGGCGATCTACAAACACGTATGGCATCAGATACGGTAAGTAGAGGCGTAAAATGTGTCAGGTCGATGCGGCGTAACCGGTGTATAAATTTCGGTAGAGGTGAGCTCCGCGTTTCTCGTGTAATTAGTAATTGTAATCGGTGATTTCCCTACCGCGGCGCGCACGGCTGATTACTCAACATTAATATTGCATTTGCAAATTAATTAACGACAGAACCAGCCCGGCTTCCGTTTCCCCCCACCATTACAGCCATTCCCATGCTAGATGTGGCGCAACCGGTATTTTCCATCCGATAAATTGCGTGTGAATCACAGCCGAGCTTACACGAGTACGGATTTAGTTTTTTTCTTCCGCGGCACTATGCATGGTGAAAAGATTTTCAACTCATGTAGTACCCGACGAAAGTTCGAAACCCTAAAATTTTGGAATTATGATTGTGAATCCTCTGTGATACCAGAAATATCAGGAACTGGAGGATATTCGGGTAATTAGTATACACTTTGGGAGACTGCAATGAACTACCGACGTTGCAGACGCACCTACGTGGTTCGGATCGTAGCGTGGCGGCATACCATCCATAGACAGAAGCCAGCCAACATCCACGGATCTGGTTGCATTCATTAGGTGTAATTTCCACACCGCGGAAAGGCCATTTGCTCTCGGATAAGGCTATGCAGGTCGGCGTGAGCGATGAAACTGCCATAGCCTGAAGTACGCTAAGCGTTCTTCAAATCGTGCTCAAAATATCCTGCTCAAGAAGGTCAAGCTCGTGTCGAAGAAGAACAAAATGATCCGAAGAATGATCGATGGGAACTCGTAGCGTAACTGCAGAGCATTCGAACCAACGTAGATACTTCCACCGGGAGCTTTTCACCAATATTTCTATCGCGTGAAGCCACATATGGGACATTAAATGCGGCGGTTAATGGGGTTATAAGTAAGTGCACTTTGTCAAGCAATGTCGTTGCAGGAGCCTTCGTACAGGCAGAGATAGTATAGTAAAATCAATGCCTAACGGATTACCTATACTGCCGGAGGTCTCTTAAGTAGGCGGGTGTAAGGAACGGCTGGATTTACTCACCTGAAACACAAATGCGTGAAAACAATTAATTCAGGATATCGATTTGAGGATTCGTTGAAATTATTAGTGAGCACGCTGTGTTATATTGATATTAGATAGTCTCGAATTCACATCAGATAGTTGTTACATTGACTTCAAACAGTGTTGGATTGACTTCGAAAATGTTAGATTGACAATAGATAGTGTTGGACTGACATCAGATAGTGTAACAGATGGCGTTGGATGGACATTAGTTCAATAGTGTTATATTGCGCAAAATTGTAGTCCATATAAATCCATACCACATTTTTCTAACAGTGTACGACCATGGTGCTTAAAAATCTAGAGTTTCACCTACTCTTCATCTTTTTTTTTAATATTTAAACTCTGCAGTTGCGAGAGTTCGATTAACATGTGACGAGTATTTGTAAAACATAGGCAAACTGTAAGATGATTCGCACCTTCTGTTTTCACTACTTGTCCATCCATAGCCGGCAAGGATAGACCCACCGTAGAAGTAGGTGAGTAGAGCCGGAGTTGGCCTTGGTGAGAAACAGAAGCCTATCGAGAAAATACATTTTCTTTCTTGGTGGCTACTAAACGCTGAGGGTGCTCGAGTCAGGGAGAGAGGTAGATGGCAAGGACCTACGAGCTACCTACTTTCTGCGCCGGGTTATTTTTCCAACGGTGAAATCATTTATTTTTCCATCTTAGGTAGTAGTAGCTAGTAGGGCAGTAAAATCTTCGAACTAAGGAGAACGAAGGAGCTGCGGAGAGGATGAATAAAAGAGAAAAAAGGAAAGGGAGTTTTCCGGATGATAAAAGCGGGTCTGTGAGTATCGCCAAGAGAGAAACGGCACGGAGATTATTGCTTTTCGTTTTTCTACGAGCGTGAAACAGACGCTATCCAGACAACGAACCAAGGCAGGTATCAACTCTTTGTGTTTCGTCTAACAGTCTCACCACTGAGCTTGCCGCTGTCCAAACAACCTTGTCCATGGATCACCCATTGTCGGCAGTCTTCGGCATTGTGTCAACCGTGTTCCGGTACGTATTCCGTATACTTTCACGGAATCTTCGCCGTCCTTGTTATCCACGACAACGACATAGATATACCACTCGAAATAATAACAGTGCCTTTTGACCTCTAGTCCCTCGTTCCATTTTTTTCCTTCCCTCTTACCACAGGTGAAAACGTCTGAGCTTTTTTATCAAGCTCCAGATTTCTCGCCTTCGTTGGTACCTATACGTATCCGCAACCCTGCGCATCGGTCGATCACGTATGAAAGTCCAGCTGGACCGTCCGACAGACCGATCAGACGGACAGTGGGCTGAGTGGTGGCCAGCCTAACGCGCAGAGGCTCACCTGCAGACCCGACCCCTTTCAGCCGAGCGTTTTCTCGTGATTCGGATACGTGCCTTGAAACCCGAAGCCCGACTAGTGGTGATTTTTTGTCCTCCAAACGTACCTGCGTTCGCCACTGGGCGGGTGACTACGGTCTTGATAAAATGACATTGAGACTCGACCCCCAGCCAACCAGGTTAATTGGGTTCCGAGTAGCACCGCTAATGCCAGGGGACGGCAGGGGGCGGGGTTGATCACCACCGATACGTTCCCGAAATCGTCCATCTTATACCGCGATTCGTTCACCGGTCAACCTCCGAATTTTTCAATCCCTTACAGTGTTTTTCTCGTCACTCCGCACCCTGGAATGCTCTCCGAATGATTTATGGAAGGTCTTGTCGTAGAACTGGGGTTTTCCACGCTGCATCCTGCTGCGCAAGTATGAAAGCCGAATCAAGAGAATAACGACAATGCGGAATCCCGCTTACCGTCGATGATAATAAAAAGAGTAATAATAACGACGCAGAGGACAATGATAATAATACGCGTATTATGCACATATACATACGTGTTTACATACGTATATACATCGGGGAGAAAATGTGATTTCCAGTAAGCCGGTGGTAAGCTTCTTTGGACGGTGGGGCCCCAAGATTTTAATAATTTTATTTGAAAGGAACGGTTCAGCTTTTAGAATTACATGAAATAACCATGAAAATCTAATTCCCAACTCTGCCGCTCAGCTTTGTTGAAAGATGAATGCTGATGGTTCTTGAGTAGCCATAATTGCCTTCATTGTCAATTTTTAAACCTCAATTTGCGTCCGCCGCCCGTCTGCAGGGTGATGCTTGAATTCATATCCGATCGAAGCTCGTTAAAGAGTACGAAATGAAAACAAATTCAAGGATCTGGGTTACGTAGGTATATGAATGGAAAATGAAGGAGGCGATTGGCTGTGAAACAAATATATTGAGAGTGTTCCTGACAGTCGAATCGTTCCGGGATCCGCACTCCATATTTTTTTCTCCTTCACACATCACCCACCTATTCGCGCGTCTGTATATCATATTCTATCGGGCTTCGACGGATGCAGTATTTTTATAGATTGGACGGGTCTAATATCCAGAGAGGATCCCTCCCGAAATTATGGGAATTCCCATTTGCCGGACAGCCTCGTCCGCCGGGACGAGTCATGTCCTGATTCTCAAATTCGCCCCTGCCCTCCTTGGAGCCGTTACCGTTCGAATGACCCTGGCATATACTATACGGTATCCTTGCCGTTTTATTTCACTGGACATATTCTGGAATAAGACTGTCAGCGCCATTCGTGGATCAGCCGAGGCTCGGTAGAGATAGTCGGGCAATTTATTTCGCTCGAAATTCTATCCTTTCAGTTGGGATCGGGTCCCGACGTCTGGCCAACTCCTCAAATACCCGCCTCTTCTTCACGGACCCCGCGTGAATTTTATATCACCTACGATTCTACAGCTGATATATATACGAGTATACAAACACCATCTTTTCTGTCCCTCTCACTTATACGCAGCCTTGCGTCGTTTTAACCGGTACATCAAATTCAACGCAAATTTTTTTTTTCTTTTCTCTTACTTCGCTGCTGGTTAGGAATTGACCTTGAAATACGAAAAAAAAAACGAAAACTTCATTCGTGGTAGTTACTAGAAAATTCTATTACAATAAGTACACTATTAAACATGATCGTGAATTTACTACACGTTTTCTGTACAAAATAGTTGTCAATTTACGAAATCAGTGCGGGAAGTAAATTACTATGGATTTGTCTTAAACTTACAATGAAAATTTTTGATTTTACTAATTGAGTAAACAGTATACTTATAGTGGATTCTCTGTTCTGCGTCCGAATAAAACTTCCAATATAGTGTAGGACGTTCCATATAGCAATTTATAACAGGATATTGGTACAATGACGGTTTTGAATGCTCTCGTGTGAGTACACGAAAAGTTGGTTAGTATAGTAATAGTTAACAATAATACGATTTCATTGGTTTCATAATAAGAACGTAAAATCAATTTATTTTTGCATCAACATCGGATATTATCACGATCATAATAAGTAAGAATAGTAAAAAAAATTCTGGCTAGAATTACAAAACTCATTCTCATCTTGTAAAAAATGAAAATAGCCAAAGTCTGTACAGTAACAACAATTAAAAATTGTTCCACTTAATGCACAGCATCATTCCAAATTTTCTATCATCTATCTCGACCGCTGTTTCAAAAAGTTTTGAAATTAATAACACAGTATCCGTAGCCGCAGATTATCTTTGGCGAGAGGAAACGAGGGTGAAATACAGGACATCGATGGATGGTGGATAAGGGGATCAATACGCTAGCTGGCGGGGATGAAAAGGGATTAGAAAATTCACGGCTCAACACGAGAATCCACTTCGATCTAAGACAGCAGAGGCGGGAGGAGGGAAAATTTCTGGGTCACTCATTCGACGTCGGTCTCCGGGTGTTATCTTCACGCATCATTTAGCCCTGCAGCACGTCGTCGGGTTAAAGCGTGGAAGGGCAATTTGATACCTTGATAAGAGATCCAGCAGCGCTCGGTGTTCCGCTCGAAGTGTTGACTACGAGCTGAGCGAGACACCGCGGGGTGCGAAATATTCGATTTCCTCCCCAGATCCACCCGAATAACCTACACGTACCGTTGTATCGTATCCCGCGATATTCTCTCGTTCTCCGCCAGATTATCTTCGATCTTTGCTCGAAGGAAATAACGATCAATCACTCGCTTAGAGTCGTCCAATTCAATTGGACCTTTATTGCAACTACACATTTTTTACTACAATTTGCATCTAATTAATTCTATAATGTGACCGTTCACCTCTGACCCTTTCCCGTCGCTTTTTCTTAAACCTCCATGTTCACCCATTGTTGAACAACTGGGGATGGCGTGCCGTAGATGTTCGCTGTATTTTGGGCGGAGATTTGGCCATTCGAAAAGAACTCGTATGCATCGGCCGCTGGTTCAACTTCGAAATTTTTTAACCCAAGGAGTTCCAAGGTGGTTTTAGCACTTCCAAGCTGCTTGGTCTCTTCAATCTGCGTCAGCTTCACTGTTCGTATTATATCCAAGAACGGTGCTTCGAACTCGGACAGTTTCAGCATACTGTTGTTAAAAATAAAGCACACTTTTCATCCTCGTTATGGCGTTACCACCCTCGGCTGCTTTAACCCCCAAACAGTTAAGATCCAGTAAGCGACAAATTTATACCCTTATCTTAATACCTTTACGGTTGACTAAGGAGTTTTATTGTTTAATTAAACTTGCAGGTTTTTTTTCATATAATTCAGAAAGTACACGGAAACTTTTTCAAGAAATGTTAAATCCCGTTTTTGTAGCATTCGTATGACACAAAGTTTCGTTTAATCAATTAATTGAATAATTGACGAACGAGAATTTCTACGCTTTTCGCAGGAAATTGCTCGAATGTATTCTTGAATTGAATGGAAAACTGATTTGCTTGTTTTGCTGTACTATTGAACGAATCGAGAGAGAGAAGAGAGAGAGAGAGAGAGAGAGAGAGAGAGAGAGAGAGAGAGAGAGAGAGAGAGAGAGAGAGAGAGAGAAGAGAGAGAGAGAGCGAGCATGATCGAAGCACATAAACCATAGAGCTGAACCCGGCTTGATTGAAACGTAAAATCGTTTCGATTTAACAATGACCTTTACCCGCGTAGTAATTTCGATAGTTGAAATTTCGAAAACCGATTGTGGTGAATCACGAGAAAAACTAGCGAATACATTGTCTGCCGATAGACGTAATTATTTTTTTCGATAAATAATCGCTATCAGAAAGGGAAAAATTTCCGCAAACTGGATTGAAAACTTTGAGGCAAAAGGCTCATATTCGTTGTCCCTTACTCACAAGTTGGAAAAACTGAAGCAACAGATGGCGAAAGCCACCATGACGATAGTCGCCCTCCGGATGTTCCGGCTCTCGCAAGATGTGATGGCTCTTCCACCGTGTCCAGTTAACGACTGATTAATAATACGTACACGGATAGAAACTCAGCACTCGTCGATTTGAGGTATTTTAGTCATCGCCATGAAATGAAATTGGTGAACACAGTTTTCGCCCTCCCTTCGCCAATCGCGCAGTTGAGTCCCGTTTACGTAACTTTACATAAACAAGGATCCCTCGAATTCGCCTTGGACGTATTTGAGTTGTTACATGTAATAACGACCGCCAATCAAATCCAACGGTTTCAACTGTCCAGACCAAACGCGAGATTTTCGAGACGATGAAGCGAGGAGGAAACGAGGTTACCTCCGCGTAATCAGCAATTAGTCAAAGAATAGCGCCCCAACTGATTTCAATTAAGCCTCAAACGTGCGACTGACGTATCCGGTGGTAACAACCCAACCATACCTACGTCTTATCCGCGTATAAAAATGACACGTTTTGATAATTGAGCCCTTCCTAATTGAATTCTGTCAATTCAAAAGCACCCTGTCGAGCCCCGAAAGATTAGGTGCATCGAAACTGCCGAACGTCTGCGTCCCCATCGGCTGCTATTGAAATGCCGAGTCTTTGGTCAAAGAAAAGTCGTTTTTCGTGTATAATTCAGCTCCTTTGATCTCCTGAAGATTATTCAGATCCGGTTAATATATCAGTGTATCCAGAGTCGAGAAATTTGAAGCTAAATTTTGTAACGGAAGTGAACATAGCATCGTGCAGTCGAATAAATTGTATCAGTCAGTCTCTTGGTGAATATATCCACAGTTTCATTCGTGTGGACACCCTTAATTAACAGGCTATAAAACCGGGCGGAGAATTTCCTCCTGGTTGTGCAGTGCTGCTGCTGACTTGTAGACGTTATAATTAGTTTTTGCAAAGAGAGAGAGAGAGAGAGAGAGAGAGAGAGAGAGAGAGAGAGAGAGAGAGAGAGAGAGAGAGAGAGAGACAGAGAGGGGGGGAAGAGGCAGCAGCCCGGGAATACGGGAGAGGTTGAGTCACCGCAGAGTCCTCGACTAAAATTTCTTCATCTGCCGGTACGGGTTCGCGTGCTAAGAGATACCGGATTACCATAAACCAGACGGGGAGCAGCAAAACTCTCCGAAAGTCGAAATGAAATTAATAAGATGCTGCAGGATGTGTATCGGGTATTGGCTTGGCGTATCAGTATGCCGAACGAGGCCACCGCCCGATCATAATTAGCATTTAATTAATTCGACTAATGCGCGAAACACGTTTTTACTTACGACTAAGGACCCGAATCGACGGTTGCAGCCTCAGCGTTACTTGCGGACGAACCACGGCCCTGAGATGACTCGTTTGAAATTCACTTTCCGATAAGTTGGGCAAATTTATCACTACATCGAATTGAAGAGGATTCAAGTGTCAGACCAAGATTGAGAGGCTCGACGCTCCTTCGCTACGCTGCCATGCGTCCTTACAACGCCAACCTGCAGTGTAACTAATCTGGTTACTCATCCAGTTGCCGTTGCCTGAAACTTTTTGTCCACCCATCCCCCCTTTCAGCTACCTGGCGACGAATACGTTTGCGTATTTTGCGCGCGGAATTCACAATTAGCCTCGAGACATTAGAGTTTTTAATATCCTCACCGTTTCTTTCTCCTCATGCATGTCACGCGTCTGTACCAAGGCAGGCGTACATCTGCGCATGCCTATATGCAGATCTATACGACGTATGTATCGAAGGTCCACTCTTTCACTACTCGAACATTCTACTACCGGAGTGCTTAAGGTCCGCATAAATCGCTAGAGTGAATAATGCATGCATACTGCAGTGGTCCAAAGCACAGGGTTCACAACCCGTGTACACGTGTCCAAGTGAAATGGATCACCATACTCGATGTGGAAGATGATTGATTAGGTCTTCGTTCATCACTGTATCAGAAATTGTAGCGATGTTTCTTCAATAACAATAAGAAGGCATGAATATATTTCGGAGACTCGAAGTGATCAGGACGATCCAAGATACTGCTTTTGATCCCAAAGGTCTTTCCAACATTCGGTACTTGAACTTCTAGCATCCACAATGAAAGTATGAACTGCTTGTTGTGTACTCGTGTGTAATGTGGACGTAGAGAAACGTATTTCGAAAATAATTGAAGTCTTCCCGATGGTCCAAGACGCTGATCTTGTTACCAAAAGTCTATTCCGTATTCTGCGATAGAACTTGAAGCATCCACATAGTGAGAGGGTGAAATAGTTGTGCACGTGTGTATAAAGTGTGGATAAAAAGGTACCTCCTGAGATGAGCAAAACTAAGAGGTGAAAAAAAAGAATAAGAGACAAGGAACGAGGAGTAAAGATAGATGCATGTCTGTGTTAGGGCCCCCGCAGTGCTGCTCAGTGTTATACCGGGCGCATTGTGCGTCTCGTTGCGTTTGTGGAGGTGCGTGTTGAGAGGTTTCACCTCACCTCACCTCGCCCCGCCCCGTCTTTCACTCCCGTCCTCTCCCCCTGATGACCCGATCCCGTGGCACATAGCACGCTAAAGCCACCACACTTCACTATCTGTATAAGGATGCGGTAAACCTGTTCCGACCTACGTCTTGCGATGGGATGCTGCGATCCTCTGTTGGATGCAGGCACCGACGTATCTCGCCAAAATGCCGGCTCTCATCTCGACTCCTCTTCTCCTCCTTTTTCTCCTTCCTATTTTTCTTGCCAGCATTACCATGCACTCGTCCCTGATCATTCTTCACAATCCCGTCGCAGTACATGTTGCCTAGATTCGTATTAACTGTCTCTTAAATTTTTCCCCATCATGCTTCATTTCCCTATCTTTCACATTTTTCTTCGTCTTCTTCTTATTCTTCTTCTTCTTCCTCATTGCTACTATGCTTCGAGCCAGAGTCGTACCTAAGGTGAATGCATCTCCGAAATACCTTCGCACAGGTGAGTTTCCATCTCTTTGAGAAGAGCCGATGTGCAGACTGAGGTCATGCCATGCCAGGAGAGGAAGAGAATCGTGGTATGAAATGGAGAGGATGAGGAGATGGCGACGGTACGCGAGGCAAGGCGGTTGTTAGAAGAAAATACCTTCGCGTCTTGGTTGGGTTGTTTAGATGCCGCTTGTTCTCCCAGGGCATCGAAGATGGGAAGAGATACCATACGGAAACGATAAACGATAAACAATAAGACATACGCAACCCGCCGCCGGTGTTGTTGTCTTCCGCGGAGACTTGTTACAGGCACTCACTCACACGCGGAAACAAACCCGCAAGGTATAAGGCTAAATTCACCTGCGCCTTCTTTCTTCAAAGCACAGCGTTTGTTCTTCTCTTCTCTTATTCATCATCTATATACACAAGTTTCTTCGGACATTTACGATCTCGCTAAAACCAGATATCAACTCGCTAAAAGTAGTGAACATCGTCGTAGCAAAGACTATTAACTGTGAACAACTACTCGTTTTAACTGGCAATATTTGCCGGAAATGGAAAACGTTCCGAACGGCTGGGAGCGGGAGCGAATGGACGAGAGCTATCGATGGTATATTTCTCGTAGGGTTCGATCGTTCGCGCCGAGTCACGCTGCACCGAGCAGCTCCATAGGATGAAACTTCTGCTAAATTAATTTCAAACGATTTACATATGTCGCCCCCCATCGCCACCGCCGACGCTCTACTAGCAATGTACTCACCTACCCTGATCCCAGTTTTCTATTTGCCCGCGGTTCGAATCACCGCAGCAATAATGGATCGAAACAATCTCAGACCTGCAGCAGCGTGCGACGGTGCTGCCCGAGAAGTAACAGCTTGTCGATTAACCGATATCGATTTTCTAACCACTTGTTTTCAAGACTCTGATCCACCGGGTGTTCCAGAAGTTATTCTCAAGTTCATTTTCCCTCACTCAGAGCCGAGGACAAACAGACTGCGAACAGTTTCCTCCCTCTTGACCATCCCTCGGTTATTTCTATAACGTGGACCATTTCAGGTTGATGTGACTGCTGACCCGCCGGAAGAGGGGAAGGACGAATCACGATATCAACGGTTGGAAATTTGTTTGTCAAACTTTCAGACAATTTTGTAGACCGACATAGACTGGCTTCCGCTGTCCAATCCAGTTGTCTGAGTGGTCATGAAGACTGGATATAGTTTGGACCGCTATCACTGGGGGCCACTTTATTAAAAGCGGCCCTGGACACGCGACGTCGCTCTGGGTGCAGTTACAGTTATTAATTTTGAGCAAGATAAAAACTAGCGCCAACACAAACGAAACGTAACAACCACCTACAAGATGAATCGTACTTTTACGTTGGTGCAGATTGGGTTGAAGAGTGCGGTGAACAGGATGATGGTAAATACTCGTGGTCTATATATTTTCCTACAATTTGCTTGCCCGCGAGGTGGAAAAAAGGTGTGCAAATATTTTTTCCCAGAATTGATTATAACACGAGGAAGAAACGAGACCAGCCAAACACGGCGCATTTGAATGAAGCGTAAACGCGGCACTTCCAAGCAAATAACAATGGAGTGGTCAGGACAAGATGATGTCCGCAAAAAAGTAAGTGAAGAAAGTTAAAGGGGTCGGGCAAAGGTGTTCCGCTCAAGATCGTCCGAGGGTGGGACACGAGTGGTGTATCTAGTTAGTACCCAATACGTCCGTCTGTCCGGTCGTTATACAAACTCCGAGTTATAACATAATCAGTCCTCGTTTATTTATCGAATCACTGCCAAACAATGCCCATTGTTTTCAACGGACCAAGTGCCGTGCCGTCGATGCAGCACCTTTTTGCACACCTAAAGCCTCGTTGTATGAGGTACTTGATTCGATTGCAGAACCGATCGGAATCCGAGAACGTCAGACGTGGTTGTGAAATTTTTTATTTAGTAGCGTACAAGTGGCTCGCCATGACGTAACGGTAAGTTTGGTCTCATGAACGAGGCTTCAGGATGGTTGATGTTGTATCTAGAATGAGATTACTGGTATACGAAAGAAAAAAGCTGACGCATCTGAAGTTCTTAGTAATTATTCAATACCCATATTACTCCCGAGTCTTTTAATTAGTCCGAAGTGAATCGCGTCGGCTGCAATCAGGCTCGGTGAAAAATTGTACGAAAATTTATCCAAAGTGTCTCAACATTGACGCTGATTAATAATAAATAAGAAGGTTGACGACGACCCAGACTTTTTACTAAGGAAAATGGCTTGATTGACGTATGAATAAACGTGGTGGAACAGAGAATGTATAAAAATTGCGAGTTGGAAAGGTTGTGCTGGTGAAAAAATATCACTGTCGAAAAAGTAGGCTTCGGTGCTTTTTCTAGAGTGAGGGCTTCGCAGAGCACGGTTTGGCCGTTTGTGCAGGTGTTATCCAAGGTCGGTGTAAATTTTTCTAAAGCGGCAGCTGCTGAGGAGAGATTTTTTCCGTAGATCCAAGGGGGAAAAAAGACTCGTCGACAGGCTTAGGCTGAAGAGAACCCGCAAAGATTTGCGTTTTGCTCTCTGACAAACGTCAAATACGTGCGGAAAACGCTGCAATCTTCTAGTGCCCACTGAAGCGAGATACCCACCATGAGCGAACTATGCTTACGGAGTAAAAAATTAACGAAAACAAAGTGGATCCCTGGCACTGTGGTCTTCGGAACTTCTGCCAGAGTGAATGATATCAATTTATACAACTCAGGATCTGGACTTAATCTCAGATACGGATTTGCACCCACGGGCGGTCTAGGATTCGCCTTGTGTTGATCCCAAAGCTCGTCACTACAAGAGAGTGACGAAGAAACCCTCACGTTTTAGCGACAGAATTGTGCTAATGACAAATTGTGTTCTTGGCACTTCTGCCAAACTGTTTTACAATTTGTAACGCAGAAGCTGATCGAATATTGTTAAACTGAAAGTAGTCGGATTTACATCGATGTGTTGCCACGGAGTAAAGGACCGAGTATAAGCCTTAAATCACCTCCAAGGCGTAATAAAGCTTAAGAATCATGACGCAATCCTGAAGTGAAACGTGTAAACTGAAATTACTATCAGCGTAATTTTTTTCCCGCTTAGCGATGTAGCCAGATTATCTTTTCACACCTGCCACACACCTGTCTGTGCTCAGTGTCTGTATTCCATCCTAGCAACACAGCCTGCCAGTTCCTCTCAATCTATCCTAGTGCATCTTGTCCGAGAGTGTTGATGGATGCTCGCGAGAAAGCGTCACCACAGTCACAGAGTCGACGGTGACCTCAGATGGTGCAGTGTCTTTTTAGTTTCGCTGCGAGCCCAGAATGAGGTACTGTTTCATCGCTACCACATCCTGGGAGTCTGAGGAACTTGAAGTCACATACATATATCAACGGAACTCCATGCGAAGTTGGTAATAACGTCGCTGGACTCTGAAAACTGGATGTAATTTTGTAGCCCAAATGTAGCAACGAGTCTAAACCACTCGTATGAGCTGATCCTGTCGCGATTATTCCACCCTATCCATCGCTGGCTCTTGAGTATTGTGTTATCAAATTTGGCGTTCGATATAGCAGCACGTAAAATCCAATCCAACTGTCGCCATAGGATCAGTCGAGAGAAAAAGATTAAAAACGCTAAACATTTCTTTGAACCGGTAGCGTAATAGGAAGAGCACTCGAGAACAACTAGCACATCCTTGCAGGTCCATTTTCTCAACTCCTTCGAGTTGAATGTCGTGCTGTGCCAACGACAAAACCCATGACTTGGATAATGTGATTAATGGAGCTAAATGTCCCAATCCGAACCTTGCCACTCACTCCACCCTCTGTCCGTTGGACAGAAGAACTTCTTCTATCGAGGATCCTGCGGCCCTCGTTCGATCCAGGCTGGCTATGCCTCGGCTCAGCGATCGTTCGATGAACCTGTAAAAGGGGCAATTTCTCCGAATCAAAGGTACCCGAACCCCTCAGCCCAGCAACCGCGAGCTTAAACGCTTTATTTTTCAAACCAAGTCGTTTGCTTTTTTCGTGGCAATAACTCACGTCACCTCCACGAAGGATATTTATTCGTCTCACACTCTCCTCACTTATATTGCGTCACGTCTGTGTTTCTCATCGCACAACTAGTCCAGGTATTCATGTTTCGCACTGTCTATGATTTTGCCTCTCTAATACCGCCATTCAAAACTCGTCAAACGTCTACCAGACCTGAGTTTCACGTAGCAGCCGACTAATTAAGCCCCGATCAATATGCGGGGAATCAAGAGGTGCGTAACTTTGGAGTTTCCAGTCATCAGACCGCAATATTGCCAACCAGCCAAATACCGAGAGGGAAAGATATCCAGAGCTAGTAGTCAGAAGTATCGGAGTATGTGGGAAGAGACAATAACGTTGGGAGTGAGAGAAAAGAAATTCAAGACCCCAACGAAATCTACGACCGACGATCCTCGGATGAAACGACTCGACGTGGAAGGAAGGGGAAAAGTTGGTGTGTCAGAGCGAGAGGAAGATTTGAAATTTCCGTTCACAGAGTGGTGAGAAAGAACTCTGAATATGGTCGCAACGGGGTGCACCTCGAGTTCTGTGCAAGTGACAGTCGCCATGGCATGGTTACACCCTGCTATGCAACGCCGTCTCGTGTTCTAGGGAATATAATATTTTTACTTCCGCACTTCATAGCGCGCTTCTAGAACTGCATATGAGAGGGAGAAGAGTCTGTGATGGACAAGAGTGAATACGTGCGCGTCATGGTGTGAGCTTGAGATGAGAAACTCCATGGTAAAACTCCCCCGACTATGTCAAAGAATATTGCGCGTACAATATTACCTTGCTGTGTCGACTTCTTGATCTCGACACCATTCGAATATGGTAGAAAAAAAGTCGAACCTTTGTCCCATCCTCGTCGCTAGGGTGACGAATGGCACATTTCTCCCATATTCTCTTTATTTAAAGAAACTCTCATATAAAGTCAGGTATCGCTATCTGTGAATAAATCCTCTCTCAAAGATGTGTCACGAATGTCTCCCAATACGATCGATGGATCCGCACTGCGATGAGCATTCCGGTATTATTTTTTTCTTCTACTTTTTCCGGTAAAACATAATTCCCATTTTCTAGAATTCGCTCCAGTTCTGGATTCCCTCACACATACCGTTACAACGCCTTTGCCTCGACTTCTGCAGCTGCTCTGGGATCCGGACAGAAGGCAAAGTTCTCGCAAGATGCTTCCGCAATAAGAAAACGGGGTAAGGCTGCAGTACTTCGTGAATAAGAATAGTTTTAAAACCACGTTGCCAGTTTCTATCCAATGCTCCCCTCGCACACCACCAACACCACCATTACAGTCGACCTTCCATTGTCTCGACAGCAACTTCTCGAGTGAATATGTTTGGCACAACGTGTATAACAAAAAGGATACGTTACTGAAAGGATTTCAGGAGAAGGGGACCTTTTTTGAAAATATTTCGAAAACTCTGTTCGATTCGTAATTCTAGAAGCTCCGAGTCGCTCTAGGCTAGACGATGAAAGGTGCCGTAAGACAAAGTAGGATCAGATAGTAGAGCGCATAGTGTGTCGTAGTAATAGAACCGCAAAGGGGTAGAGCGAGAACGGGTGAGATAAGAAGGTGATGGTGGTAGTAGTGCTGCTGGGTTAGCAAGAATGGAGGCAGTCGACTGAGGCAGGTAGTGATTGCAGCAAGCGGTGTACCGTGGCGAAGGCAAGAGGGTTGGTGACTAATAGCCGCATCCAAGAACTGGACATGGCGGAGCGACCCGCCTGCAGCACCGTTGCACGCTTCCACTTTCTCTCCACGACTCTTGATCGTCATGTACTATCCAGTACCAGGATTTCACCTCTAACGTCCTCAGTGGACAGAGCCGGGTTGTTTTATCCCTCTTATTCCGGTTGGTCCGGGGAATCGCATTGATTTTCCAGAATTACGATAGAAGGCAATCGGTTCCTCACTTCGTTACCGCCCCAGAGGAGCTTGCCCGATGGAATGGGGGAGAGAGAAGACACCGAGATGCAGCTAAACGAATTAAGAGTGACATGATACCGGCGCCCGTTTCGTTCGTGTAGGCAATCCTGTGGAATCTAGCCGTGCCGGATGCTATCCTTCATCCCTTTGCTCCCTCCAGGCACAGAGTCCATAAATGCTTTAATGAAATAGCGAGGGGCCAGCTCAAAGCTGAAAATAAGCGAACCGAATCGGGAAATTCACCTTGCCAAACTACTGTCCAGTTTTCTGCGAGCTCTTATCGCCGAGATCGGACTACGGGTGATCAGCCACTCTATCTGCTCATGAAATTACGCTACTTGATTGTCAAGTTTTCAAATGCCGTTCCTGGTGCCCTCAGCCTTGCCCCGACACTCCGAACCGGCTAACTGCAATCGGATGAAGTCAGAGAAGGAAAGAGTCGAGTGATGGCTAATGCAGTTCCTCTCTCGATCTCCGCACACCGTGTCGAGCTTCGCCAGCGACTATTTAGCGCATGTCCGTCAGTAAAGTAAGTTAGCTCTACCTGCTGGACCGAACCCTCACTTCAGCCAAATGAAATACCAATTTCTAGTGTCAGTCAGTCTTCGTTAAAGTTTCATTACCCGGTGTGAAACGGCTCGGGATAATGGCACTGGCATAGTCTGGTCTGTCCATGGCTTGACCAGACAGCGGCGTTCTTTTTCAAATGGAATATTCATGGACGAAACAAAAATGCCAGAAAAGATAGAATATGACTATGACGTAAAATTTACCGGAGAATTTACAACAGTTGGGTCTACCACGGTAATTCTGAATCTTACGATTTTTGCCTTCTTACGCGCATGGCAACTAATGAAACTATATTGCAGGATCGTTGGAGAGGGAGTGAGACGTGACAAACAGGCAGAATGACGATCTTGGAATTTCACAGGTTCTGGACACGCTAAGATACCGCTATAGGATAAAGACCCTTTCGCTAACTTTCACCGGGCACGAGACCTCGTATAGAATCGTAGACAAGCCGGGGACATATCGTGGTGGCCTTGACTCGCGTTCTTCGACAACATTTGTCTAGGATACGCAGTCCCCCCCTATTAAATCAAACAAGAATTTGAAGATGCACGTTCGACAAAAGAGCATAACTCAAACTTAGCATGTAAAAGGGCTTCCGAAAAATGTCATGCTCAAGGCATATATTCTCCGTATTATTTCGACCGGTCGAAAGGAGCTGACAGTGAATACAGGATCACCAAATTCAATCATTCGTTACTTAACTCGTCCAGAGTCACGCATGTTGAAGGTTGCAGGATTTGATTGCATTCGCCAGACCAGTGCGGTTGGTTTAGACAAGTTTCCACAGCCTTCTTGATCACCCGCCCATCCGGATTAACCGAGGACGGACTTTTCCCAATATTTAACGCTCCAGCCTTAGCCGGCACATTCCTCAGATCCTCTCAATGATTCTTCATGGACATCTTGGCTCTCTTTCCAAGCGATTCTCCGATGAGTTTACGGTCTCTTCGCTACTTATCGGCTGGGCGGACAGCATGTATTGCATCCTATCTACTGTCGGACAATGCGAGTCCCACGTTTGTAACCTGCGGAGAAACTTAAAAGAAAATAGAAAAAGGTGAACGAAGCTCGATGATTATAGGGTCTTTCGTCACTCCTACAGATAATCTAGCACAAAGTTTCAATACACGAAAAAATAGAATGTTCGCTGTGTGAGCTTCTGGGTAATTGATGCTTAGAAGATACCGTAAAATCAATCTTATGGATGAGATCCTAACTTGGCTAGTGAGTATGGGTGGAGTTTATCGTAGGTGGAATGATCGACAAATCATTATATAGCCAGACACACGATAAAGAAAAATGGAAATGGGAAAAAACAGAAACTAGAATTGATGGATTAAAAATGGGCGGCGACCTGGGTCACGTGGTACAAGCCGCGCGTGTTACAGAGCCGTTCGTCATGACGTCCGTGTGTTACGCCTAATGCAAAGTAGTAGCAGGGCCCTCCTTTCCTCGGCTCAGCCACGGCCTTTGCTTTACCTCGTTCAATATAACCGTCACGGTTACGGTCAATAATAAGCTACCGCGCGCGCTTCTAGATGCAAGTATAAAACCCGCTCTGCTCATCTTCAGAAAAGAAAATACCAAGGAAATTTATCGTCAATAGTCCACTAAGGAGTCGACTGCACAATACGGCAGGGATCAACCACCGCGAAGCCGGAATCTATGCTTGAGATCGAAACTCTACTCGAAGTTGATCATTACCATGTAACACAGTTACTTCACTACATAACCTAGAACAAATGATACCAAATAATGATCGGTATCTTCGAAAGGCTTCATGAAACTTCTTAGTCTACCTTGAAGAGTGGTTGACGTCTGGAATATCGGGAAACACATCTCGAATTTGCGGTCTAGCGGATAATCCTCGTATAATCACGATTAGTGTAGAACATTTTCTGAGATATGACTGTGATGTTGGAGACGCCTAAAGTGAATCGATCTCAGCGTCGAAGCCCTTGAGAAATCCTGATATCCTGAATGCACGCCATCGTTTCGCCGCTGTTTTCTCCACCATAAATCGGCCAAAGTCAGTTGAGCGTTCGTTGCTACACACTGTATACTGGGAGCTTCTCCCACCTCGGCACGTCGTTACAACACTGGGAGTCCCTCTTCTCTGGCGCTGAGGATAAGGTTATACCTTTAATTAGCGGCTTGGCTGAACTTTTTGGCGGATAGATAAGAATATATTTACTGCCCTCCTCGCCTGCTCGCTTGCTCTCGCCCGCTTTGCCGGACAGACGTACGGCCGGTCAGTGGTCCCCGCCTAACCGAGGTTAACCACTGTTCCCCGCTTCGTTCTCCGTCGTATCTTATCCCACTACCAACATCCTACAGGAAGATACGAGGAGGCATGTGCCTAGCAGCGGATACGAACGTCTCTCGATCCTGACCAAACGGTTTTGCAACGTCCACCAAAAATCCAGAAAATACGAAGAAATCCTTCGCCCTCCGGCTCCGAATGAAAATCGATTGTTTTATTTTCCACCTCGAACCCCTGCAGAGGTTAATTGCTAATTATCGCAGCAATCTGGGTGCACTATCTTTCGAAAATTGCGCAAGCAACGCGCAACGCTGTTTGCGTGTGGTTTTGACATCGGAGTCTAGGGACGTACCACTATCTCGGATGTAAACTACCCCTCCGACCCCGCTAGTTCTCAAGAGTTGAAAATATGTTGAACGCCTTTCTGCGCAGGGGTGGTGGAGCTGTTATCTGTAATGCACCTAATTGATAACGCCCTACCAAGATTAACTCCGCCTGAGCCAATTTAGAAACGGTGTATTTTATCAGATTAGGACTGTGAGGTTAAGAAGGAAGGTAGGAAAAAGAAAACAACAACTTAAATGAAAACAACCCACGGCGAACTTTCAGCGATAAATATTTACTGCTTGTGAACATGAAGGTCATTTTTTCCCCATCTTCAACCTGCACACGAGGGGGTTGTGCCGGAGAAATCAAGTTAACGTAAAAAGAAAGAAAACAATTCCGAGTCGAATATGTATAAAGATTTTAGAATACCGCAGGCTACACCGAAACCTTGATCTTATCGTCGTATTTATTATCATCGAACCTCGCACTGCGAGTGTATGTAATATTTTTTTTCATATCTTCGTACCGTAGACAGCTAAGCCCCACGGGTCTCCGCTTCTCCTCCCGTATAAACTTAATCCTTATACTATAATATGACCACTCAGAATCCCCTTGGGCTGGTCGCTGGCCTTGCGGGGCGGCAGCCCACCGTTGAGAGCGAGTTAAGTAGCCCGGGCAAAAACTTATCGATTTTACGTCTCAATACCGCGAAGAACCGATTGAGGCAAGCTTGCCCCGTACAGTCTTTCCGAAGATCAATCAATACGGAAAGTGGGAAGGGGTGGGCGAGGAGTGAGGAGAGAGAGAGAGAGAGAGAAAGAGAGACATCTGGTTTTTATTCTCATAATAATAAATATCGTTCTACGATACAAATTGATAATTGGGGCTCGAGTTATGACCCCCTCCCCATTCCTTGCCATACGGGTATCTCATCATCGACCGATTGTTTAATAACAGGCTCGATAATAGCCGGACGGTATTTAACGGCAAGACGCATTCCAGCAATACGTCACGGTGAACAACCGCAAATACCTATCTAAGGATCGTGATAAAGTAGTAGGGAGAGTTTAATATTCATGAAGACACACGCGTTTGGGAATAACGTTGACGATTAACAGATTTCTGCAAGCAAAGTAAAGAGTTATCACTTCTTTTTTTAGACCGCTTCGCTTTCTGGCGGTTCTGCCCTGCGGCTGTATACTGTATACATTTTTAATGCGCATAATTTGTGTATCCATGAACACGTGTCATCGCTGTAATCTAGTTCAGCGATGATTTGTTTATGTATAGCGAGTCCAGTTACACTGGTAATAATTTCTTTACCGTTTCGCATCGGAATCAGAAATAAATTATGGAGGTGAAAAAAAATGAAATAAAAAAAATAGCTGGGTAGGCAGGCGGGCAGAATGGATAGGACTATAATTATCGGGCCGACAGTTATTAGGGGGTAAAACTGTGTATAAGTATATCTAAGGATAAGTAATTAGATTCTGACGAATAACTACATACCTGATCACGGTTCTGATACCATCGTGGTGTTCTAGGTAACCCGTAATAATACGTTTACTCGTAACTCACAGTTCGCACACGCGACTCGGTATTGGCGCTCGGTATTATACATGTTACACGACCTTTGCCGAGGTCACGGGGTCACGGCGTGCGAAATACGCGTTATAACCTATACAGAAACGCAACTCAGCAAGAAACTCGCCGTTCTTAGGGAACGGGGTGCGTGTCTCTAGGTTGATATTTTAACGAAGGTAAATTTGGCGCGACCTCAACTCTCAACTCCTTCCATTCTCGGTTCCTCGCGATGGATGAGGATGCACACTCCCGAACTCAGTCACATATCGATAGTACCTATCCACTTTTTTGATCTATTGATAAAAGTCATCACATGTCTATCGGTATGTTACAATACTTCTCGGGAATTGGCAGTGAGTGCTATTTTGTGAAATAAGGTGAAAGATATGGATGTGTTTGTAAGATATCAACAACGAGAAGGTGCCGTTCTTCGTTGAATAGTGGAAATGCTTCGCGAGGATATGCCAGGGAGATCGAGTTGCGGTATTTTTCATTCGTTTTTTTATTTTTTTTTACATTTATTTTTATTCTGGGATACTCAATTTGAGAGAACGATCCTCCGCGATATTTGCGGATCACCGCAGTGATTGCAACTTTGAATTGTATCGCTACCCTCTTCCAATCTCACCTCTCTATCACTCCTGCCATCATCTTCTTCCTCTCTCACCAATCTCCAGCGGTCAATGGTATCGGTTTACCCCTGCCGACGATCTGTTTAAACTAACTCAACTTTTCGCTATCACAAAACTTGCCAGTCACAAAACAACGCCCGTACACTTGGAATGTCGGTTAAATCGTTCGAAAATTATACCGTTCACCTCGCCAATCGGATTATTGCCACCGTCTATCCGCCTCCGGGTATTGCATCATGCAATTCAGGTTGAACGTCGAGTGTATACAGGCAGTATGCTTCTCTACCTGCATTGTTTCTATTCTGCATGATCAATTACACTCGAATTTTTACCCTATTTTCATTTTTTAACCATGGATAAACTTTCGCGGATGTAGTTCGAAGGTGGGAATATTTATTTTTCACTTATTCCAGGATTCCGGCACTCCATCCCGCAGCTGTTTGCTGTCTTTTCAACTTATACCTCTATCTTCCATCCCCCTGAACCGGAACGTGTTGAACGTGTTTGGAAAGATGATCGTCGAAAGTTGAATGTTATCCTGAGCCTTCAGCCATGCATGAATGTGCTTCGAGGATGATGCTCTCAGAGAAAATGTGCAAAGTGTTTTTGGAATACAAACATTCTCAGTAATGTTCCATTGGTGCTAACACTTCTCCCATCATTTTTTCTCTCTTCCACATTTATTTACGACCGTTCAGAACACGGGTCATCGACGGACGCGGCGATGGGGAAATTGGGTGTTTCCGGGCCTGCCTAGAAGAGGGATCTTGTATGTATGAAATAATTGATGGGCAGCCGCGGTTTCCTTCACGGGAATGGAAATGCAAGAGGGTCCCGTTTACGCTGATAGAATCCTCCTAGCGCAGGAATGGACCCAGTGAATACCTGACCGAACGTTGATTGGTTTTATCGCTCCTTAGTTCTTCGTCGATATCAAGTTACGCTGATAAAATAATGAGCGAACAGTCTTTGTTTACAAGTTTCCCACCACCATCAGCAGGTGATAACTCATTGACAATTTATTTATCGATAATTTTCGGCCGGTGTGGTTCCAATATCACCAGGTGGGCAGACGGGGTTTTGGGTACCATTAATTTGGCACGGTCATGGAAGCCCGCACTCAAGTATGTCTTTAGTCTTGGTTCTCCTATAACCATGGTGGGGGGCTGAGTTGAGTGTAATATAAGTCTTCCCGAACCACCCGGCAGCAACCGATCCGGCCATTCCCATTCGGAACTCTTTATTGCTTCTATCAACGTACCCAGTTTGATTTATACATCTATAAGTTCTGTTTGGATCGGCCAGAGGCGATATATTGTGTGCTGCTTATAGCCGCGGCTAGCCCAGAGACCAACCTTGCAGAACTGGACATCGAAAATACCGATAATGCCGTCGCGAAAGTCGTTCATAGGAGACGCCAGCAATGTAACGGTAGGGGAAAAGGGAAAATAAGGTGAGGTCACGTTCAATCGCGCATATTCCTCACTCGGAGAAACGGAGGCCGTCACGTACGGGTTTGAAATCGCGGGAGATTAAAGACGAAAGCTTTGCCCAGAGCCGAAAGATGGACGGACTTGAATTGAACCCGTTAGAGTCGGAGCGATCTGTACCCTTCTCGGGAGAATTTCTTCCTCCTCCATCGCACGTGAATAAACAAGATGCCTACCGTGTGTTTTACCCGTGACATATACTCGGGGCAGATCACGGTTCGAATAAGACTACACGATATCTCCGGTCACGCCGGACTCTTTCTGACACGAGGCGAGAGAGCCAAGCCCTCAGGACGATCGAGTTATTAATAATCGTACCCGCAGCATCCTTGGGCGTCGACCCATACTCGAAAATAGAGATGATACTGATATTATTGCACGCAATATTTATTTACACGAAGTCCGGTCCCTGATCGCGTGATAAGGGGAGAAACCCCGGCGTGAAAAATGGCATCGCAGAGTCGATAAAAACATCTTTTGGTCCGGGACTGTCAGCCGGTGGGTCGTTCGAATGTACACTGTACCATGAGAATTAAAAAGGTGTGCCGCCGCCTTCCGTTGTCGTGGAGCGCTGGACGACTAACCATCCTTCGAAACTTGTCGACTGGGTCAGTTTCCGAAATAACTCAACCCTACCAGCCAGCTGACAAGCGTATAGCTGGCACGATATTTCAGCTCGAATTGCCCTGCAACTTTCGAGACACCGTTGATACCAACTTTGGAAACAGTTTTCAAGCAGTAAATAACGCCGAATGACTCGCAATAGTCGCCTCTCGGTAAAAACTTTCGGCGAAAATTGAGCCCCGAGCATTTTACCTGCAGCTATCGACCCCCATCGACACTGATCGCTGATCTATCGATATCCAGTAGCAATCCTTCAGCCCTATGTTTATCCGAGATGTTGCTTCAACCACAATTTCGCCACGGGAATTCGAGGGAAAGTGGTGCCTGAGGGTGCTCGAGGTCCTTGGGTCTCTCTCCTTTAACGGGAGGCGGAGGGTGGAACTTTGATGGCTCGGTTTAAAGTGTGAAAGTGCAGGCTAGATACGTGGATTTTTTAGTGCAGCTCCGCTGGTTCGTGATCGGAGTTAAAGACGTGCCGGAAACATCTCTTGAATAATAAATTCCGACGGCTTTTATTTTCCTAGTTACCGGCTCGCTCCTCGGTGCTCATTCTACGCGTCAGGGTCGGTAATCGTTCTGGTGAAAGTATGGTTCCAAGTTTTGATCGTATACCCATCACACGGTGCCCTGGCTGTTATCCGCTACGCAATTGTTTGCGAGGAACTCAGCGCAAACTTCGACCGAGTTATCACTATGGTTTCGGTTATACGGTGCGGTGTAAGCGATATAGGCAGGGGTGGTGTACCTGCGGTTACTGCGTTCCACGTGTAGCGCAACGTCCCGTAAAACCGGCTATCTCGTCGCTGATGATCACACCGATGTGACAGGCTCGCTGCTATCACGTGATGTCTATTTCCAAAAAAGCTAGTATAGTTTCGAGATTAAAAACAATATAATAACTGGACAATTTTGGTATATTAACAGCTCAAAATCAATTACGTTGAATAATTCTCGACGCTGTATTCAATCCAGATTACTGAAAATTTTTTGGTTGAATGTGTAACGAATTTAGGAAAAAGTGCTGAGTTGATTTTCAGAGGCTTTTAGATTACACAAGTATGTTATGTACAGCTAGAAACAGCAAAAGTGCAACAAGGTACAAAAATAGAAGACAGAGAACCTGTGCTGAGAGTGTTTTACTACCGTCTGGCGATTCCTGATTTTTTATTAAGATTTTTCTTCTTTTTCTAATTTGAATAGGCATATGAAAAGACGTTACTCTGAATTTTATCGAGTCATATCTTGTGTGAGCAAGGCTACCGTACAAGTGTAATTACAACTTGATTTATAATGATGACGGTGAGCACCAACGGAGCGGTGAAACATGCTAAATGAATCTTCTCTTACCTTCGCTTCACTATCATTTTGAGGCCTTTGATTATCCGTTGATGGAAAATTTACTGCGACTGCATCCACTATGTATCCTTCTACTGCGCTGTCCACAAAAGCTTTTTGCCTATACTTTCCGGCCTCTTTGCGACCATGAAAATCCTGAAAGCGTGGTCAAATGCTTCCGTAGTGTCTGATAAGCGTGGACTGCAATTTCTTTCACTTTTGCTTACTAGGTCCGGTACCTCGATTTAGTGTCGATGGTGATAGGGGTAAAAGATCGCACCAAAGGCAACAATGGCCGAGCGTAAAGATAGCCAGGCGTGTCCTTGAGCTAGAATGAAGATATAGCAGTTGGGCAACGTAGTGTGGAGAAGAAACGATGGTGCACGATGGGCGAGAGGTGGAAGCTAAATAGAAACGAGGCCCTTTATCAAGTAACAAAAGTCCCATCTTCTAAAAGCTCCTAACCGTTGATCAAGCGTCCGCTAGATACGTCAGGCAATAAGCTATCCGGCTCGTTAAAGATGCCATCCAAAGTCCTCGACGTCTCGTGGAGAACGATCAGAGATAAACAGGTGCTGGTACTAGTTAGCCAGACACACCTCATCCATAGTTGCATAACCTCGCTCCAATGCACCTCGGCAATCAGTGACTAAGAAGCTCGGTTCACTTTGACTCGTAGACACAGTGGGAACGAGTACTTCGGGGACGATGGTGCGGTAACCAAGCCTAGACCAGGACCAGATCGGCGATTGAGACGCGTTACAGAGTTCCAGCTAACAGCTCTCGAGGTGGTAGCAGACTGCAAGTGGTTCGCTTCGCCACGTTGATTACGCTCAGAGACCCCAAGAGTGATACCGGCTCCTCTCCTCGCCTCGCCCCTCGTCTTCCCTCATCCTCCAGCTCGTCCAGCGCTGTGTAATTCTCGGCTTTAGCTCCTACCTATATGCTTTAAATTTTGCGATTTGCACAGTCTGTAGACCACGGGGCGCCCGGAAACTAGATTAACGGCGTCTCGGATCACGGACCTGATCATTTTCCGAGCTTGTTAATCAAATTTCGCGACCCGCTTTACTGGCGGTTTTCAGAAATGGGTTGAAACTTGCATGGGACTATCTTCCGATTTTTGACTGGTTCGTAATGCGAGCAGTTATCGAGCAAATGACCCGGAATGGGCAAAACATCGGCCCTTAGCCGCCTTCCGTCCTCATCCCCTCATTCTCTGCGCGTTCGTTTCTCTCCCCTCAAGATAAGATAAGACGGGATACGATCGTCTTATGGAATTTGCTGTTCGACGTTACGCTGGCGAGGCCATTCGGCAGTTAACTGCTCGTGAAGACGTCAAGGCTGGCTACGCAACGACACGAACGAGGCCCAAAGATTTATCACCCTCTTCGAGGGAAAAACTCTCGGAGCTGTGGGCCGTTTTCTTTCTTCCTTCCTTCCTTCCGTCCTTCCTTAGGCCCTCCCATACTTCCTGAGCAACGGTTCTCCCCGATACTCGCAAGAGGTATTTCCCAATTAAAAAGAATCCTAGGCCATAACAATTCCGCCTCACCTCTCACGCCGAAACTAACTGCGACGAACTTCGAATACTAAAATGCGACCAATCCGAATATATCAGCGTACTGAAATCCATTCAATCTGTTGCAACGAAGCAATTCAACTCACCGTACCTACATTTCATAAAATTCTTGAATCGCATAGGTACAAATTCTCTCGTATGGCAGTGTTTTCATTACGAACAGCGGAATTCCTGACCACCCGACCACTGCAGGAGATTGCGCTTTCATTCCCAGACAAATCAATCACTGTTACCCGAGAGTGCCGGGGATATATAAGTGGTCAGTACCGGTTAGTTTTCGCGTTCAAAATGCTTTGAATTTCACCACCGTTCAGCTGACGTCGAACTTGTCCAATTTTGCACCGCAGTATATATTCATGCTGTAATTTTACTCGGTTTTCCAGTGTGCGAGTGTGTCCATCATCGTGAATTGCTAATCGGCAAAGCGGACTCGAGTCTATAATCGGAGTGGATTTAGGGGTGAATTCGTGTCATTAAGTTCTGTCAGAAGAGAGGTTAAACACGAGCTGAAGCAGAGAGAGCGGGTTAGAAACAAGGAAAAATGAGAGTCTGGGGCTCTGGAGGGATACTAGCGGCGTGATGTTCGTGAGTCGAAAGAGTTTCCTTTGAAAGTGGAAAAGCCGGAAGATGACTGACGGGTCCTGTGTTTCTCACAACACCGCGCAAAGCGTGAGATATAGGAATACAGCTGGGATGGATTCGGAATCAATTCGGAAAACACAAATCGATTCAAAGCGAAGAGAGTGGTCTGGGTACCTAATTCCGGCTGTTCTTCAAACGGCGCAGGATCTCCTCGCAACTCTACTTGAACGCGTTTCGAACACTATACTACATAATTTAATTCTCGTCGAGCCTACGAGTGTTTTTGTAGGATATTGGAAACGGGATGATCGAAGTGGCTCCCTTCACGTCTCCCTCCTCGTTCTTCCGAGACCTCATCTGGTCCTGTCTTTGAGAGACGAGACGAGGCGATGGCAGGGCCGCCAGTTGGTGGTCACAGTGGTGGCACAGTTCCGATGTTTTTCGACCGGCTATCCCTCATTTGGCTTATCTCTGATTCTGACTAAGACTAATGCGAACGATTCGCCTGATCGTTTGTAACCCCATTCCCCTTCCCTCTTACAGGCTGTTACCCTCCTCACTCTCTCCACCCTGGAACGAACGCCGCTGCCACACCTAGTCTCACCCTCGCCTCATCGTATCCGCAAAAATCTTTTGCCACCGATTTCAGAGGCGCATTTATCCTTCTGGAACTGATATGTCACTGATTGCTAGCATCGGATAATGCAGGGAATAAAAGTTCCATTCTTATTCTCCATCCCCCGTATATTGTCGGTATAACTGGATTCACCGGCTTCAGACTTTCAACGATCAATTCCAATCAGATGTTTCGAGTTTCCGCGTCACAACACCTCGGTAACAAACGCAACAGCTACAGTAGTCGGGAAAACTTTCGTACTTTACACATATATATAGAGATGCAAGCGAAGCTACTCGGACTAGCGTTTCAATTTTCTCTTCCCTGGCACTACTTATAACAGTACCTAAATTGAGGTTTCGGATAGAAAGCTCAAGAACCTCGCAGTCTAATGAACTCAAATTCCTGCCAGGTCTCATGCCGTTGTAACGTTGCCTCAGGGAGTCGACGGAACGTGTGTACCACTCGAGTGGGCAGTATTTTGTTCAAATTTCACGGCTGAGTGCGCCTGTGACCATGTATTATTTGCGCGTGTTGATTATGTATACGCACAGTGAAATACACTGGGAGATGAGATTTCATCGATCTCCGAGTCCAAGATGCAGTGGAAGACTATGATTCTGGTTCGGATGTATTCCTGGTCGCTCTGGTTACCGCAGTTTCCTCTTCTCAAGTGGTTGTACTTTTGACAAGGGAATCCTTATCGCAAACGAGCCAAGATTATGAGAATGTCGTGTGTATATAACAGATAATTGCACTCGTGAGGGTAAATAATTACACTTTGTCTCTCTGACTTAGTGAAACTCTGTTAATTCCATTCTTTGCTTAATTCGTTCCATGCCGGTTCTAATGCTGCTGCTGCTGCTGCTGGAGCTGCATGAGCGTACCGACTCTCTCGGTTTTCTTTGTCTTAACTTTTACGGGCTAGCATAAGGAACACCTTGAAGAATCAGCCAGCCGTGGACGGGGCTGGAATTTTAAATAAACAACGGAGCCTCGACGCCACCGCCGACGGAACAAACCCAACTTCCATAACTTAAACAAAACTCGCACCTCGCGGAAGGAGGCAATAACCCTCTGCTTTCGCGTTACCAGAGGCGTAGAGTATAAGAGAATTTTTTCCCCTTCTTTACGCCCTACCGTTGGGTCCCCTCCGCGCCGGTTTTGCCACTCGCTCATTTTTTAATCCAACATCACCAGCCACACGCCCCGCGGCCAGAGATAACGGATAAAATATTCAAGAAATGACATCCTCGTGCATTGAGTCAAAATAATTCTCATCTTTTTATGGCCGGCCGTATATAGATATGTAGATATATATATACGTACGCGCGCGAAAATGAGCTGGCGAAGTATTGGACGTTGAAGAAAAAGATAGCGCCTGTACGATCGAAGGAAATGAGCTTGTCTAGACGAAGAAACAATGATTATTAGCGTCGCCGCTACCCTCAACGCCGATTCGGAAACCTACTTCAATCAAGAGGATAAAAAAAGAGGTCGGTACCACAGCTAACGGAGAAGTTCGCCAGGCGCGGGAAATAGCTTACTTGCTTTATTGATTTCTTGTAAAAATGTCATTAGGCCCGGCAGTCGAGGATCGCGAGGGTCGACAGTGCGAGAGAGGTCGACCAATTAATTACCGACCCCCGGGGTACTTTCATCTTCCAGATTTCACCTCCCGTATCCGCACTGTTCCAACGGCCGGATTACAAGCCTATGACGGGTGACAGCTGCCTGCAGTCGGCCTAATCCCGCCTATAAAACCCCTACGTAAAATGTTGGAAACTTTTACCACGTGATCTGAAAATTTATCAGCGACGAATCGTCCGGAATTACATAGGTATACATAATATACCTCTAATAACACCGTCTAAGCCGAAGTTCGAATATTCCTATTGCAAAATAGGTGTACGTGCAGACCCTTGTACCCATACGGACACATTCAAGGTCATCGGTGTTATCTGCTAAGATTTGCAGATTGACGTTGAATGCAGACGCCCATCGATGGACTGGAATTTGTCAAAGTCAATCCAAGGGTCGGCAGAACCGAGAATGTACGATCACGAGCAAATAATCAGATATGGTGGTAGCCCTGAATAGGGATGTTAAGGTCCGAAGGAGGGGGGTACAGCTTGGACGGTCTAGAATCATACCTATTTTTTGGACTTCTTTTCTAATGAAAATACTTACAGCAGCTTGAGCTTTATTATTTACAGTTCAAAAATATTTAAAACAAATTCCATTGAAATTAACAACAAAATGGCCGCAGGGCGCATATAAGTAGCGAACGACCGCGGTTTCAATCCGGTGGAGCAGGTCCCCCCCCCTTAAGAACCGGTGCTCCGGAGGTCGAAATTCGGTTTAGAACCCCGTCTGGGGGCCAGTGTTTCGTCGATTGCATGACCCCTGGCTCAGAGGCCTTGAAGAGGTTCCCGCGGAGTTTATTGGTTCTGAACTCGCGGTTGAAGATTAATTGGAAGTGGTAGCAAGCCGCGTTCTCTTGCAGGAGTGCCGGGAGCCGCGGGGGGCGGAATGAACCGAAGTAGGTACGAGATACTCGGGTGCAGACGAGACGAGCACCATTACCCGTCTCCAGGCAGCCGAGCGCGGCGGACCAGGTTTAGGTTTTGGCTTAGGTTCGGGTTTAGAGTGGGTTTAGGCTCGTGGGCACTGGGGATCCAGGCGCGTGGCTCGCGCCGGCCGACCGCAGGGGTGCGTGCGAGGAACGATGAATCTTTGATGACCGAGGTGAGTTAGCGCACTCCCTACGGAGCCTCTGCAAGCGTAGTGGAAGACCGGTAGTTAACGGTCCACCACATCCGGACGCCATAACGCAATTCACTCTCCGGTATAACACAATGCGACATTCTGCACTGGATCGCATAGCCAAGTTCTTTTTCATTTGCGGACGAAGTCAGGGAATGTGAAAAAAGTTATATTTTAGGTCATTGAATCCGTCTGGTCTCAGCCGGCAGTTTTTCGTTACTCCTGCTTTCGTGGACGTTATAATATCGCTGACATTTGAGAATGGACACGGAGAGTGTCCCTCGATTAAGTAACCGAGTTTAATGTCTATGCAAAGTAAATGGTTGCGACGGGACTGAGAGATAGAGAAGAGAGAGGCGGTTGAACACACGGCGAAAGAAGGTCGGAGAGAGACCGAGAGCAGCTCGGGCGAGGTCCACGAGAGAGTTGGTAAGCGCTGGGGGTACAATTAAGCGGAGAGGACACCACCCACCGATACCTTCCCAGGATAAATTCATTTAGCAAGTGATTAAATTTTAATCCACTTCTAATTAGATTCTTTTTTCTCCTCTCTCGTCGGGGTTCTTTTTCAGTATTTTCTTTTCTTTTTTTTTTCTCTTCTTCTTATATCATTTTTCACCAGTCGTGAGTGCGCGCGGGTAAAGGTGGGAAAGCGGAGGGCGGAAGAGCGAGATAGGAAAGAGCAAGCAGGCTCCGAGGATATTTGCGCGGGCTAGGTTCACTGCAGCGGCTAAAGAGATTTATTTCGATAGAAAGATTTTAATGAGAATAATCAGTCGTTCGATATTTCAATATCATTAGCAATGTGCACTCTTAATTCTTATGGTAGATTTCTTTCTAGTTGCGCAAGTATATTTGACTACAATGATCATTGGGAGGAGCTGAAACGCGTGAGGGAAATTAAATTGGATGGAAGGAGGAGGTAAAGGACCCTGTCTACATGATATAACGAAGTAGGCATAATGCAGCATGAGCTGACAAGGAAGGTATCTCAGGTCGATCTCTCCGATTTTATTTCTTTTGTAATATGTTATAGTAGATGAAAAACTAAGCCACACGTATTTTCTTCCATCTGCCATTAAACGCTTTAAGGGGGTGAAACCAACTTCCAAAGTAAAGCATGTCGAGGGGCAATTTGGTGGTTCGCTTTTTTTTTTTTAGTTGAGGAAATTAGATTTTTAATTTCTCGTTATGAGAAAACTTTTCCAGTTGGACTGGTTTGAACAATACAACGTTCTTGTGGGCGAAACTGCCAAGCCGCCCCTTGACATGCCGTACTTTGGAGGGTGGTTTCACCCCTTTAAAGTGTTTAATGGCAGATGACAAAAAGTACGTGTCGCTTAGTTTTTAGTCTACTACAACATATTGTAGAAGAAATTAAATCGGAGAGATCAACCTGGGATACTTTCCTTGTAAGTGTGCTTCCGAATTGTTGGCTTCGCATACCAACCATGAAGATGTTGTTAGTCACTTGAGTATGACTCGCGATGCGTTTCCACGGTGGTCCCCGGCTCTTCATGGGTCTCCGGAGACCAAGTTTGCTTAATTGCAGGACTGAGAAGCGTCACCACGAAGGCAGAGATCCCCGACTCAAAACCCTTCAAAGTCATGGAATTTCGGAGGCGAACATCCAGTAATCTCGAGTTCCCGCCCTGACCGTCGGTAGTACTAACTTGACGAGGATTAACCACGAAGTATTCAGGTCATCCTCCACCTTGCCTAACTACCTGCAATAACAGTTCCTTCAATGTTTTATCTTACATTTCAAGTATCGCCGAGGTGTACCCTACTCTAAAGAGGTCACACACTGTCCTCTCCACATTCGAAACGCACAATGTAGGTACAACCCACTTTTGACTTGCGAAACACGGTTAATCAAACCCTAGGAAACAGCAGATGTCGGACCATCTTGCCGGGTCAACGAAAGGTCAAGAACAACAGGAGGGTCGATTTTCTCAAAACCCAAGTCGACCTTCCGAAAATGAGAAACGCTTTACGTTATACAGTCGGAATTGCAGGCGACAACTGCACGGTTTCGTGATTACAGGAAATTCAATTTTCCCACGCGGAGGGATGATTGTCGCTGGTATCTATTTACGGAGTTGAAGAGCCCCTCGGATAGCCCTCGGCCCTGCACGCGTCCACTTTGATAATTGATTTGATCATCCGCAATTAGCAGTTTTGGATTATCCACCGTGGCCCTATATCCCGTGGCCGGTTTGACCAACCGGATGACGAGGCTTGTTCCATTTAACTTCGCGCAATTAAGCAGATGTTTCAAACTACAGATCGATATCACCCCGGTGACATTCAAGGTCAGACACCCTTGTGTTGATTCCGATGATGAAACGGGTCTAAGCTCACCAGTTTACAAGCAGTTATACAGTGAAATCATGACGAATATTTTTAGTCGATGTTAAGGGTCTGTACTTAGTTCAGTTTCTAAGCTTGTGGCCTTCAAATGCTTATAATTTCCGGCAGGAGTAGAAGAAAAATACGAAGCTGACAGGACGAATGGAGGAAAGAGAAGGACGGAAACAGTCGTTTTCGAACGTGGTTTCAATCGTGCTGTTTTCAACAATAGAACCACTCTTCGCAGATGTTGCTCTCGTGTGCTGGCTTCATGCCGCGTAGGCCATACCAGTGATGAATTTTTAAAATTCAAAAAGCCCGAGGGCTGCTCGCACCGAAAGTTGTTCAGTAAAATAGCAGATAAAGTGAGAAACACCATTTTAGTCTTTCCTCAGGATTAAAAAGTGTCACGGAGTTTCCAAACGTTGGTTCAAAATATAAATGGTTACCGGTCCGACCGTTAATTTTATCTTCCTCGTTTTTCTTCACTTTTTCTACACCCTCCAAAGAGACGCCACTAAATCATATCAAGTTCAGCCGGCAATTATTCAGGTATTAGCTACTCCACGTTTGCTGGCTGGCTAAACCCGCCGCCAACCGGACTCACGGAACTGGAGTAGGTAGCTTGGAGCTTTCACTTAATTGCCCGAGTATATGCATACGATATATATGCATACGTATCCATATAAACATAATATTTTTTCTCCACAGTTGAAGCAGCGCCCTGTTAAAACCGTTATCACTTCCATTCTTCGTTCATGTCCAACGATTGAATTAATCTCCGTATTTAATTATCCAAATTTGTCCCCGGGACATCCGAGTCACAAAAAGTACTCTCTTTCTGTTGGGCTACGACAGCATATGCAAGGATTTTTTCCGAGGTGATAACAATGCTCCGAACAAAGGTCGTAAACATGTTGAGGTCATAAGTGGTTCATATTATACCCCGCTGGCCATGCACCGACGTACGTTTGCACCTCGGAGATCAGAGAGCAGCGAGGAGAACGTAACTTTGTCTAACCTAACCAAACGCAGTCTAACCTAAACTCGCGAAAGCTCGAGGCAGTGGCGGAGGTAACCTCATTTGCACGCAAATTCAAATAAAATTGTCGGTAAAGCTGGTTGAGTTTACCGATCAATTGACTACCACAGCTCTCTCTCTCTCTCTCTCTCTCTCTCTCTCTCTCTCTCTCTCTCTCTCTCTCTCTCTCTCTCTCTCTCTATCTCTCTCAGTTTGAGAGGTGTCTCCTTTCTCTAAGGGTGGTCAATTTAAATCTACTGCACAAGTCGAGGCACGGAAATTAGGAAATTCGGTTGCAAGCTCACAATACTCGCGCGGTAAAGAAGGACCTTCGAGGAATGGGTGGTTCCGTTTCACAGAAAGTTTTACGGCGGTATTCAAAAACAAATTGAATCCGCTAACGCCGTGAAGCCACCCGGTATAATAAGATGCATGAATTCATGTGTGTGGGCGCGTATACATCGGATCTAGCCTAACTCAACCTGAGCCAAGTACAGACGAGGCTGAATGCCCGGGCGTTGTGTACCTATACCCACTTTTGTACTTGGCCTATTTCCACGCCGTTGAGGAGGTAAAAGAATATACGCAGGTCTGTATGTAATAAAGTATACGTACAAACGAAAGGAAAAAATGATTCTACTCGCAGAGGGTTACCGTTGAAAAAAATATCCTACCTTTTCTAAATTGATATATATATATATATATGAATCTACGCAGATTGATATATATATATATCTACGCAGGTTCGTCCGTAAAAAGTGTAACCATCCCGCTTGAAATTCTATTAAAATTCCGTACCCGTTCGCTCCCCTTAGATATACCAGAATAAAAGTTAGGTTAGGGTTTGGGCTTGGGTTAGCTTAACTTACGTGTTTACTCCTGTTTCCGAACGTCAGCCAACGACTACGCGGCATATCGAGGATAGTCACACTTTGAAAATGTATTCTTTACGTCAGCGCAAAAAAAAACAGCCTTGTTGACGTTCGAGTTTGCTGATGAGATATAGGCGCTCGAATCTCGAACGTCTTCAAATCACAACCAGTCTGGACCACCTTCCTTGGGTTCGACGCAAAGATAACGTGAAAAATCGAATGTCAGTAAAATCGTCTATATTTGAAAAATAATGAAACCATGGTCTTCGTGATTGAGGGGGGGGGGGGTACAGCTTGGAGGGTCTAAAACCATACATATTTTTAGGAGTTTTTTTTAAAGGAAATTAAAACACTTCGAGCAATTTGAGTTTAAGGAATTTCTTATTTGTAGATTCAAGAACATTTTAGAATATTTCATCGAAATTAATAACGAAATGGCGGCATGGCGTACATAAGTAACGAACGACCACGTTTTTAAACCAATGGCGCAGATTCTTCAGTCAATTTTCAACCGATTGACTTCAAATGTTGACACAATCTTTAAAACTTGTTTATCGGTTCGGGCTCGTTGCTGGATTTTTGAATTTTAATCCCTTCATTTTTTATAAACTTTATTCTTACAGTTTTTGAGTCAAGAAGCGAATTTTTTAATTCATAATGGTACGTATTTAAAAAAAAATTTGCTCGCCTCGAAAAAATTATTCTATCTGTTAAAAGTTGGACAGTGATGTAAGGAGATGCACCACCGTAAAAGCCCACGAGTTCAGAGTCGTTCGTTACTTATATGCGCCATGCCACCATTTTTTTAAATTAATTCGATGAAGTATTTAAAAATATTCTTGAAACTACAAATCACAAATTTCTCAAACTCAAATTACTCCGAGTGTTTTCATTTTTCAAAAAAACACTGCTAAAAATAGGTATGATTTCAGACCGTCCAAGCTGTACTACCCCCCACCCTCCCCCCCTCAAGTCGATGGAGTAGAAATTTTTTCTTCTCGGTCTGAATAATCTTCGAGAAGAGAATGAAAAAGCGCATAAGTATCACATATCGAGTTGCGTAATTTCGGTCGGACTAAGCATGTCGCCTGGCTTTGGGACACGCTCTGATAAACTTTTCGTTCGTCGTGTTACGACAATCGCGAATCGTTGGATGAAGAATAGGGGATTGAAAAGGGAGGTTAAAAACAGCAATAACGACTCGTTTCGCTCTCGGTAAGACTCGCCTACGCCCCGTTCGGAAACTATATCTGAGCTTGTAATGAAATCTCGGGTCTCGGTCTACCAGGCAGGATTTCGGAAAACAAGGTCGTAACGTACTGCCATGGAAGCATTGTCTGCTGGAAATGGGCGAAGCTGCTCTAGCTGGTCCGGATCATAGCGGGACGCACGCTACGGCGAAATTCACGTAATACACACAACAAAACTGGAGAAACGGCGAGCTGAAAAGTCGCTCGAAATTCGAAACATAATATCCTCCCCCCCCCTTCGAAATGCAGAAAAGGGTGAAAAGGCCATAACAAAACGTGTATCCTTCCCCAATTCGTTTCTTATGCAATTTACAAATCATCCCAGCATCGATGCATGATATAGTGTGGGAATATATACGTGAAATTTTTCAACCCTCGACAAGATGTTCCGGCTACTTTGCGTCAGAGTAAAACAAACCTTATGCACAAATTTTTTTTTTGTTCAATCGCTTCAACGCCAAGTGGACGAGAATAATGGGACAATAAAGACGTCAAGTGAACTGCGACGGGGAGAATGAGGTGAACCGTGATGCAATTTTCATCGTCTTCACTGGAGTTCCTAATCCCGAAAGATAGGCGAAAGAACATCCCCTGCACGCGGACTCGGACCGGCCAATTAGGAGAAAATGAGTTGGATGGCGTCCGGGTGTTTCGCGCGTGTGTGTGAACGTCTATATTCACATTGTAGAAAACGGAGGGACGAAAACAAGCCAGTCATATCCCGCGCAGTGGCAGAAGCGCGGACCTGCGAATAGCCAATTCAAAGTTATAGTCCGGAAGGAGGTGTGTATGTGTGTGTAAGCTGGTGCTGGCAGGCAGCAGAGGAAGGAGAGAAATAATAAAATATTGAAAAGATTGTTCGCCAACTAATAATTGGCCCCTCCTGATTCTCCCCTCTACCTACAGATCGACGTCATATAGGAATACCCCCTGCCTCGGCAAGTCATTCCGCGTAAATCAGATTTCGGATCACTGAACGCGTGCAAGGAATGAAATATATATTCGCGTACATATCCGCAGACATGAGCAGATGACATTTTCAAAGCAAGGTGAATATGTATAACAAGGAATTATATATATACTATACTGATTGAAGGGAACGAGTTACATCGACTTATTACCTCCCTCAGTTCTCCGTCTTGTTTTCATTTGACTTTCAAGCCCCTGGCTGGGGGTTGAAAAATCTCGAAAATGCATCATGGGTATTTTCCACGGGGTTTTCCGTCACGGTAGATTGGATTTCCGCCATCAGCTGCCGCTCTTCACCGCCTCGTCGACTTCCCGCCGCCGCGCCGCAAGGCGAAGTCATATTTTATGTAACAAGAATTTTATTTCCCGGTTTTCCGTGCGATGCAAAATATGGTAAATAAGTATAGTAAAACACGATCGCTGTACTCGCACAGTAACGGCGACTATCATCCTCGTCATCCTATAAGTTAGAGGAAACGAACTTTCGCCGTAAACAGTAAATAAAGTAATCTATGGCTTGAAATTAAAGTTTAAAAGATGAAACATGTCGCTGAGAGGACGAGAGATGATCAAAACGCATCAAGGGTGAAAGAAAAAAGCATAAGATTAGCTGATCCTGGAGGGTGAAGTAGACTTATACACTACGTGTATCCGCTGTCTGGACGAAAAGCACGAGTAATAATAAGTATAACGTTTCAAGGATATAATAAATCATAGAACGAAAAGGATCCATTATTATTATTTTTGTTATTATTGTTATATAGATTGTTTCGTAAATAGGATCGCACATGTGGCCCGCGGTGCGAAAGAGCGGTACCTACAATTAGAAGAGCGAGCAGCTGCACTGCGGCACAAAAGCGATTCACGGGTGGACAATTATCTCGTCTCGATATAATCTATACTTTTAAAAGTCACTGGGTACTATGATTAGGGATAAAAAAGAAATTCTTTAAAAGGTATTAATTGTTGGCTGCGAAATAATGATACCCGCAGGTCCGAGAGACGCATGAGGCTCTAATTGTCTCTGATGGAAGTTTCACAACCCGGTTCGGTCATCCCTTTACAACGGAGCCACGGATTTGCTGCAGGACGAACCGCATCCCGAGGGTGCAACGCCGTCGCAAACAGTTTCGAAGTCACCTGCAGGACTTGAGCGAAACCTCAAACAAGCGCTTGGCGCAGAGTTCGGCTAATCGGAATCGCTGGGACGATTCAGTTCCAACTTTGACTCTAGGCTTGTGCACCGCAGCGATATGCGGTTCGGCCCTGTTCCGCATGGTCTGTCCACGAAGCGGAAGACTAATGGCGGCAATTTCAAAAACCGTGCAGTCTCACGTAAAGAGATAGTACCTTAATTATCTGCTCGCGGTCAGATTTCCATCGAGTTTCAATGAGGAACCAGAAACGTGTGGAAGTCGATGATAAAACTTACCTGAAACAGAAGAAAAAATAACAAGTTTAATTTACAACATCAAATGTTATTTTAGAGTTTGTTGAAGAATTTGTTTGTTTGTTTGTTTTTTTTTTGACAAAATTCACTCTCACGAGCCTGGCATAAGGTGCCATCGAGTTCGCCCCCGAGGATCTCGTATATAAACCTATGTACAGTATAACGTCTATACACCCCGAGACGTGTATTATTTTGTATGGGCCGACGCGAGTCGAGGCGGTCTTCGGAGTGATAAATGGACGCGATTCAATTTGAGACCAATCAACATTCTTGTCTCGCAGCCTCGCTGTTTCGTCTTGTACTCTCTGTTTTTCCGTCTGCCTCGCACTCTCTGTTCTCCAAACCTTCTTCCGCAAGATCTGCTTTTTCTCTTGCATTTCCCCCCCGTGTTCAGCAGAGTTGGTACCGCTGTTCTTATACTGATTTCAACCCAGAAACGTCAGTCGAACACGCGCGACGAGAAGCTTTGGCGAGATTCCTTTCTCTCGGCGAAGTTCTGAATTCTTACCTCGACAGTTATTCTCTTTTTGTTTCCTTTTCTTTTCTACTGCTGCTTTACCCACATTCAGGAATAAAACACTCGGACGAAACGTCGTCAGTTATTCGATTCTCATCTACGCGTTGTGCACGAGGCGGTTCCCGTTCTCCGGAGTATAATTCGCATCGATAGTTACTGGTAATGACAAATTATTGGAAATTTATGCCGTTAGCCTGGCCTGGAATCGAACTGCATGTACCTATTCACCAGGAAACACGTCTCATTGCAATAACTTCCGTTCGGTTATGGGCGACCGCTTAAGCAGCTCGCACCTCGAGTCCTCTGAGGTCGCTGTACGTGAAATTAAATGGTCGTAGTTAGATAGTCGAGAAAGATTTCCCCGGAATTCAAGGCGATCATTTCTCCAATGGGAACGCGTTTTTGGCGGCAATTCTGTACCGGCGGCGCAACAACTCAAACCTAATTATAAACAATTTACGCAGGGTGTGGAATTGCCGCGTGGCTTCAGGTTTGGCCGAACCTCGAGGAGGAGTTTTTGGGTTAACTGAAGCGATGACAAGAATTCGCGAGCGTAGCTGTTTTAGGGAGAATAAACCCGACGCCGCCCTGCAAGACATCTGGGATTTCTCTTCTTAAGTTGTACGAGTTTTGGGTTTCTCGCCAGGGTGCGGCTTCTGCTCCCGCTGCTACTGCTGCTACCAGCTACCAGCTCTGGCAAACCCTCAACGCTGCTCCTTCACCGGAGACTCGCACCACCAGACAACCTGATTACATCAGGAAAGTTATTCCTGTTCAGGATCCATAAAGTAGCTTGGGCTATGGAAATTCTTGCATTTATTAGCATTCATATCTCGCCGAGCCGTACTCGAGCTAACAGTTGTTCGCGTTCGGGTTATCGTTAGCGTTTTGCGCTGAACGTTCCAGTTCGCACGCTGCTCCCTTCGGTACAGAATTTCTCCTTTTCAAGTGCTGCACTCTCTCAACTATGTGCATTATATAATATACTGGTAACTCTGAAACCTCACCGAACTGTACAAAACCACACGTCATGTCGATTATACACCCATGATGCATACCTGTTGGTCAAACGTCACGATGATAATGATTTGTATAACGCACTACTCGACCCTTCGTGTAATCCTGGAATTCTCCCAAGTGACTAGATATAATTGAGCATCCGTTATCGCTCCTAAAGCACCCTCGTAACGAGACGAGCAGCAATTTAAATTAATACAACGATCTTTTACTAACTGTTTTACGAGCGACAATTAAGCTCCAGGAATTGAGAACGAGTGATGGTTCCCTCGTTCGAAGGACTGCGGCGCTGCACAGATCATTCTCATTCTCGGAGGTATAATTTTTATATTCCCACGTCGTTTTAGACGATCGTGTTGCCCCTTCATTCATTCATTTATTCATTCGCGGGTCTAAACTCGTTGAATACTTCCAGCTCCGAGGAATTACATCACCCTATCCTGACTTGTTCAATTTTCAAAAAATTTACAAGATCGTGCAAAGATGAAGTTGCTAATGAATTCGCAGACAGTACAATGCTGAAAGTCATCAAAATGGCGCCTTACGATCCGTTTTTTGACATCTAAAAGCCGCGAAGAAACATCATTCAAACATAAAGACGTCAAAGTTTGGATCATAAAACACCTTTCCTTGACGCGTACCTCATGTACCGATTAATAACCATAACTAGTACAATGTTTCTCTGTACCCGAAATAGAAGATTGAAAGTCGACCTCATCCACAAAAAGAATCAGTTTCGCCTAATGGGAGTATTCCTTGCTCAAACTTGTCTCCAATGTACCTCCAACGTTGTTCCTTATGCCTAAGGCTTGAAGCCCGGGCATCCCGATTGGACAGAGGATGCAGAGAACATAGGATCGACATTGTAGGTCCATGGATTCGTAAAATTGGCAAGCATTGAGAGTGTTCAGAATCGTGGAAGCCCGTTCGGTTGTCAGCGATACATATCTAGCAGTAGCATCAGCCAGACCTACAGGGAGCGAGCAAGTGGTTACATTTAATGGAATCGAAAGGCCGAGGGAAACACTGTAGGGGCAATGAAGGGTGCTTACGGATCTCCGGATGAGCTGGCTGAGAATCTGGTGTAGCACAAGTCGCGGTGCCTCGACGACAATGTCGCTTCAGCTTCGCCGGATACAACCTATGTGTAGGTACCCGTAGCTACCTATCTCCCTTATACCCGCCCTGCGCGGCGATATTAATATAATGCCATAGGAATTTCATTACGATTTCCACGGTAGCAACTAACCGCGACTTGCAACCCTCCCTTCCTCTCGCTGTCTGTCTCTCCATGCTCTATACTCACATCCCGAATTTTCTCATCTACGCAACCTGCCGCAGTGAATTCGGTACGGGGATTTTAACCACTACTCATATCGCTCATGTTGGACTTATTACTTGCTGTCCCGTTTGTCGAGCTCTATCTCTCTCTGTCTCTCTCTCTCTCATTCGGATGGAATCAGGCAGATTTTCGATAACGTTACGCATTAGCCAAAATTCCTGCATTGTTGTATACGGAATAATAATGTCGTACATGTGAGTCAGGTTACTGTCAATTAAACAAGGAAACAAATCATTTCACGGAATGAATGAAGCTGATAATTCTGTGGATTATTGCGCAGCTCGGTGAAGCCGTGAACTTTTCTGGGGCATGGTGTATAAGCGGAAGTGTTAAACTTTCGGTCATAAAATTCCTACCGACTATAATCACCGATAAATATCTAAGGTGGTTATACACCCCGAAGCATACCTTGGATGCCTTCTTCAACTTGTAACACTCAAACACCGGCCACTGCTGTATAGTACCGATTTCTAACCCGCTTGTATAAAACAACAACAGGAAGAAAAAAAAAATAAAAATCTACCGTGAAGTAGGGAATAAAAACTGGAAAGAACCGAGCAACACGTTACAGGTTCACGAGAACTTTAGTTATTTTTATTGCTCGCAACGCGTTGCACCGTGGATATCAGAGCTTCCAAGAATACTGTGAGATATACATCAACGCTGTAAGCTCGACGCGGAACGAGCTTGCGGGATAATAAAACTCGTCAGATTCTTCGAGACGAAACAGTCGACCGGAAAGTCAATCCCCGAACTATTCCTCTGAAAACTGCTACGCGTTAATCAGATTCATCCACAAAAATCTCTCCGCCGAAAGTTTCCCCCTTTCTTCTTGCAGGTCGCAAGCCTTGCATATGAACGTTGAAGCAGAAAAATTTGGGGCAGCAGTTAGTCGAGCTTAACGGAGGGTGCGATGTGCCGCGCAAATAAAATAAAGGATGAGGATCCCAGCGCCTCTATGAGTCGGGTATGGTCGGTGTGTGGCACACCAAGAGGGGAGAAGACGGGGCAACAGGATCCGGGAGTGAGTTGTGGCACCATATATTTCTCCATTCAAGTAATTGGTCCAGCAATTACAGACCTGCTCAGCGCAGCGAAAGCGGAGGGTTGAACGGGCTAAAACTAAGTTAGGCAAAGTTAAGGTGGAACATCTTCATGTCCACGGGGCCGTTCGGCGTAAGTGGGTCCTTGGATGTCGCCAGGACGAAATAGGTACATACGTATGAGAAATGTGCAAGTGATTTCCAATGACCAATTCGACTATTTGCACGTGTTGCATGCATGAATACACAAAACTGAAAGTCATAAAGACATAACTGAAACATGACTCGTTTGATAGACCTAAAACAGATATCTTCAAACCCAAACGATGACTTGTAGAGATCAAAAAACACGTCACTTTGACAAGTTTCAGTTTTTTGCTGTCTGGGAAGCAGCTTTCAAGTGGAAAAAAAATATCCTGTCCCAGAAAAGGGGAAAAATCAGGCAATCGTCGAAGGGTTCTGATGAGAGGTTATGATTACGGGCCGGCGGGCACGAGCAGGAGTATATAATAAAGTTGTAAAAATGTCCTGTAATAAAGAGACGCGGTAGGGTAGCGTTCGTTATAATATAGGAACAGAATTATGGGCCGGGTGGAGGAAACAGTTACCGGTACAAGAAGACGCCTAATTAGCGCAATCATTCTTTGCCGCGTTCCCGTGGCCCGATACTCCGTTGTAAAACTAAAAATTCACCAAGGGAACAACATCATTAGAAGCGATGGCGGCGACGATCGACCTGAAACACGGACCTTTTCAAATTGCGCAACACTTAGCGTCAGAGGCGTGCATTAAGGACACTCGAATCCACACTTTTTACTGCTCACAGTGCCTCGTTTGTTTGATCTCGAATCCTCGACCCCCACCAGACCCAATCTTGAGGGTCCGAGTGTCGAGTGCGCAAAGTTCTGCGCATCCAGCTGGGCGCGAAAGTTAGAGGGGATGCTGATCCTGCTGAGTTCCGCTGCCTCGACTCGAGGACCGGTGAGATTTTACTGTAACTCGGTCGTCCGTCGTCCTGCAACTCTCGTCGGCTTGATAATAGAACTGAGACCTCTACGGACGCGCTGTATTATTCAAAGGGCACAGATTCTGACCGAGTGCTATCCACCGATGAATGACGCCCAAGCAAGTGTGAAAACTGGCTCCCTTCGTGACGCGTTACAGCTACGTGCTTCAAAATCCAAATTCGTCAAAATGATATCTAACAATAAACCATCTATATTGTTTATTGGTAACTCAGCCCGTGCGATGGATTTTATTTTTTAATTTTTTCGGTAGATTTTTTGATTTGAAGAATAATATGAAACGGTGAAACAAGATAAAAGCGAGCACTTTTTATATTGTATTTTTCATTTTTTATTTATTTTTTGTTTCATTCATCACTGACAAACATCGTAAAGCTACGTCAAATTCGATCGAAAAAAAGAAAATGAATCGAATGTGAACGAGAGTAAAAACTTGCAATATCCTGTTTGTACGTAGTAAACTTTTCCCCTTCATTCCTCCTCCTCTTCCTCTTTCTCCTGTTCTCTATGTTGATAGCCGGTGGGCGATGATTCACCCCAGCACTCTGTGTCCCACACTGAAATTTCTCATAATCCCTCCCTCGTGTTGTGTAGCGGAATATTTTGACGTTTGTCACATTTTGAGGTCAATCAACGCAGGGCAGAGCGAGCGGTCGACAAGCGTAACATACGGGTAAATGTATATCTGATTTGCGAATTTGCAAGCTGACAGTATAACCGAAGAATTACAACCCGTTTTTGATTGATTCACCGCAACGATTGAGAGAAAAATTGTAAAATGTACGTTTATACGTGATAACCATGTACCTTCTCGTAAAAGTTAGAATATCAATAACCGGTGATAATAACATTTCGTTCGTCAAGTAGACGGAAAAAGTGAAAAATCATAAAGTCTGAAGTAGAAGAAGAATAAAAGAAACGAGATAACATTCGATTCTCAATATAAATTTCAATTAATGCTTCCTTTTATCTCAGTTCCAACAGCGGCGCTCGGAGCGCCGATTAAACTTAGTTAGCAGTCTAAGATAGGTATGAAAATTTCGCTGAAAATAAGCCCTCCGCCCTTGTTATGCCAAAAGGTGAAATGATTTAATCCTGGGCTCGGAAGTGGGCGCCACACGAAACGTAGAACGGCGCCTTTTACCTCGACCCAGGGTAGTAGACACACGTGACATACGCCTTTGGCTCTTAATCCCAAGTAATTTGTGTCACCTTTACCCAGTCATTAAGCCGGCATGACGTAAAGTATAGGCGACCGACGAAATAATGAGCAGGACCGAGGCCCGCTGGCGGTGGATATTTCGTCGGCGTTGATGCAGCGAGCCGGCGCTGCGGGGGTCGTAATGTGAATGAGAATGGTATTTAAAAAGGAGAGGACAAAAAATGGTTACGTCAAATTAGACTCTAAAAGTACGCTGTGAATCCGTTTGGATATTCTCCCCAAAAGTACATCAATATATTGCCCAATCAGAAGCCATTGATTCTAGCGTCTTTCAAAATCGATCAAAATCTGACCACAAAAATCCAAAGTCGTTAGCTTCGTTTTTTTTTTTTTTTTTTTTTTTATGTAGCAATTTTTAGGCTCGAAAACTTTTTGTTTCCGAATCGATTGATGGGAGTCTTTTTCGATCAATTAGCCCCTTAGGAAATTAAAACGGATGACAAGAACTTCATGGAATTGACGGCTGAAAACGTATGATAAAGTTTATGTGTTTTTTTTTTCTGCTGTAGCTTCGAAACCATTGATCGCAGCGACTTAATCTTACGTTGAAGTATTCGTGATTCCTTTAGCGGCAATGAAAAATGGATCAGATACACAGTGTGTCATTCGCATGGTGTGTTTCTGCGGGCTTTTGCCGCGTAGGAAGACGGCCGTCTCTTTTCTCCAATCAAATAACGCTCATCGTTCAACAATACCAGACTCCCCCAGCAACACCGCAGGACTACCTTCGTCGATGGGGGAAATCCCCCGTTTTTGGTTCACCCTCCCCGTTTCATATAAATAAATATTGTCCAGTGATTGATCGTCGTTCTCTACGAGCTTGCGGCCCAGGACACGTTACATTAACCGCCTTAGAAATGAAAAGAGGAACCCCACACCACTCTCGCTGTACCCTGCCTGCGAACGAGAGCGGCAGGAGATATTTTTTCTGTGCTCTTTTTTTTTACAAATTGTTCCGTTCCTTCTTGTTATTTTTATTTTTTTCTATTGGGTCTTTTTTGTTTTTCTTTGTTACGGGGGTAATTTGTCACCAGGGTCGACAATGTAACAGACTTATTCCACCTGGACGGGACGAAGGTTTAAAACATTTCTGCGGGCTAATTGTCCTGTCGGAAAATGTCTGCAGGTTGTGTATGCATAAGGAATTAAAGGACCTCCTGTTTGTTGAGATAACTAGCTCCGTGAAATGATACTGGGAGATTGAAGTACATTTGAAATACCTACCGTCAGCAGAGACGAGACTGGTTTAACCGAATTAACCCGAGGCATATAAATTACGTCCGGGGTTTCGGGGAGGGTGGCAAGAAATGCGAAGGCATAAAAAAGAAAGGTGAGCAGCTTTGACGCTACGGAAGAAGTAACGGCAGTCCAAGAAACTTGTGGTCGTTTACAGCTCAAAGTAACTCGTAAATCTTATTTTTCCCGGACTCGTCCCGGGGCGAAGACGAGGCATTGGTGCGCATGTTAGGTAGGTAGGTACAGCTACCGTACTCAACTGGGGCAAACTTCTCTACGGTTCTCGGATCTTGGCGTAATGCATTTACTGTATCATAAAGGCCAATTTCGCGCGAAAAGCAAAAAAATCACGAGAAACATACACAGCTATCAACGCCGCCCTGACCGGACCTTTGTAACGACCTGAAACACCGAAACTTCTTCAACTCTTTTCGAGACTCTCCTTAAACCCCCCCGTGCAGCTGCAGTCCCCGCAATGATCCCGGGTAATTTACCGCGAGAAAAATATGAGTCGGAAAACCTGCGGGTGTTCCATTTCTGCAGCAGTGGAAAAGTCGACTATGTGAGAAGTTACACGATTTTTTTATTCAGTCCCGCATTTTCTCGCGATTTATCCTCAATTTTTTTCCGTCAAGTCAGTGGAGGCTCTTTTTCGCGGAAGAATTTTCGATGGTAGGCAAGATGTAAGGATGAATTGAAAGGGAAGCTGAATTAACAACGTTGAAAGTATAATAATAAAATTCCGCCCGCTCATTCGTACGAACAGTGATAGAGGATACGCCAATCCTTGAAGAATGATGTTGCAGAGTCCTTGGTAGCCTTTGAAAATGGAAATAATAACAACAAGATTCTGTAGGCAAGGCGGTGTATTCTACTTTATGGACAGGGAGATGTGTACGTCATAATATACAATCCGCGGAACCCTGGTCTCGTAATTGAATAAATTTCATTTGAAAGTTAAATTGAGCAGTGGAAACAAGACGGAGAGTTGGCGACTCAAATTGGAAGATTGGCAGTCCACCGTGTGTACATGTGAAATTTACATCAATACACACACGGAAAGAAAGATATTGTAGATCTGATACATCTTCCATGGTGAATAAATGGACACAACTTTTTTAGAGTTAAATCTACCGTAATTGTAGTAAGGATTTACAAATCCGATAGTCAGAGTTACAATACCAATAGTTAGAGTTACAATGTGCTTGGGTAGATCTACCACAATTGATGTAGATTTGACTTCAAAAAAGTACTGTCCATATACTGACCACAACAGATGTAAAATCTACATTACACTTTTTTCCGTTCACACACACACTGTAAAATACTCTTCACGTTTGTATTTATTTTATGCGTGGTGAAAAACGAAAAAAGATCCATGGTAAGGAGCCGAAGTGCAACGAGACCAGGAGCGAAACTACTGGATATTTGATGTCCGACTCGCGTTAAAATCATCCCCGCGAGAAAAGACTTTGACGCAAAATGCACACGATCTTTGCACCGCCAGACGGGACTCTCGAGTATGAGAGAAACGTTTTCACCGAAGCCCTGGGAGCCGTGGCTTAACCTTCATCTGAAATATTAAAGCATAGATGGGCTTATGAAACATTGACCATGCGCACGCGTCTAACCACCTCTCGTGTTTAATCCCCTCCGGATTTGTCCGGGTTAACGTGGCCACCTCTCCAGCAGGACCGAAAATCATCTCTTTCTCTCTCTCTCTCTGGTGGAATATAAGATTCAAGTATGAGCGGTGAAAAATTCTGCGGCTGATGAACAGTTTTGTGTAGATTTTTATTTACCGCTCTTCTTGGTAATTAATGCCCCGGTTGATTACAAGATTGCTAATACGGTTTGAAGTATGAAAAGAAGAGAGACTCATATCGTAGCAGCTGCAGTTTACAATCCGATTAAGTACTTCAATTTATAACACACCTTCCGCGAAGGCTAGTTGAGGAAAAACGCAGAGAGAAATAAAAAGGACGACGGCGGTGGCGGTTTCGCAACCGCAATCTGTTTCCACCCTCCACGCCTCGCCCCTCCGCCGGTACAGTGTTTTACAGAATGTGGTTTCCAAGCGTCAATAAAACTCCGGAATACCGGAACATTGGAACGTTACTCGTTCGACGGCGCTGCAGCTCAGCGCAAGCAGGATGGTTCAGTTTCCCACTAGCAAAATAACGCGGCTAGATCACCGCGGTTAAATCTACCATTAAGGACAAATTCTCATACTCCCAGTTTTCCTTGAAATACGCATCGCCGAGCGGATGATTCTCCTCAACCATAAAACACGAAACGAGCTAACGCCGGAAGAGAAACACTATTAAAAAATTGCGGATCGCCGGGATCGCCAAGAAAGGCAGAGGAGTAAAATCCCCCGGGGAAATGCTCATAGTTTCTAGCACGGTTGAAGGATTGAGGTCCAGGCACTGAAAAGCGCACAGCCGATAAAACGGTTAGGCGCTCGAGGCGACGGGCTTTGAGACTTTGGGAGTTGAAAGGATTTTCGGTCGAGGATAGGAAGGGACCAGAGTCAGGGGTATATTTAGTGCGATGGACCCCACCTACTGTCCGCCCAATATTAACTCGCCCCATAACGCGTGAAATTCCTTGCTCCACCTTTGCGGAGGCAAGTGCTTTAAATCTCTTCCACGTTTTTCCTCTTTCGCCACTTCTTCTCGCTCCGACTCCTCTTTCCTTCACCTCCTTACCGCGCAGAGTAAACGGCAACCTGTGTAGTCCTCGAATGTGTCTTCTCCATGCAATGGAGAGGAAATTTGCCACGCCTTAAAACTTTGGTACCACCTCATCATTTTCGATCAAAACTATTGATCTCACGAGTCTCAAGAGTTATCAAGTTTCTGTGAACTGGGTCTTGGGTGATCGAAGAGTGATCAACAAACCCCTTGATGTCGATGCCAATACCCTTGCTACGATGGTAGCGTGACGTATCAATTTTAGGAATTCATACAGTGCTATTACCATCTCTTCAATGCAGTGTGGAGAAAACTTGCCAAAGCTTACAGCTTCGATATCACCTCATCGTTTTCGATTGAAACTGTTAATCTCACAGCTCTCGAGAGTCATCAAGTTTCTCTGAACTAGGACTTGGGCAATCGCAGATTGATCAACTACCCACGAACACCGGTGCCAATACTCGTCGCTACGATGGTTGCGTGGTGTATCGCGTTTAGGAATGCATAGAATCTCTTAACAGCATGATTATGTTTGCACCGGGAGTGAGAAACGCCATGGAGGTCTGCCCAAGGAGATAGGGAGCGACGCAAACAAGTGGGAAGTCAGCTCTCGTCGATCCTGGGGGGATTGAGGGCGAGGAAATCGCGAGCTTCGAACCTCAGGTTCATCTCCATGCACCCCAAACGGTGTCCATCCGCATATGGGATGCGACGATTATGCCTGACGTCTATAAGCTCCGGTATTACCGAACCGTCCAATCCGTTATCCTCCTTGTGTCCAGCACCTGAATGCATACAGCAGTTACGTCTAAACGTGAGGGGAAGTTGCATCTCCGCGCCATTGCAACAGGCCCCGTTTTTTACACGGGTGTGGTTATTCATTGCCTCAATTAGTCATGCGACAAAAGACGCGTTAGTTTCCACTCTGCATGCCAAGTGGTCCGCTTCGTCGCCCACCAACAATGGATAAACTGGTATGAACGTTGCCGCAAACTTGAAGCCCTGATAACCGCTGCTATTCAACTACTTGATGCAATCTACATGGATTTTGCGCATCGTGCATTACAACTTTTTTTCTTCTCCACGCTATTTGGGACGACGCTCTTTTCACTCTTTTTTCAATCGATCACGTGTATGAATGACTGAGAGAAAAGGTACCGGCAACTGAATTCGCGCGACATTCAATATCTTCACATCTTTACCTTAGTAAGGTTCGTTCGAAACTTTTCGCACAAAAGACACCCTCCTTCAAAGGGACTATGGAACGGCAGGAGAGGTTTCTTCCACATCTAAAGAACCCCGAGAGTGCCTCGCATGCTTTCTGCATTATGAAGATTGACTCATCAAAAACCTATAAGAGTAACACATCAGACGCTGCAGCCGTTCTGTAATTTATCAGGAAAGGGTTCAAATCTGCATCTCAGCTGGATTACACGTTCCAAAATATGTGGAACCCATCGAATGGGTACAGCGAGACGAGTATTTCATCAGACTTTGAGTTCACGATTACCAGGAAATTTTTAAAACTGCTCGAGGTGAAAAGCTGATAAATTTAAATAAATTATATGAAGCCGAAGAAGATTGCGCCCCTGATATCATAACGAGGCTAGTCCTTTGCATAGCGGTGTAACGCGATACGGTGAACGGCTAAAGTCTGGGTACAATTTTTCTTCGACTTCGCCTTCGCTCAGTTCTCACGATCCATTAAACCTCTAACGGCTGATGCCCCGTCAAGTGCCATCCAACCGATGGTATTCCACCACGGTAGCACCTACACGTGTAGACGGGTATAGATGCGCCGCGTTTTCGCATGAATAACTATTGCTGTATTATCAAGGCTCCCTCGACAAAACGTGAGCCGCGTCATCTGAGCCACCTTTTTTCGCTAACAAGTCAAGAAGATAGTAGGGCCGCGAATACATTCTCCTCGATACTCGCATGTGTTTGTTAATTTTTTTTACACAGTCCATCAACAACAAGCACATTGTATAAAGGTTTCATGCCTGATGGATGAATCATTTTTTCTCGAGATGAACGTGTCTCAGATGAAATCCGTGCATGCGTCGGAAGTATGAGTAAAAAATTTACGTCACTATGCGCTGTGCTAGATTCATGATGTTTCCCGATTTCTAAAGGAGAAATGACGGCTAAGAGATAAAGAAAATGAATATCCTGACACGACTCGAGCAATGTGGAAATGAGTAAAGGACTGGAGCAAGGAAGAGAGAGAGAGAAATTTTCGTTATGTGAAGCTGGAAGATTGGAACACCGTCCGACTGTCCGCACTCGACTCTGGCGTACTGCAGTCATGGACAAAGAAACGGAGGTTGGTTTCAGGAAGAAGGTATATCCTCATGTCCCGTGTACCGCGACTCGGCACAAAGGAAACCGCGGGGGAAGGAAATAAAATGGAAACCAGGCTCTCCCAGCTTTCCAAGCATCCAGACGTCCTGCCGTCGCTGGTTAGTTTCAGCAGGACCCTTCGTCCTTGCACGAAATCCCCGGTTCTATTCATTGCGCAAACCCTAAACGAGTCTCGACATCCCTTCGTTGTTTGGCTCTATTTTTATCATATCCCAAGCACGACGAAAGTGAATGCGAATGATTTCCGATTCGGATCTCTTCTCAAGGACCTCTTGCCCTGTACATTGATGTTCCTATCTTTTCTTACGTAGAAAATAATCCTGCAACGAAATGGACGATTGACCGAACGCTCTCTGCGAAAGAAATATCTTCCGTGTTCCCCCGGCTGGAGTCTCCAGATTCCCCTATCATGACTCCTTCGCAAACTGCCATCGGCTAGAAGCATTCGCGGTACTCAGGCGAAGTCGTAAAATCCGATCGCGCTCGGCGCAAGGAAAATATTTCGCAAATAATTCAGTGCGACGACTAACTAGCAAATGAGGGAAAAATAATCACCTTCGTTATCCCTGGTGTTGAAGAATGCAAGAGCTGAGGAAAGATTCCAATTCCGGGTTTTAGGCTCCTTGGGAGTTGGAACTAACTAATCGTAAGAGTTAGAATGGTTTTGTGATGGCAGTGGTTACGACGAGGCAAGTTAGGGAAAGAGCAGAGTCAAGTGCCGCGGTTGTATCGCTTGTATCGTCTTAATTGACGGAATAACCGTAAACCGACCAGCCCTTATCACCCCCCTCCTCTCTCTCTCTCTCTCTCTCTCTCTCTCTCTCTCTCATTCTCTACCATCCTTTCTTTCTTCCTCTTATTTTGCTACCCTCGCTTTCTCTCTTGCGAACTCCTGCTAGCTCCCAGGGCCAACTTGACGGGAAAAAACTAGGCTAATAACCCTGCAGCAGCTTCTACTCGAAGTTTAAACCGCTTCAACAAGTCCGCGAGCTATAGCCACTAGGCGTTTGATCCGAGCTGACTAACTTTTCAACTCCAGACACAGCTAGTTTCTATTTCAACCTTCCAGGATTTAACGCCCGTTCAACCGCTTAGCCGTCAAAATAGTTTCCAACCTGTGGACACTAGGTTTACCGAGTTTTTCGACTCGATAAACTGCAGATATTACAATACCAACACGATAAATACGTTACCCAATAATAAAGCAGCATTGATAAATGATAAGTAGGGAATTGATTTATACAGGGGGTTTTGTCTTCGAAAATAGCTTCCAAAAATCTTCACCCATGGGGGGTTCAGGTGTCATCTGACTGACGTAACAAATCGACGAAAGACAACGGAGGAGCTTTCTTGGCTTGATATTTAAAAGCAAAAAAATGGTGAATGGAACGAAGGCTTTCGTACAAAGTTATTACGAGACGAAAGAAAAATAACAAATCCACGCAGCTGGATGAAAAATGGCGTGGAAATAAATGGGGTCAGAACTGTCGGTTTAATAGATTTTCACATTTCGTTATAAAGCTGGAGTGTGTTTCGTGACGAACCAAGACTCGGCCGCCTTTATTAATGAAATTACCATAATTATGCCATAAGAAGCTCTCGACTCCGCATTACCATACTATTTATATGACCTGCATTTCTTCTCTGCAGCCTTACATTCCACCTCTCAACTCGAACAGCTCACTCACTCACTTCCGTCAGTAAGCAGCTTGTTTTACCGAGTAAAGAAAATTAGCAGCGTCGGGGGAATTGTGTTTCCTTCAATTTTTCTTTTTGCTTCCTCCTTTTCCATCAGCTCGAAGGAAACCAATTCCCCGCACAGATACGAGTAGCAAGCGGCGGACCTCAAGAATAACACGAGGCAAGAGTAAATGTAAATAAGGAACGGAGTAGAGTGGCAAGCGAGGAGTGGTATCTTTCCTTCAATATCCCTACCGACACTCAGCTATCCTGTAGATTCGCCGAAGCAAGGGTTGACGGAAATTTGCCCACCTCCAGCAACGCCGAACCCTCATTTCGAAAGGAAAATACACCAACCCCCCAGAATGTCTTTCCCTACTGAACATAAAGCCCTGCAGACGTCGTTATGCAATGTTCTGCGGTATGAAAAAGCCCTGGCAAGTGGTGCGGGGGCTCCGTCTAATGTACCGTACGAGATAGATGAGTTACGGCTTCGCGAGTTAATTCGTGTTGAGACTTGCGACCGGCTGCTCTTTGGATAAAATCAATGGTAGAAACGGGAAAAAAAAAGAGGTCGAAACAATGATTAAATGAAAAATCCACTTCGCTGCAAGCAGATGCAAGCAGCCTTATACCTTTCCGGTGAAGAACAAAGAATCCTGGTAAGAAAACCACTTCGAAAGAATAAAAATTGTATTTGGGGTAGCTGCGAGGGTATAAGGCAGTAGGCAGGACGAGGATAAAGTGGCACGAGCTAACCGGCGCGACCTTCGGATGCTCCTTGAAGTGAAAAAAAAAAAAAAAATCGGCAAAAAGTAAAGGAAAAGAATAACAGAGGAAAAGAGGAAAGGAGAAAAAGAAAAAAAGAATAAGCGATCTCGATTGAACAACGAATAAGGCGAGACAGTTACGGATGCTATTACAGGATCACGAGGAGTTTACTCTACAGTATACAACGATTCAAAATGAAAGTTTTCCTAGTTTCGTGAGTCAACAAAACAGTCGTTTCAAAGGAATAAATGACTGCCTAAGCCCTTTCGGCTATTCGTGGTTGATTTCACTCAAACAAAATCTTCGTCAGTGGTCACCGTACCTTTCGACTTTGGCGCGGTTTGCTGAATAATCGATACCAAAAGCGCAAAGGGTTAGAAGACCGCGGGATCAGGGTGAGACTAAGTGACGCGTAACACCCCATAATATATTCGTCAAAATCAAACCCCTCGAAAAGCGATCACTGGGAGCAATTTGGCAAAGTTGGGTGGAAAGTGCAGAGTGAAGACGCCTAAAGGCAACGAATCCTAACCAAAGTACGTAATAAGCGTTTCCTAATTAACTCGGAACACACGTCTTATTGATTAAGTAGGCAAGAGAGGGTGTCGCTAATTGCTAAAATCAGTCCGACAGGATTTCGTGTCGGTATTTTCAGTCCAGGTTCCAAGACGTGGATTGATTTTGCTTCTAAGACAGCACGCTTGCCGAAATGCCGAGTACGATTCGTCCAATAAAGGTCGGCATGATGTCACCACATGAAAATATTGTCTCAAAATATGCGTAAGATCAGCAAAACGGTGACTATTCGCCTGGGATCTTGTAACGACTTTATAAATGGGCCGAAATGAGAAACTGTGTTCACCGTTGTCCTCGAAACTGTCAGGATAGAGACAAAGTTGAAACAAAAACATGGATATCATCTGGAGCTTGCCACAGTGAATGTAGCAGAATCAACAAAATCTGTTAATCATCTAAATATCAAAGTTTAGCTCGACTGTTTCTTTCATGAGGACAAGTCAATTGATTAGTCAAATTGTACAATATTAAGTGTAAAATTTAAACGTATCAGATATTCTCGAATAACTGCAGTTTGGCATGTAATCCACAATTGGATTCAAAAAGTAGGCTTCTCATGAGTCTCCGATTAGCTGACTTCATGTTCTGCCATGAGTCAGACAAGTTTCAACTGTGTGTTACTTGGGTTACCTTCCAGCCACTCATGAGTTAGAAAAACAGGGTTTCCGCATTGACAATGGCAAAGTCCAAACGACGAACTAACGAAGGAAGTTCATATTCATCCTGAGAACCCGAGTCCCGCATCTTGGTAAGATCACGTACTTCGAGGATGGGATCGGGGCACGAGGGGCTTCCAGGTTGGCAACTATGCTCTGAAATATCGTCACGCCGAAAAAGCTCTCCCACTAATGTAGGCCTCCGCCGACTGTTGCGTGACACTCATGCACGCCTCCCCCCTCCCTCGCCGTCCCGCATTTACTCTCCTTATTTCTCGCCAACCCACCCTTGCACGCATACTAACGCGGGTAAATTCAACCCCAAGATATACGTTATGTTCACATACATTACCTACGCGCCGACGGTACCGCTTCTCTGCGAAACCCAACCTAACCAAACCTAACCATACCTAACATGCGGTGAAACTACTCCAGTGATATGTCCCCCAGAAATTTTTACACGGTCACTTCTTAGGTTGCGGTTATTTCTTTGCGTTCCTACGAGCCATGGCCGAAGGGTATTCCCGAAATTGGCAAAAATGCGAAGCCCCTACTTCTTCTACGTGCAATTTTCTCAACTATTGCGGAAAGAATGGGTTAAAGGTGCTGTACGTGTTGCGGTGGCTTTGAGCATGGCGCTTGATGATCACAACGATACCTACAAATTTGTAAGCTCGACTAAGGAGACTATTCCACCCGCGCCTAAGGGTTCTAGGCGACCAAACCCGTCCTTCCGAGGGTCCAGAAACTGCTAAAGTTTGACGCGAATAGAATGTCGTAGCGTGTTGTCCGTTACTACAGCTTATAGCCTCGCTACTGAAAACGCTGTAGCAGAAGCTGTGAATGAGATGGCAGGAAGGAGTGCCTAGATGACAAATGAAAATTGACATGGGGTTAAAAAAGTGCGGAAGAAAGAGCGAGAGTCAGGTCTGGTTCATTTGCTATTCAAACTAGGCCAAAATAAATCTTTCAAAACCGTCAGAGACAGACTTCTGTTTTCTGGGGGAAGATGAGGTTGAACGGTAGATATGGTGGTGGAACGCGGTGAGGTAGGAGAAAACATAATGTCATATTTAAAACGTGTATACATCGAGTCGTGTATTTACCCGCTCACGTTATATACTCCATAATGTATACCGTGTACGTGCAGGTGTTTAATATACATATATGTGTCTACGTTCACGTGAATCGTAAGAAATGACCCACATCTGTCATCCGTTATCAGCACATAGGACATGCCAAGTAAGTACACATATAGGTAGATATGTACATGAAAGGCGGGTGTGTGGGAGGTCGCGGAATCGGGATACCCGCCAACAGGATGTATAAATTTATATTGTATATTTGGTAGCACGCTGGTTCCTCAGGAATTTGCGAAAAAATGGATGAATCGGGAAGCGATATTCGTCGGAGCTTGAAGCTCAGCTGACAGCTAGGAAATCATTCGACTTCTAACAAAATGTGTACGGCCAATCGAATAATGAACGGATTTGGAAATATCGCACGACGCGTTTGGGGATGTCGGGAAAAGGGCGAAACCAAGTTCCGGGGGATTCTGACGAGCGTAGGATGGATGAGCGATGTACGTCGACGCATCGATTGAAATTTAATATCTGGTCCCTGATGGGTATGAGGCAACTCAAGGAACCCTCTTGTAAACAGAGTCCAACCCCCTAGGATATCCTGCGGGGTAGGTATAGGAAAACCCTGGGAAGGGCACCCTTGTGTGCCTATTGGTTCGCCCCCTGGGGTTGGTCGGACTGCTCGGTCCGCGTTTTCATCCACTCGTCGAAAAACATCATCTTCTTACAGACAGGGCTTTTGATCCTCAAAGATTGTTTTCGTCGTTAGAAATACTCCGAGTGCCTATAGTACGAAAAGCCTAGCAGAAAGAGAAAAAAGAGGGCCGAGTTATATCCACACTACTATAACGTAGAATTTAAGGATGAGGTTTCCCTTGTGTTTCGAATTACGCGCAGCCTTGAGGACGCGGTTGCACAAGACAAGAAAGAAGGAAGCGATCATTCCTCAAAATCAGAAGTTCGTCGTACTCCCAAAGTTTATTCCCGACAATCATCCCACCCTTGACCCACTTCGCCGGGAGTTACGTTACAAAGAAAATCATGTTCTCCATTTGTTTCATGACGTCGTAACCCAATCCGACACCTTGCCCTGACGTCCATCGCTAGTTAACCACCGCTAATTCTTGTTATACGACATTGCGGATGCAGGCCACTAGACAGCCGCAATACATAAGCCAATGCAGTCGGTACAGCGTTAACTTTCTCGCTATAAAAGTTTCACGATTTTAACGTCCCATCTTAAAAGTCACCCAGCAGCTCAGGAAAGCTAATTAACCGACCGACCGCAGCCGCGCATCAACAAAACGATGCAGCGGCGGTGCGCAGCTTTGTCGCTGCAGCAGGAGCAAAGAGAAGTAAACAACAACAGCCAGATTCACTGGTGTAAATTAGATGACACGTGGAAGAAGTCGAGAGACCGAGAATCACCCCTATATTAGATATATAAATACCAGGGAGAAAAGCACCCGGGAAATACCAGCTTATTTCTCGATTGTCTCAGAGAATCAGCGAGATTTGTAGCTTGGAGCTAGCCATTAAGTCAACCAACGACACGAAAGTTTCCTCGTGGAAAAAACTCTGAACTTGGGTGTAAATTCGTACCCTCCACAACTCATAGATAATGCTAAAATCCCATAAAAAAATAATTGAGGCTACGAATTCACACCCAAGTTGAAGGTTTCTTCAACGAGGGTTGCTACCTACAAGCGTTTACTTCGCGTTGCGGTTCCTTTTTTTCATCATTAACGCACATACTTGAGCCGCAGTGCAAACCTCCGCATGAATTCACGATCGTATCAATCATCGCGAATATATGGTCGGCGGGTAGATATATAGGTGCGATATATACCCTACGCGGAAGCGAATCACGTTCGCAATGCTCCGTAGAGACCGCGCACGGTGGTTTCTCTGTGTATCTTGATGACCTGGATTCAATTTTCGCATCCAATTACGGAGAGACTGACCTTTGTCCACTAATGCCGATGGTAATTAGCGATGGAGCCGGTTCTTCGGGCGCAATTTTTATCTTCTGAAAAATAGATTTACCCACGTCCCCCGATCATTTATCTGAATAAAAAAAAAATAAAAGAACACAGTCTTTCTTTTTCCATTCTCTTTCTTTCTCTCTTGCTTTATCTAACTGCAGATCTTTCACAATCGCGATAAGCTTCGAGTTTCAAGTAAATCGTGTTCTGTTTATTCAAGCTCAAATTAATGGCGTGCAGTAAAAACTGGGGGAAAAGAATCAGAGGCTTTTGATTACTCGGATTGGGCCACGAATTATTCGTCAGAGGGACTCGCGATGGTTTTGGAAGCCAAGGCCGGGTGTAGGATGGTTATCTGATGGGTGGTCGGTCGCCTTTTGACGTTTCAAAACTCCCCAAAGGACAATATTCCCATCTGCCTATCTGCCGATCTTGGTCTTTACACCGGCACTCCATACTGTGGAACCCTTTAATCGCGAACGCTGTTGAAAAATCAGAGGTTAAATACGTGTGCCTACTCATCTCACCGACAGCATTAAACCGAGTGTCCTTTGATGTAGTTTGTAACGAGGGGAGGAAAACCGTCGAGGTAGGCGCGTACGGAGTAAAATTTAGGAAACGGTCCCTGGGATAATTATCCAGAAGACGAAACTCTTCCCTAGCCTTTTGAAATTGTGCCGATTATATAAAACAAGGTCGTGATATATAACGTGTATTCCTGTTTCGGGTATATTTGTCGTCTGTATCCAATCCGAATCCCGAGAACCCGGATACAATTTAGAATTAGTAGAACCTGAAGCAACTGCTCTCCCTCTCTCTCTCTCTCTTTCTCTCTCTCTCTCTTCGGGTTCGAGTTCGTGTGGATTGAATCCAATCAACGTAGTTCGCAAAGTCTCGGCTGTGCACACTTTATATGTATATCCGGTTAAGCAAAGGTTTTTGATTTGTGGAAAGAAGTCGGTCTTCCAATTGATAACCTTGGAGTGTGGTCGCCGTTAGTTGATAATCGGATTAGAGGCAGCGTTTAGCGGTTGACAAAGTATCACCGTAGTTTTCAAACGAGTCCCTAGACACATCCCCTTTAGGTGGGGGCTCATCCCGGTTCGCCTTTCTCTCCGTCTCCGTCGTTTCCGCTCTTTCAACATCTCGCTTCTCTATTGCTGCTGAGGTAAACTTCTCAAAGAGTCCAAATCTTTCGTTCTCGAAGCACGTTAATACAATTGGTAAAGTCTATTAACCGACGGACAAACGGTGGAGAGATGATAGAAAATCGGAACAAGGGTTTCCCCGCAACCTGCCGCTGGATGGACAAACAACAGGTTACCGCTTCACGGGAGAACAGAAACACTGACGGAAGGAGGAAGAAGTCGGGATCCGGAAAGAACGAGGAGATGGAAAGGCTTTGATGTGACGAAAGCGTCTTCCGATGGCAAAAGCCAAATCCCGCTTTCCGTTTCGCGAGTATATAAGAATGGAACGGAACACAGCTTTGAGAACCCGATGAAGAAATACGGCAACGGTTTAGTTGTATACATATACCATACGAACGCGAAACAGAGGAGGAACAAACGTCGCTCGCCGCGTTTTTCCGAGGGATAAACCGGTTCGGGATAATCGCGAGCTCCTGATCGGTCGACCATGCAGTCAGTGGGGCTGATGATAGATAAGGAATAGTTTGTGTACAGGTGAACCTGCAGTTTTGCCGGAGCAAAAGAGATTCGCTATAAACCGGCCCCCTAATTTGCTTTTCGAGGGGGTTTATGAAGCCGTAACATCGCTTTCCACAGTCCAAGCTCTTATCTGCCTCGTCGATTGATCGGCCAGTCCCCAATGACGGTATAAATCGCTCCCGCGAATAAACGGTACGATAAAGAGAGGCGCGGGGCGGAGGGGGGGGGGGGGGGGGGTTAAAAAAGTTATGCGTCGTCCAGGTTTGTAACAAGTTTTAATCTCCCCCAGCCGGTTTGATCTTGGACTGGGGGGGGGGATCGGCACTACAGCGACTAGTCGTTGCGATTATCCTTGCACGAGAACGGCGCGAGAGTTGCCGATGCAAGTGAATCGTGAGGGGTGGAAAGCTGCGCGTGCTGCTGAAGGTGGAGGGAGGGAATTTAAGGGAGGGGAATGTAATTATAAAAAGGAAGGAAGCCAGCGGGGGTTCGTAGTAACTGGGAAGGGTTGTCATGGCTCATGATCTAGGCAGTCACTTGTATCCTAGGCAGTGTACCGACCGTCAGCACCGTATGCAAATACTCGGAAACCGGTTTCGGAAGATCGCTCGTTACACGGTACGAAATGTTATTATGCAAGGACGATCATCATCAGAATACGACTCCGACTATACTCGAGGTCTTTTTTTCTTTTTGCGTGAACAGTTTCTCCGCCAGCGAGTTGCTCAGGGCGAGGGAGTTTTGCTAATTTTAGTCGTTAGCCCAGAAATCGTCGTGGCTTCTCGATGATAAGCCGTTCTTTCCTTCGTTCCTTCGTCCTTGCTCTTACCTTGGAGACATTATATGCCTTGAAAATTCTACCTAATTTCAAATTAGGGGGACGCGCAGGATTCAGGAGCAGTTTTAGGTACGGGTGAACAGGAATGGTCCCGCACTTTTCTGTTTCCGAGGAGCATGCTGGCAATCGATATACACAGTAAGAAACGAGTGTTGCAAATACAAGAAGACAGGAAATAAAAGGAGAAAAAATCGCCCAGACACCGTTCAAAGTCAGGTAAGCCGCACACGCACACACAGACACACACATACTTGAAACATGGTGCAGTTGAGGTTCTCTGCACAGGTTTTAAAGTGCGGAGTGTGAAAAAGTTTTAAGCAGCTTGCCGTTGCAGCTGGGGTGGTTTTAGCGCTCTGGCTAGGCAAACCAAAACCAAACGAAACCGAACGAAACGAAACGAAACTAAACTCACTTGAACTGGAAACTAACTAGCGGTTCTGTATAATGTTGAAGTGTGAGGAGTGGATCGATCGATGTGGAATTTCAATCAGTTCGTGCACGCGGATCAGATGGTCGAAGAGCATAAGCCGTGGCTGGTACAGTAGCTGCTGAAGGAATGATTCGGCGAAGCATAACGGTGATGAAAAAATAAAAGGAGAAAAACTATGGGGAAAAATGACGGACCCGATATTTTTCCCTTTCATCTCTCGTCGGTCGGTCAGCGAGTTTGACTCCTAGCCGCGCATCTCGAATCGCGATAAGGTCGTTTGGTCAGCCCTTGGCAATTTCGCGGAACCGGGTTGCCCCGACGATGAGAATAAGAAGAGAATAGAACAAAGCTTTCGCTCCGGTGATTCGCGGGACGGAATGGAACGGATGGGAGAACAGTCGGGGGAACAAAGTAGGTATAGAGAGAGAGAGAGAGAGAGAGACGTGCTGCCCCGCTTGCCTACAACCAAAACCCCGCGTAGTCTATTGATCGTACAACAAATATTAGGCAACAATATAGGCAAACAGAGCCAGTAATTAATACGCTGTCCTCATGCCACCGTCACGCTCACGGTACGTTCGTTCCCACCCCAAAAATCGGGGAGCCGAAAACCCCCGCAATGTATTCATACAGACGAGGTCGATGGAAACGTGTAAACTCCCGGAGTGACGTTACAATGAAAGGAGTTCGCTCTGGAGTTGCCATTTAAGGGGTTACATATACCTGGGTAGGTGAAAACAAATCGATTTTTAAAAAAAGGTGCTCATTTGAACGTACTATTCTTTGAGTATTTACCCTGGAAATTTTGTAATGAAATTCACACTAATATGAAGTTATAGTGTTTTGTAACCGACCGAGTGAGCAGCGACAAGGACATCAAAAGAAGAAAGAGAGAGGTTGACAAAGCAAAAAAAGATCTCATGGAAGCTTCGACATCTCAGGAAGATCCGTCATATTGCCCAGGAATCGAAGGTTTCGTGTAAATTTAAAATAAACCAATTGTTTCATTGTCGGAATAAATTGTACTCAAAACTTTAAACGAGGTTTCTCAAAACACTGTTTTCAAAATCGGTATCAGAGATATCTCCGCGACTACTGGACCGATCGGGATCGAGTTTTGCACATTCATGTTCCACATAATAATCTAATACTTGTTGAACCATTTTTTACATACCTGACATAGTTTTCTTTCACTTTTCGTTCAGTTTTATAGACGAAAAAAATTCTCAAACATAACCCTAGTTTTAGCCGTCCCAGATATATTTAAGCTCTCAATTTCATATTTCATAACGCCAAAGGCGATAATCCGCGTTTCGGTCTTCATCCTCGGTTATAACGAAGTCAAATTGCCGTCCATCGATCTAAACGCATGAGGATCCGCGACTGAAATTGGACCAGCTCGCCATTATCAAATTAGGAGAGTCAGTCACGACTCGCGAACCTTCTTCGGACTTCTAAACTGAACTGCGCACGCGATGCACGCGATTTTTGGGCGATTTTTGGGCCCAAACTGAGTGGACACTGGGTATGCATCGACGGCTGATCTTCCATGTGGCATGTATTTCAGGCCCGAACCGCTGCCAAAGTTTCCAAGAGTTGGTAGCTGGATTATAGAATGCACACTAGGTATGCTACCGTTGACGAGGGTCGGCGGTGATCACAAGGGCCCAAAACATTCACGCTTGCACGCAGCGAGGGAGAACAAAAGCCGCCATCGCGATTCCCGTCATGCCCGTTTAATTCGCAATTAATAGTGAAAGGAAACGAAGGAATAAAATAAACAGGATCGCGAAAGGAGTCGAGCTCAGCGTTGTGGCTGCCAGACGTTTATTTTTTTTATTTCTAATTTTTTTATTTTTCTTTTTTCGTTCGTTTTTTCACCCTCACACTTTTCTGATTATATATCTCCCGCAACACATCAGCTGCTAAACAACGGTTTATAAGAGAAGAACGGAAAGGGTTTATACACAAGATAAAACGCGTGTGGAGAGCGACGAAGAGGCGGTTTTTTTTTTTGTTTTTTTTTTTTTTTTCTTTAGCTCAGCTGCTATAAACTTCGCACTTCGAGGTCTTTGAAGTGACGTGAAAGATCCTGCGTTCGGGATTTAAGCGGTCGTCGTGACTGACTGTGAACTGCAGGTTAACCGGCCTATCCTCTATTTTTCATTTCTTTCTTCTCCTCCTTTTTGATTCAGTTTTTTTTCCCCCCACTTTCTCTCTCTGTCTCTTACTGTTCCATCATACTCAGCCCGTCTCTTCCGTCCTGCTCTCACTTTTTTCTCCTCCCCTTCTCTACGCCTTTCCGCTTCTCTTCCTCTCTCTCTTTCTCTCTTTCTCTCTCTCTCTGGTCCACGATGACTAGAGGCAAGTAGAGCCGGTGTTCTTCACGGATGTGCAAGCGTGCGGAAGAGAGATGGAAGGCAAAAGAGAGAGAGAAGGAGGGAGCTTCCAAGGAGAGGCAAACCGAACCCTGGTTACTCGATACCAATGAATGAATACCAACCAACAATGCACTTCGTGGCACAAAAAACCCTCTGCACCTCGCCTCGGCGCACCTCACAAAACCAACACCCTGCGTGTCCCTCTCGCGTACGTCTGCTCCGTGTCACGTTCAATAGCTATAAGGTACCCAACCCTCCTTCCACAGCAGCGTAGAGGTGTTTTAGTGGTGCACGGGGTGCTCCGCAGGTATCAATTTGCCGTAGGTGAGTCTGGTGGTGAAGGATGAGGAGTATCTGCCCGAAACTTCCATTCTGCCTTGTCTCGATCTCCGCACTCCGAGTTCTTAACAAAGCGAAAGCAATCGATCATCATCACGAGCTCTGGGTTCCGCTGCATCGAACGGAAATCTCCCCAGTGCGAACATATTTCGCGCACCGAGGGTGCAGTAATAATTCTTTTCATACCAAAAACCGTGGACTCCGGGATCAGAACGTACGAGCAACTTGCATGTGGAGGGTATGAAATGGCGTTTCACACGTATTGTGTCGCGAACTAAGAGTGTGCTGAATTAATAGCCACTCCTGCAGGAACCTCTCGATGATGCCACTGGTGCCCGATCAGCGGTGCTCAACAAGTTCCATTCGCGATTAGAGAAACAGTACTGGAGTGGGGTTGAGCTGGCTGATCATGGAGCGTCGAGACGGACTGCCAAATGCGTAGATAACGTTGGCGCTAAGTCCGCGGAAAGCACCAATGAATAATGGATCAGTCCGGTGTGTTCGACACGGTATTTAAATCTGCCCTTCATATGGTATGTGAGCGTCGATGAAAATTTAAACCCGTAGTTAAACACCGCGAACGACAAAGAATGGAGAGCCCTGACCTCATCTCGAGGTTCGGGTCACTCGGGTTCGACTGGCAACCCTCTCTCAGCTGTGGAAGGACACTTCTGGTAACGAACATGCAGGCAAACAGCCGCCACGGCGTCTAGTGACAAGGTGCTAATCAGGGGTCGCTGCACACTGCACTCTGGATCAGTCCGAATGCTCATCCGGCGAATCGTGGATTACCGATAACTGTGCAGCTGGATTATCTCAATGCGTCAATTGACCCGCTCAGCCTTGCATTTGATTACGATAAATGGAGGAACATGAAGTTGATCGTTTCTCCGGGATTCCACTAATCATTATGATACCTGTAACTCTGTTCATCCTCGGTAAACGACCGACATTTGATCAGTGCGATTCATCCCCGTAGTACCTCGAATTGAGGAATAACTTTGCGGGAGGGGAGGTACAGCTTGGACCGTCTAAGATCATACCAATTTTTAGGAGTTTTTTTTTTTTATGGAAAAATGAAAACACTTGGAACAATTTAAGTTTGATGGCTTTATTATTTATAGTTTCTAGGACATTTTGGAATTTTTTCTTTGGAATTGATGACAAAATGGTGTCATGGCGCGTATAAGAAGCGAATGGCTACGTTTCCAATCCGGTGGAGCAGAATCTTGGATCAATTTTTATTCGATCCACTTAAAATTTTGACACAATCTATGCAACGTGTTTATTGATTCAAGCTCGTGGCTAGATTTTTGAATTTCGATCCCTAATTTTTTCAGTAAAATTTTCTTTTAAACAATTTTTTCTTCGTAATTGTTTATATTTTGAAAAAATTGAAAAGGAGTTTTTATGATTGTTATTATTTTAGACCGCCGAAGCTGTACCCCACCTTAATTTCTGCTTACTGGGTATCATTCAAACCTTAAAAACAAAATCAGTACATTCTGCGTTAGGTTTATACGATATTTGTTCGCCCTACGCAGGTGCAGAGAAAAAAAGAAGCATAATTTTTGCTGTTCGTCCAGTTTTGCCTTTCAGTACTCTTTCTCTTATTGTAACTCCTCTCAATGGATTTAACGAGTTTTTCATACAACGCCAAAGCTCGACCAACGTATAACAGAGTATCAGTGCAGTTCTGCCAACACTGAACACAGTACCGGGCTGCAGACTCAGTGGATCACAGTGGTTGACGTCGTTCAGCGAAAACACCAGCTTTCAGTCTGTGTTTTCAGACGAGTTTTCCCTGGGCGGAGTTTATAAGCAAACGTTCAAGTGATATTTTGCATAATATCAGAGGTTGGTTTATACGCGTAGAAGGCACGGTTGTATGCGAAAATTGTTTTCCCTATTACCACAATCACGGTCAATTGATCATCACGCGATGTAGAAGGGGGGCGAGGGTGAAGGGAGAAAAAGTGCGTTGTACCTTCGCTTAATAATGAGAGAGAGAAAACCAGCATCGTGGAGCCGCTCCCGGCACGGTGTTGAAGTACGCCGAGTCAATCAGACCGTGACAAAATCTACTTGACATCAATAATGCAGGATTCTGGGAATACATACCGGTAGCAATCGATTTCCCAACCGTCACATTAAGTAAACGGAAATCAACTGATGCTCTACCGACGACGATACACGACGCGGTGCACAGTGCAACATGCCGCATTTCTCTCTGGTGAATTTCTGAATCCATTAATGTCAAATCCATTTACCTCCTTGCATATTATATGTATACATTCCGAAGAACTATACCCACTTGCGACGGATTTTGATGGAATGAAATTGTGCGATTCGATGTTGTTTTACTTGGATATAATTCTCGTTTTGCTTTATTTTCTTCTTTTTTCAAATATTCCATTGAAAATGACATATTTTTTAATGTTAAATTTACGAGAAAAATATTATTGGCGTCCATATGTACTTGTGTGTGTATAGTACCGTAAAGTCAGCATTGGCAACGTGGTAATTTTGACGCGAGAAATTCCAACAATTATACCTCGACGCAAATTATGTCGAGTACGGGTCGCCGCAAAGCGTGTCGTTTAAAATTTTCTCCGTTTTACTAACGAGTTGCGCAGCGTTCGGGCGGTAATTACGTCGAAGCCGTATAATAATCAAACCATGCGTATAGTCCTGAATTTTTGTCTGTTTCGATTGTTCTTTATCTGTCGTTTTGTTTCGTTTTCTTCTGTAATTATTAGAGCGGTCTGCGGTCGTTTTTGACGCTCTTGTCATGTTTGTCGATTATCGACTAGGCAGTCATACCTGTTTTACCCACACATGTTAACGACGCATTTGGACATACCGATCGGACTGAATGCATTCGATCACGTGGTTGATGAATTTGTGAATTTTTGCCAATGGCTGTGCAGCGGTACTGCTTCGCGTGTGTACATATAACACTCTCTAAAATATGTATGCAAGTTGTGCAGAGGGAAAGAGAACCTTTTGTGAAATGGCGAGAGAGCTGCGCAGAGAGAGCCGTCATCTGCAGACACTATTCGCAATTAATATGCAAAACAATACGGCGCACAAAGGATTTGAGCGGAAAAATTCATACGACCGTGAAAACGAGGAGGGTTATTAATACGCCGAAGGTATAATAATAACCGATGTTTGACGGGTATGGTGAATTTCGTTTGTCTCGCTTTTTTGTTTCTTTTTACTTTATTTATTTTTTTTTATTTTTTTGCTTTTTTTTCAAACTTTCTCTTTAAAAAGGAATTATACATCAAAGCTTCAGGGGGAACCAATTACCGGACAATATTACATAAAAACGATTTTGTTTTTTTTTTTTTTTTTTTTTGTCAAATCCTTTTTTTTTACTTTTCTTTGCCAGTGCAATTTTCAAGTGCAAGAATAAAAACTTCCATATCACATCATAATGTCTTGCGATGCAACAACAGTGCAAAGTAATCCCGCAGCTCCGGCGGTTCGCAGGTTGGACATACATACGTACGACACATTATACCATATAAGTCAATCAAATAAAACTCCCATCTGTTTAAATTCACCTCCTGACATTTCCGTTGATACGGCCTACTGTAGTATAGTATAATAATACATGCATGTACGTACAGTGATGCATTATATGCATGTAAGCGGCAGTGATGCCGTGCGACAACACGTTACTTTAAAGAAATTATTTACATTGTACATCGCGAGTGCTGTAAATGATGTAATGTATACATACTTATGGGGCATTCCACGCCAACTCAGTGAACGGTTGACCACGACATTTTTTATTTTCACCAAAGATTTTACTTACGTTAGTACGACCCCTGAAAGGCTTGCAAAAATTTTTTTTTTATTTCTTTAGTCACTCGTCTTTACCCCATGATTTTTTAAACCCATCTCAAAGACACCCAAAATGATTTTTATGAAGCTGGAAAAATAGCGTTTTATTTCCAAAATAAAACATTTTTAGGCAAAATTCAGAATGAGACCTAGTTTTTTTGGTTTTTTTTTTTTTATCACTTTTTTTCAGTTTTTCAATTCATTTTTTTCAATTTTCATGTTAAGGATCCATTATAATAAATACCGCATCACCGATTTGACTATCGATTTTTGTATTACTTCTCTGGTTCTCAAATAAACTCACGAATTGTTTCAAAATTTTTAAAGTAGAGTTTTAATAGGTATGAAAACAGAAGAAGCGAATAAAAAAAAAATATAAAATGATTTTTAAAAAATAGAAAGAAACAAGGTCTCACTCTGAATCTTACGTGAAAATGCTTCATTTCGGAATCCGAGTGTTTTTTTCTTTTTTTTTTTTTTTCTTGCTGCATAAAAATTAATTTTGGTATTTTTGAGATGAGTTTAAATGATCATAGGGTAAAGACGAGTCATTGAAAAAATTTCAAAATTTTGATGGAACCTTTTCAGCGGTCGTATTAACGTAGGGAAAAATCCTTGGTGAAGTTAAAAAAATGTCATTGTCGACCATTTACCGAATCAACGCTGAATGCCCGGTATATACAGCTTGTAAAACAATTTATTTATGCTCATTGAATCATCGAGGCTTTTGAATTCAACAACGTTACTTTTGTTACATTCAATGCGAACTTGTCAATAAATGTAATATAATACGTCAACAGCAGGCTGATTGATTTCGGTTTAACATTTACCGCCTAGTGAATGCGGTGTAGTGTGAACATTGCAGCAAGCCAGTCGTCGAATATATACGTATACGTATACGTATTCAGATGAAAATAACGCCGCCGACACGATGTCAAAAGTTTCCCTTTCGTCCTGTTACGCGCCGTTTCGTGTTGTTTTTTTATTTATTTATTTATTTTTTTTTCACTTCCCTTCTTCGTCCCTTTTTTTCTACCTCACTCTTTTTCCTCGCTTATTTAGTCCCGGGCCAGTAATCGCGACTCCTGAAACCAGCAGCGTGTCCAGTCGAGTTTCGGTATAACCGGTTAAGGAACATCGTCTACGGTCACAGCTCGGAACTCGAACGCCTGTTTTTGCGTTTGATCGACGCTACTTGACTTTCCTCCGTGCACGTATAACCATATGACTAACTATACATGTACACTATACAGTTATAAGTACACCAGCACACAAATGTAACACGCATACCAGAAGAGAGGGGGAGAGGAAAAAGAGCGGAGCTTCCAATAAAGGCGTGAAAACCGAATTTCTCGTTTTCTCTTCTTTCGTAATTTTTATCCTTCGGACGGTGTATTATACAAGAAAATGATGTAGCTGCCCAGATTATACACACACACACATATATATATCGTATTTCTATGGATTTTACAAAAACGAAAAAGTCTCCGGTGTAATAAATAATATAATATCGGTTCTAAGCCTCTTCATTCAACCGTATAATTGTGATTTTCGTTCCGAACACGGTTTTCTGTATCGTTTAACCTTCCCGCAAAATTTATCGATGCACAACACATGGTCACACCGATTGAATAAAAACTGCCCAAAAATAAAACAAAAATCAGTCAAATCCATGCACAGATCACATCGGTGAACAAGAATTTTTGGTCTGTATTCCAGATGTCAAATTTTGATTTTTTTTTGCGTAGCTAACAAATGAAAAAATTGTTTTATTGGAAAAAGTTTGTTTCTTGTAGAAATCAGAATGATATTTTCGATTTTAAGCAAGATTACTTATTTTCTCAAACATTTATTGTAAATAATAACTAAACAAACTTCAGTTTTAAATTCAAATCACTTTTATTCAAAAATAATAATTAATAATACTAAAAATTTAAAATAACCCATAAACAAAGTTTAAGAATAAATATTTTTCGTGCTTCTTTTATTTTCGTATATACTACCTCGTATCAAACCCTAAGCATAACCTCCCATTATTTTCCCATTACACTGCATCTGATAACGTTAATAACCATGAAGTCCATCGCATCTTGGTGAAAACGTTTACTTTTTTCTTCTAAACATGCACCGATATTAGCTATCAACCAAAAACTTCAAGACTTATTTGTCAGCGTAAAGAAAGACAAAAACAATCTTTGTAAGTCATAAATAAGGGTTTTGGATATTATTCGACGAATAGAATCAAAATTTATTTACCGCAATAGAAACTCGAGAAAGAAAAAAAATAATTTTGCTTACCTACGATTATTATTATTACTCAAAATACTGTGAACGGAATCGCAAAAAATCAGATGTTACAACCGAATGAGAAAGGTGCAGGTACACAAGAAACCCTTTAATCGTTGAAACCTTCGTATTTAGTCAACTAAGAGTGATGTTCGAGTCGCCGAGGATAGAGTCGAAGATCCCTTTGTGCATGCCGTAAAATATCAGCCTGTAGTCTCTTACACACACACACACACATATACATACATACATATATATATCCCGGGTATCACGATAATCCGTTCGGACAATAGTTTGGAACATGAAAGATTCTTCGAAGATTCTTCGGACTTGAGAGATAGAAAGAGAGAGAGAGAGAGAGAGAGAGAGATTCTTTCGTCCTCTATAATCCTGAAGATCGGGGTAAAGGTTCACCGCATGGAAAAAAGAGGTCAATAAAAAAATCATAAATGACCGAGCGACGACGTTAAGCTTTTCCCCATCGGTTATAGCTGCGTGCTTTTCTCGAGTGCATGGATAGGTGGTCGTTATTGATGCAGGGTGCAACACTTCAGGACTGCCTGCACCTTTCTCTCCCCTATCATTCCATTCGACACTCGTAAAATAACCAATGGAAACCCACCCGAAGACCGATCGACCAACCCCAAACTCACCCTGTGCGTAAATAATACGTATATACGTAGGTATATATATATATATATGTATGTGCCGTGCACTAGATGCACACTTCCACTTGGATGGTTCCTATATCCCCGTGTCCCATGACCGCTGGGGCAATGAAACACAACATAACCGCACTCGAAAATCTATTATTCCACACTCTGGTAGCTGCTCGAACCGTTCGGTAGTTTTTCACCACCGACGAAAATCGTCAGGTTGATTCTTCTTATTTTTTCACAAATCCATTCGCCAGGCGTATTTACGGGGGTTTTCTAATAAATTTTTTATTATTTTTTATTCGTCGTCTTCATTGTGAAATTTATTTAATAATTTCAAATTTTTTTTTTTTTTTTTACACCTAACAGAGAAGGTTAACGAGTAATTCAGCAAATAGTTTTGCTCGTTTTTGATAGTAGGGTAAATGTACCAGATATCGACACGGTTAGATCCAATTATTGACCCTCTTATTTTACAAAATTATAAATTGACGGCCCAAATTGTAAATTTATCGATGACTAAGAACAATTGCTAGAGGGTTATAGACACTGAATATTTATTTTTTGGTTAGTTTATAACTGAGGATCAAACAGATACAATCCAAAAAGTCTAATAATTGGGACAAAAATATCGTGTTAGCCAGATTTAAGCAGGGGTAACTTCAGATGGCCACAGCAACGGGATTTACCATCGAAAACGAACAAAATTTTTTCCTACGTCACTTTATAACTTCCTCTGCTTTGTGTGAAAAATTTTAAATTGTTAAATAAATTTTGGCATGATGAAGGGAAAAAAAAATGATGAGAAAATAGTCACAGAGACGTGAGACTACACTCTTGAGTAAAAATTTTACAACGCGACGTTCGATCTTCTCCAAAGTGAATTATTATAGAGTATTACTAATCTTTTTGTACTTCATGATCATTGAAAAGCAATTATTTCGATTTTTGTGACCTTGATCAACTGTAAAAAACACTTCAGTGTCAACAGACGAATCGATTTTATAATTACCAAAAAAAAAAGTAAAATTCTACGGTTACTCATACCACAGTTTCTTCCAAATCTAACAATATCCGAAAATCATACCGACAATACCTGGTTGACGATAATTTCCTACCACAAATTATAACGAAATAAAATTTCGTTCAGTGTAGCATAAAGTGAAACACGAATTTTTTTAAGCGTATGAGTTGTGAATTTGACCTGCACTACGTTTGAAATCTCATATAACAATTAAACTTTAACAGAGAATATAAAAAATGCTACTGAAACGTAAAAATTTCCATTTAAATACCGTCTCGAATTCTCTACGATTTAGCGTGGTCTATTATTCCGCGATCCAATTCTGTGAAAAATTTCAACAACCAGGGTAGCACCCCCTGTACGATACAGAGAGACTTGAATAAGTCGTGAGGAAAAGCTGGAGACCCGATCCAGCGGTGCATCGTTGATCAAAACGGTCTAATTCCTCCGGCGATCAACCCTGACTAGTTTATCCAGTCGCCAAGCACAGGCGAACGAGGCAAGAGAGGGATATAGAGAGAGAGAGAGAGAGAGAGAGAGAGAGAGAGAGAGAGAGAGAGAGAAGGAGAGAAGAATGTATTAGACCGCGTCAGCTGTACTTTATAGCCGAGGCATCAGGCTGCATCACGGTGTAGGTAATCAGTTTATGCCGCGTGTAGGATGCATCTGCTACCCCTCGAGTGCCGGGCCCTTACAGTTTCGATCCACGACCAATTTCACAATCGCTTCGCGCTGCTCCATCCTCCGCACGCCCTGCAGCACTGCCACCACCGGCGACCCCATGATTCGGAATATATCTGAATATCTCGGTTCGCAGGAAACGCCCCGAGCCTGAAAACCACCCTTGAAAAAACGCGGCATCGCTTCGAACCGTTTTCTACACAATCGCAATGTTATATGGGAAAAACCACCCCTGAAATTATCCCGATGCCCGCAAACAAGGATCTCATCTTCTTCTTTATGGGGGCCTGGAAGCCGGACAGAGAAAAATTTCGCCTGATATGGTTTCTGGAATTGCGTAAAACAGTTTTTTTAGACAATCGCAATGTTATATGGGAAAAACCACCCCTGAAATTATCCCGATGCCCGCAAACAAGGATCTCATCTTCTTCTTTATGGGGGCCTGGAAGCCGGACAGAGAAAAATTTCGCCTGATATGGTTTCTGGAATTGCGTAAAACAGTTTTTTTAGACAATCGCAATGTTATATGGGAAAAACCACCCCTGAAATTATCCCGATGTCCGCAAACAAGGATCTTATCTTCTTCTTTATGGGAGCTTGGAAGCCGGACACAGAAAAACCTCACGTGTTACGTTCAGCAGAAAATTTCAATGAAACATAGGCATCGTTACAACGAATGTTTGCACATTCTTAAAATTACAAGAAAACAGGGTGGGAGTAACTATTTTATTCGATTAAATAATTGTAATAGCTACATTGTTCAATAATTGCAGTATAAAAGTAGCTGGTTTGGTTTACTGTACTTTTCGCAATAGTTACTTCAAAATGTAGTAACATTGACCAGAATCAAAAAAAAAAAAAAAAACGCTTCGTTACAGCTACAAAACTGATGATCGTTTTCTACCCAGAACTATAATTTTCGGACAGCAAGAGAGAAACGATATTTTGATTTCACAGGTGAATTCTGTGACTTGATCAGGACTCGGGTTGGAAAAATTTATGAAGATAAGTCGAAGATGTGACTTAGAGACGAGTCGTCACTGTCCACATGGTACAAAGAAGGAATATTGAGATTCTGATCTTAAAATAGGATCTAACGGACGAACTAATATCAACGAACATATTTTTAAAAAGTGCAATCACTAAAAAAAAACAGGCTCACATTGTGTGAAAGAATGTTGATTTTATGGACAAAAAAATCAGGACACCGATAATGATATTAAAAAGTATTCAATTTAAGAGCAAAAAAAAAAAAAAAATGAGGTCATGACAAGTGATTTGCACACAATTTTCGTGTGAATTGGAAGAACTTGCAAAGCTTGAGACAATTAAACAGTTTTCAAATGAGTTTAGCAACCAAATTAATAAGCATTACTCAACTCTTTTGATGTTTGAAAATACGATTAAAACAAAATTTTAGCGAATACAGAATCCGCCCTTACGTGACAATGCCACCTCGTAATGTAAGACAATCGTCTAGACGGGAATTTATTTTTTTCCCCTGCTACTCTAAAACTAACATTCGTCGATATAACGAAAAGAAATGGTTGAACAGCATCTAGCCGTCACTTTTTTTTATTCTTTTGTTCCAATCTCGCATAAAAGCTGAAATTTGCTACATTAGAGGTGATTATTAAATCTTCTTCGAAACTGCGGAGACCTGCACCACTAATATAAATGGGGATGAAGTTGCAATCGTGGATTAATCTCGACGTCTGACGAGGAGTTACCATAAGCTCCTGCAGGGTGACGGGTAAGGGATGGAGGGATAAACCAGACGATGTTGTCACTGGGGGATAATTTTTTGGAAAAAGTATAAAGCAATCTACAGAGGGAGAGAGAAGGAAGGACGAAAACGGGGCTTGGGATCGAGGAACGGCAGAGGGGGATGAAAGAAAATATAATTAACGATTAAGGTACGATTTTAGACCCAAGAGGAGTGTCGGAGGAGGAGGAGGAGGGAGGAGAAAACGGGGGACGTCGACGACGACGGTGGACGATGAGGATCTGAGGTCTCATGAACATTTAAGTGACGCTTCTTAATGGAAGGTGGTTCTGGTGGTGGTGGTGGTGGTGGTGGTGGTGGTGGACTGGCTGGTTAGCAGGGTTTTGAGAGAAAAGTTGAGGACTCATAGCAGAGTTCGAGAAGCTTCTACACATGCCTCTCTTCTTACGGATCGACGGGTGTAGTGCTACTCGGTACCAACCCAGTTATATTATCCCCATTGTGCCTAACCTGAGTGTACTACCCTTATACTTTATCGCCAACAACTCCGTGCAGCATGGCTTACATTTTTAAGCAGGGTAGGTAGGTAGGTACTGCATGTTTGAGAAGTAGTGGACTATTCACAATATTGTACACCCCAAACAAAATTCGTAAGACGGTCATACTCGTCCTGCTCCTTGATACAAAGAAGTAAGGGAAATTGTCATCCCTAACGGGTTTTTTTACTACGCCGCTGGCCATGTATCGCGATATCGTTCTTGGCCATTTTTCACCCCGCTTCGGAGTGTCCAAAAATTGTACAAAAATTCAGGAAATCAGTTTAACATTTCTACTTGATGATCCAATAGTTTGCGTTACAACGTTTTTGGTTGTTTCGATAATCGGTGCAGGGTTCGTTAATCAACCCCTTTCAAATTTATACCAGTTTTGCCAGGAAATTTCAATCGTGGATGGTCCGAGACTTTTGACACTTTGCATTAATGATGGCTGGTGGAGTTTTCAATAGTGAAGAGAAAAAAACAAAAAACACTGCCACGCCGATATTCGGTACCAAATTTTAGGTTTTTCCTTCTTTCGATACCTCGCGTTACGTCGACTAACTTCAACCTGGTAGTTTTTAAAACTTGTACCGTTACTTCGAGGGTATTTTTTTACTTCGGCTGAAATACGAAATTCGTAATAAGAGAAGACTAAAACCGTCAACAGGTACAAAAATTTGTCATATTACGTAGAAAGAATTTTCTATAACTCGGTGACTTGTACAGTTCAGCGAAACGACCCTGACCCAATCTTTTTATTCTGACAAAACAAAAATTGAACAATTCGACGTGATACAATTTGTGAATACGAGATACAATCAGTGCAACTGTTTGTTCCCGCGATAGAGAGACGGCAAGAGAGGAAAAAAAAAATGTTGAAAAAAGAAAATGAACGAAAGAAAGAAAGAAATAAAGAGAGGAAGCAAAAAGGGAGGAAATCTGCGAAACAAAGTTTCCCAAAGAGAGATATAAAGTTTTAGCGACTTCCGAGGATGGATACCTTCTATTGGCATACGGGAGTTGTTGATCAGCTTTGTGTATCTTGTATATGCCGGCCCGAAAGTTGGCATATAAATATCAATAAACGCCCGTTCAACCTTGCTATCAGTACCACTGATCCTGCAGGGCAAAGAAAAAGCTCCGTATCGAATATGAACATGAAAGTCTGTCCGATAGCGGGGTCATAACTTGGTGGACGAGAAGCCGCTGCGGTGACCCGGAGAAATTTTCCGGTATGGTGAAATTTTCTTTCAGACCGTATCGAGGACGTGTGGTCGGGTCAGAAATGTGGCGAATCAGAAATATAACGAAAGTAAAGTTAAACATGACAACCGAAGCCGTTCTTTTGTTGTCAACCCATTCATTTTTTTTTTTTTTTGATTTTTTTTTTAAAGATTTTATCGAGATATCACTGCGTATGAAATAAATGTCAAGTATATGAGATAGGGGTTAAAATTTTCTGACAATTCGATTACCGCTATTTATTTTTTGTAGAATTATTCTCACATAGCGAGCAAAAACGCTAGTTTTGAAGAAAAAAAAACCGAATTTCGGAAACATGTCCAAAACATCTCATAATCGACCAAAAATTATTTCTTTACTAGAATAAAGGCATTTTGAGGCAATATTTTAATTTCAAAGTGAACGGATTAACAACAACAGATGAACCACCTTATTTCACTGTTTTTAAGGTTCCGTACTCAAAAGAAAAATCGGAACCCTTACAGAATAACTTCGTTGTCCGTCTGTCAAGACCCATTTTTTCGGGAACAGGTAGAGGTATCATGTCGAACTTAATATTAAATACTAAGGTCTTCGGTCCCTTGAAAGTGTAAAAAATTCAAGCTTCTGAATCAACGCAATCAAAAGATACGACCATTTATGTCACATATTTTTATACTCGCAAGCTCACTCATCAAAACCTATAGGGTACTTCCCGTTGACCTAGAACCATGAAATTTGGCGAGGAGCAAAGTCTCACAGCACAAGTAAAGGGAAAAGTCCAGAAATAGATAATTTGTAGTTATACCACATAGAAAAAAAATTCCACTCGCACTTATCCGGTTTTTTTTTTTTTTTTTTATACACTAAAATGCGTAGAGCTCGTCTGATTCTATTGTAAAGTAGATTGTTCTATTTGTACATGAATCGACCAGAAATTCTTTTTCGAATTCGTTGGTTCGCAAAAAAAAAAAAAAAAAAATAAATAAATATACGATATGTACAATCGTAATAATTAACAAACGTTGACCTTGTGAAGCACGTTGTTAATAATCACAATTTGACTCAAGGAATTCAGTTACGAGTAAAATCCCTTTTTGCTCATTAAAATCAGTCGAGCAATTTAGTTTTTCTGATAAATAAAAAAAAAAAAAAAAATACCAAAATAACGATATTTCTATGATTTAGTTACAAGAACGAGGTGTTTAAATAGTAGAATTTCAGTTTTTTAACATTTTCTCTTCCATCGCGGTAACTTTTGTAACTGAATGTAACCAAATTGGCCTCGGTGACACTGTTCAAAACTCTGTTTCACCACTTTTTCAATCGGACTGTACACCCCGTACATCCTTAAAGCCGCAGTCGGCTCTCGACGCGCGCCGAGAATACAGAGAAAGTGTTTAATCTAGATTAGGAGACAGTAGAATCGTCGATAAGGTATTTCGAGCCTTCGAGATTCCCCGCGAGGAAACTTAGCCTCGAAGTATAGCTGCTGCCGGTGGTTTGTAGGCGGGCCAGATTAGTAGACCGGGTCAAGTTTTACCCTAGAATGGTGAATTCGGTAAAGGTGACTTGATTAAGGAGGTTTAACGTCCCCTGGAATTACTTCTGATCGCGTAATTCGGTCGACTTGAAACGCAACTCCAACTGATACCGTTATCGTGTATAAAAAGGAGGCCTTACTTAATTTTGGAAAACTTTGTAATCTGATTCGTAGAATTCTTGAATATCGAAAGTCGAAGTATTCTAGATAAGTCAAAAGGTGGAAATGTACGAATACAAATAGCCAGAATGAATCATCGTTGTACAAATTTCAGAAATATTGAGTAGCGTCATCAGCGTTCGGGTGAAAATTCGTACAAAGCCAAAACATGGAATCGTCAGAACAAACGGAAAAAGTGTAGAACGCCCAAATGTAGAATCGTTGAGAAAAAAAAAAATAAAAATTCAGAATTATAAAAAATGTAGAAATTCCGGTAAAGATGTAGAAAAATCGAAATCTAAAATCGTCAGAACGAATGTGGAAATATAGGAAATCGCATTAATTCAGGGTAAAATCTAGAATTCCAAAGTATGAAATCGGTAGAATAAACGTAGTGCCGCATAAAAAAGTATGGAAACTCTACCGATTTTGTATTTCACGTCCGTGATTTTTACCCTTCTACATTTCGAGATTCTACAAATTCGATCTCCGCATGATCTTTAGAATACGCGATATTGTAAATTTGTTCAATCGTATGGCCATCCTCCATTTTGATTTTAGAATAAATGTGGAAACATACAAAAATATTAATATTCAAACGATTCTCCACATCGGTTTCGTACATTTTTACCCTTCATCTACATTTTAAAATTGTACAAAAAAAGATTTTCGTACGATCTTTGAACATACTGTAATCCAATTTTTCTACCACGTGGTTCTTGTGATTTTTACCCTTCTACATTTCAGGATTCTACAAATTCGGTCTTCGCATAATCTTTCGAATACGCGATATTGTCAATTCCTTCTATCGTGTGACCATCCTTCATTTTCAAATTTATAATAAATTTGGAAACATTTTCACACGATCTTTGAACACATTGTGATACAATTTTCCTACCATGTGGTTATTCAATTGATTTTTCGCCAAAATATATACACAATGCGTCACTTGCGATAGGAAAAAAAAAAAAAAAAAAAATGGCCAGACTTTTACGAGTATCTCTCATACAAAGAACTGTGCAGAACCAGCAACAGCCGGGGGATCCCCTAAAGACTGCTGCGTGTACCATTTTGTTCTCGGATAGCCGCATTTTTTTCCCCTCCCCCTATATTTCTTGTCTGTGTTTCTCGTTTGTTTTTTTTTTCCGTCATTTTTTTTTTTTTTTTTCTTCATTAACTTTTTTCACAGCCCCGCGTTATTCAGCCACCTTTATCGCGTTCCCCATTATTCAGCATTGGCCGCATTGATCTCTCTCGCGGCTTGAATGAATCTAATTAAATTAATTACTGCATCGTCATCCATTAATTACCCCAGAGGGCAAACACATCGGTAGTCGCTACCCGGGCCTATAATCATTGACGCGAGGTAACAGCGATAGAAATGCACTCTAATGCCGTTAAACAACAGCACCGAGCACCGTAACCGAATTCAAAAATTTCACACGGTTCGCATACGCGTCGAATTTTCCGTCTACGCTGAACTCGACGATTTTCTGGATTGAAATAATTCTATACATCTGCATCGCGCGTTCAATTAAATATGTATACAGGTATACACAGCTATAAACCTCGTTCATTTTCGCGCTTTCGATTTCAATCGTACACCCCTTCTATACGGAGTGAATTCCCACCGACTGCACGGTCTGTCTTCTGCTAAAAATTTAACGCGCATGCGCTACAATCCGAGTGCGATTGTTTTCCAGTGTGACCAACTGTCTCTGACGAAAACATTTTTTTCAGTTTCGAATCAAACACAAATACCACCAACAATTGTCAAAATATTTCAGGTTCACGTACATCGTGGCCAACTGTCGTCTAAATTTACGACGGTTGGTAACCCTGGCTTACAGTTGCTCTCGGATTGCAGCGCATGCGCATTAAATTTTAGCTCATGACTAACGATGCAGTTGTTACGAACTCACTCCTTACACGTATGTTATACCCACAGACACATGGGGAATTCCATACGAACTTGACCAACGTCCGACAATTACCATGTCTGATTATTTTGGAAATTTTTTCTGCAATCGTCCAAACTCTGAAACAGCACCCTCGATTTTTTCAGATTTTTTATCAACTGTTAATTATTTATAAATATTGAAAGTGATTTTTAAAAGGACCTTTTTTAAAAGACTCGAAAAATTGTCAGGAACAGTATTTTCTATTGGCCGATTTTTTTTAGTTTCTTTCATTCAGCAGTTTCATTGTTTACAGCAGTTGAAACTTTGTTTAAACGGTTTGAAAATTCCCAGAAAATTCTCAAATTTTTAATTTTCACTTGGAACATTTCTGGAATGGTTCCATTATCGAGCAATTTTTTTAGCACATTTCAGGTTTTTTTTTTTTCTGTCACCTTCGTAATGAAACCAGTCTAGAAATGTTTCGAGTAAAAAACAAAAGTTTTGCAAATTTTTTGGAAATTTTCCGACAGTTCAAAAAATGTTTCAGTCGAACAAAAAAAATTAAAAGTACCAAAAAATATGGATAAAAAATTCGCCCGTCACGGACTCAGTCTTGAGATGTTTGGGAAGAAAAATACAATTTATGAGAATATTCGAGTGTTTCAAGAATCTTCCTTTTCAAAATCACTCTCAATATTTATAAGTAATTGACAAGTTGAATGAAAAATCTGAAACAAATTCAGGGTAGCATTTGCAGAAAATTTTTTGCAACAAAATCGGAAACGATGATCATCAGACGTTGGTTGGGTCGCATAGAATTACCCATATGCAGCTTGTAGGTAGTATAGGCATATCCTGTACACTTGCACGATTTTAACCAGTTGGCACTTAAACAACTTATCAATCTGGCTGAGAGCCCACGGCGTGTATAATATCGCTCAGCTGTAATGGATACCCACGATTAAACTCGCAACGTACGTTCCCGTGTATCAGGATTAGTTGGGAGAGAAGAAGAAAAACAAAAAAAAAAACAAAAAAAAAAAAATTAAATAAAATAAAAAGTAGCAACAATTAATTTCTGGCACGTATGTAAAAAGGCTAAGTAAATACGAGTATCAAGTACTTTGTCTCATTAATTGAAATCTCTTCGCTGCAGTATCGAAAACTCACCTTCAAGTTTAATATATTCTCTATTATTCTTATCTATTATTCTCGAAAAATTTGTAAATTAAAAAAATTAGACTCAATTCTTTTTACTGAATCCACCGAACTTATTGAATGATATTTGTCGTTTTACGATGAAAAAAAAAGAAATGAGGTGAAAATCTCAAAAAAAAAATATACACATGTATTATATATAATCGCACCGCATCGAAATTACTTATAAAATTTTGCAAATCCAGGTCCCTGCAGGACATATCTAAAATTACGTCGGCAGTGAAAAACCAATTGTCCTGCCTCACGCGATTTCATGGATATTCGCGGATTGCCCGATGTGGGGATATATCATCGGGAGGTCTTAATTAATTCTCTCCGTACATCCACATTTTTCGTTCCTTATTCCCCCTTCGGGGGAAAGGAAACGAAATTGTAAAGGAGAGCGATGCAAAATAACATAGAAGGGAAAAAAAGATAATAATAAAAATAATAATAACAACAACAATAATAATAAGAAAATTGAAGTAAGAGTGAAAAAAGCGAGGCGATATACACGGAGGTACATATAATACGCAAATGTTTATACAAACCTATATTCACTCCCTCACATACGCATGGAGGCATATATCCTCTCCTCCCTATGGGGAATAAATTTACGTAATCCAGCTCGAAACCGGGGGTTGGAACGGGAAAACGGGAATCGGTCGATCGAGCCCGACTACTTTGAACTTCGGGTGATATCGCGCTTCCGGTTTAGTTTTGCCGCGAAAATGTTGGACTCCTTTTTCTTATCGCCTTGAATCTAGCAAAGTCATCGTGAATAAATCGATTAATGTTGTGGAAAAAAAACCGTTATTTTGCAATATCGGAACTGTTTGAATTTCGTTAAACCGTAACTGAATCATATTTTGCATATTATTGAAGATATAAATTTGAAAAACTGGTAAATTAAAAATTAAATTTTGCATATTATCCTGGCTCCTTCAAAATCGTTTTTAAAAATAAGAAACTAGTGATCATTTTTTTCTCAAAACTTCGTTAAACTGGGAAAAGGAGTCTACTCATTTACCGTTAACAACCGTTTGATTTCGATATTTGCGAAACAAATGTTTCGTTATTATTATCAAATTTTAGTCAAGTCCAAACGTAATTCGCCAATTGTTAACAAATTTGTATCGATCGACTGAAAAATTTATCTCGTCGTGTCTAAATATACGTTTGTCGACGGTAAAATAAACTCTTTTCTCGGTCTACGATCGCGTTACCAACTTCAACTTGTCGTCAGTTTTTTCCTCGCCTCTTCCGCGACGGCGTAATTTTATTTTCTTACCAATTTTCGACGACTGTTTTATCTGTATCACCGTAAAACTGCCCCCCCCCCCCCCCCCCCCCCCGCCCTTTTGTCCGACTCTGGCGGGGTATAAACGGCGAATTTTACGACGGGTAAAAACAAGCCTCGATATCATTCCGCCCTTGCGGACATTATACCGCTGTATTATACCGTATGAATATAGTGTGTAGGTAGGATAGGTGGCGGTACTCTAGAAATGTGCCTGTTACACCGGTTGCAGCAATAGCTAACCTAGGTAGACATAAACCAAGTCACGTAATTTTTAGTGCCAATTTTTTTACGATCCTGCGTTCAGGATATCCCGGTTCCTCGACGATGTAAAGGATCGCGTGAAAGGCACGGATAGTAATGGGGGATTTCACGCTATTTTTGATGCCTAATCAGCTTGAAAGGTCCTTTAAGGGGACTTGGAGCGGTGAAAATGTCGAAAATGCACTTTTTTCCGTGAATTGATTAGAAGCAAATGGATTCCGGTACACTGAGAGAAATTTTTGGTTTCGTTTACCGCTCGGTCCTTGAATATTATCATTTTTTATCACAATCGAAAAATATAGTTCGAGGTAGAAAATGAAAATTAGTTTTCTAGCTGTTACCGGAAAGTCTAGTATCTAGTGTGCAACGATAAATTGATGTTAAAGCCTTGTTTAACTAAAAAAGTAGAGTAAACCGAAAAAACTGATTTTGCGTCGCAATTACTAAAAAAGAAACGACGATAGCGCAAAATAGTTACGCGTTCCTCCTTTTTCGTAATTCCAACAATATTCAAACAGTTTTTTAACGGTACCTGGTTTACAGAATTTTTCTAGTTACTGTAATAAATGAAATTTTTCTCAGTGTAAGAAAAAAATCCTTTCGCACGATGTTTATTAATGGTTTGAAAAGTATAGAACAAATTTCATCGATCCCATAAAATTCATAATATTGTCGGAATGTGGGGTCAAAGGTTGAATATTTTTTCGTTTTTTTTTTTTCATACCTATGCTTCGTTTTGCAACGATATTTTGAGTTCTATCGAACCGATTTCGGTCAAGTCTTACCAGAATGCTCCTAGAACTTTTAGTTCTCGGGCCATACTCGGAGGCAAAAGCAAAATTGAATCAAATTCGACCGTTTTTGTAAAAACATCGATTTTTCATTGGAATTCGACGCTTTTTTGCTCAATATTTAAGAAACCAAAGTTTTCCCAGCAACTTCAGATCATAGCCCGAAAATCACCGTGCGTAATAAAGATGCTGTCCAAATTCCAAGTCGATCGGAAGTTTCGTTTCCGAGAAATCGTGCAAAATTGCTGAAACAAAATGAAATAGCGGAAAAATGCTCTCAAAATTTTGAATGCCGTTTCGTTTCGATTCCCAGTACTTATAACGATTGATAGTTCCCTGCGCTGTAATTCGAAGTTTCCAGTGCCTAATTCGGTCTAATAATTCAATTTTTCAATAATTGAAACTCCAAAATATCCAGAAAGTATTCCACTTTCGGAAAAAAAAACAGGATTTTCCAACGCTTTGGTCCCCTTCAGAAAACATTCGATAATTGTATACGGATTCAGCTTTGACCGCATATTTTTATTGATAATCTAACAATTTCGAAGCGCAAGTGGAAGATGGTCCTGAACCTTACTCAAATCTGTTCAGTTTATTCAGAATCAATTTTATCACGCTTGTCGCATAACTTTTAAGGGTAGTTATTAACCCAAGAACAAGAAGGCTACCTCTGACAGAAAAAAGAAAAAAGAAAAGAGTATAAAAACTATTTCCCTAATTTGAAACGGTCTAATAAAGCCGCGCAATAATGAATTTGTCCTGTTTATTTCCATCCCCTTATCTGCCAACGCTAAAAGCCTGAGGATATTCTCTTTTTCCGCATCGGAGGAAGTAAGAGAGGAAGAAAAATCCTACCGTTTGTTGTCGCTTCTGCGGGAATATTATGCAGGTAGCATAAACGTGAACGAAACAACCGCGATGTTGTTTTCTGGAAAAGCAAAAGGTGCAGCTGAGGGAAAGAGATGGTCAATGTTTATTTTTGCCGCATCTTGAGTCGCGTTGCATCGCATCGCCTCTGGGGCCAAACTCCCTGCACATCCGGTCTGACGACAAGGAACTTCCTCCTCTTCCGACTTGCGGTTGGACTCATTTTTGCATCCAAAGAGACCGGCGAAATGTCTAAGTGTGTATTTATACTCGCCTATCGGACGGCTTACAACGGTCTTAAAGACTCTCGAGGCTCCACCGGAGTCTCGAGATAAGAAATGCGCCTCCATCATCCGAGCCAAGCTCCTCAAGACTCGGACAAAAAACATCACGCGATAACCGCGAGAGCGTTTTCGGTATGCGGAGAGGAAAAACGAACGGCGGACAAGAAAGTGGAGGAAAAATTGAAGCGTATAACCGATGGACGATCGCCTCTATACCGGGCTCAAAAAACTATTAATCTCCATATCTTGAGTAAAAAAAAAAAATAAGGTTCGGAAATTGAAACTACGATTACGTACTTTTTATTATATACTAAATGTCTAGCCGATTTTTTTCTAAAAAATCTTCAATCGTATCTTCGCAGAGAAATGAACTGGCGGTAAATCAAATACGAATTCTCTCCGAGAGCTTGCAGATTGATCAGAAATCGATACCGTTTATTTACTTTATTACAAGGTAAAAGTCGCGAATTGAGTTATCATCGAATGATTGTGCTGCCAAGCTACGAGGATCTCTTTGAATATTCATAAATAGAAAACATTGGAATTAGGTGAACGAAAGTTTGGATATCGATAATAATTTGGTTCGAATCGGTTCGAAATGGTTACAAGTTTAGTTACAGATTATTTCGATGTTATTCTACTGAACAGCTCATTTTGTTGAGAAGAATATTTTCTACAAATTGATGAAACAATTTTTTTTATTGTTATTGGCATGAATATTTCATCTTAGATGGTTGCACGGACGTTTATCGTAATCAATGAATACCAATATTGAATCGACTATTAAAAAAGCAGAAGAAAATGGAGTGAATCCATTTCTGGGGAATATTGTTCGGTACAAAATGAGCCATCATAAAGTGAAATCGAACGATTCTACTCACTGCTTAACCCTAATTGGTCACTTGGGGTAAATATTACTCCACATATTTTTTTTCTTTTAGTACTTCAACGTTCCCCATGCTTTACAATATTTAAACAATCAATTTTGGTTAGGAAAACTGATCATTAAACAATAACTAGATATTATTTCATAGATTTTTAGACGTCATTGTTGCACTTTTTTAAAGCTGGGGAGAATTTCACCCTGTATAAACGTTATGCGATTCTACTGAAGTATAACCAATTGGGGTTAACCATTGTAAAGCGTTTGAAAATAAAGCATCAAAATATAATAAGCTACTATGTTCAGAATTTCACTATTTTCAATGTTTTGTGTTTTTCAAGATATCTTGGGAGTAGAATAACGGGATGAGAAGTAAAAATACAATTGATGAAAAGTATCGATGTTCGGTAAAACAACATCCTTGAACATTATTTCGTCAGGACAAACAACAACGAATGGAAGAAAAGCAGGAAAGTCCAAGTTGCGCAAGTGAGGAGGTTGAAGTTAGTAGTAACGTTACCCTAACGATGCAAGTTTAGAAAAAATCGTTACTTCAATTCTTAGGATTGTCTGAAATTCATTTGGTGAGTAGTAACGAAGAAAACATGTTCATATTCGAAAGAACTCAACTCCTCTAAAGTAGTTGTTAAATTCTACAACAACAATTTTTTCCATCATGTTTCGTTGTGCCAACGTTGCTACGGCGAGTGACTAATCTCCATGTCGAAAATTCATACAATCCGCAAAGCGAACCGCAGACAAACCCTGATATTTAGTGGGTCGGTTTACGTTGGTGCTGGTGGTGGTGGTGGTGGGATATGGCACACGTGCGAATGATAGAACGTGACTTACATTGGATTGGTGGAGTTCCAGTATATGTCCGGAAGCCGGGAACAGGTTGCTTCCCGAGGGAAGGCCTCCATCACTGCTAGGAGTAGCAGGAACAGAATGAACCAGGGCATAATATCGAGCTGAATCTTGAGGCCGTCTATTTAACACCAGGAAAAAAGACACTAGTATCACTGCAGCGGCCACCTGAAAAAAAGCAAAATACCACGTGTCTCGTTAGTTGCGAAATCGGGGTGCACGGCTTCCGGAATAGATTTTTCCGGTTCAAAAATGCGGTTACAAAATCAGGATAAAACACAGAAGGAAATCGATTCTCTCCCCGCCCCCCCCCCCCCCCCCCCTACTTTTTGGTTTCTCTAGGCGCACGAAGTAGGCGCACAAACCGGAAGCTGGATGTCGGTAATTTATTATTCAGGAGGATCGAGGGGATGGAGTGTGGAGCGCATGAAATTCCGATGTAATTTTCCTCGGAAAAACAACAGTTTGACGAGGGGTTTAAAGAATTTCCGTTTCCTTAGTTCGCTGTCCCTCTTTTCCCACTTCCTCCAGAAGCTACAACCGACCCTCTTTTTCATCCCCAACCCATTTCTCTCAATCTCTCCTTCTCTATTTTTTCTCTCCGACTCTCGATAAGGGCGTTAAAAAGATCGCGAGTAGATCCTGCGCGGTGTGTTTTCATACGTGTATAACGGTTTAAGGCAGGCAGGCAGGCGACTCCTGCACACGTGTCTCTTCTCTGCGTAATATCTGACGGGCGTGGCAATTTCCGGCTGCAATTTGTGTTGGTAAATCGTTTTGCTCTGCCAAGTGGTGGATTGCTTTTAGGATATAGCGGAGCCCGGCTATTGTAAGACTTACTGCACCACGGTAGCCAGAGAGAGAGAGAGAGAGAGAGAGAAGAGAGGAGTGTTTCAACCCAGAGATGCGTACAGAATCCTGGAGGACCAGAAAAATACCGGCGCACTTCTTACCCCCTCGGTCTTTCTCTTTTAATTTCTCCCTCTTTCTCTCGTCGTGCATCGCAGCGGATCGGAATATAATTTTAAAACGCTTATTTATCTATTTCTTATGCAACGAGTCTGGGTACTCTGGCATTACCGACCCCCTTGTTGCACAACCACCGACATTATTTTCCCTGATATACGCCACGGCACAAATATCCGCATCGTAATACACTGTGTAGCGAACGTTTTACTAGCGTGGAAGATGGACCTGCGAGAAGGCAGAGCTGAAGATGTTGTATAGATTTGTTTTTTTTTTTTTTTTTCTTTTTTTACCGTAGAAGAAGAATAATTCATCGTCAATTAGGAACGAATCCTTATAGGTACTCGATGTTTCCTCTTCTCTTCGCGATCTTGATCCTCTTTACAAGCATTGAATCATTCAATCCGTATAATGTAAATGTAACTTTGCAATTGAATAATTAGTTATTTTGCAACACCTGCATGGAAAGTCCATTTTTATGCACCATTTACAAGCACCGAAAGTAGTCTTTTATACACATGTGCGGGAAAAACTTTCGCGCATTGCTAGCGGTGTGAAAAAAAAACCTTCGCACATTTCCGGCGGTATAAGATAAACCTTCGCACATTGCTAGCGGTGTGCGAAAAAGACGGTCGCGCTTTTATCCACAGTTGCGCATTTCGCAAACAGCTGCACTAGCGCCACCGACGGAATAGTTTGTCACTCTTTGCCGTGCTCGGCATCGTCACTGAACAGACATCGTGCCGTGGTTTCGTGTAAAAATAATCGTGTATGTCGGACTTTCCATTACAGGTGTAGCAAAAAATATGCAATGCCTATCTCGCGTGAATGCGCCACACTCGCCCTTCAACTCGTCTCCGGGCTTGTGCTGCGCCTTCACGCTTGTGCGGGCATTGCCACCTTCGCGCACTAGTATAGAAAAACACTATTACTGCATGTTACAGAGAATGGGGCCGTCTGAAACCATTGAACAATAACACGAGGTAGAAGCTATAGTAACGATACATTTTTAGAAAAAAAGTAGAAAAACGATACTGTTTTGAAACCTAAGAAAGACTTTGAAGGAGTCCAGACACGCATCGTTGCAACAACGTCACCAACATCAACCCTTGAACAAAAATGGAAGCCTGCAACATGTTGTCACGATGCGTTTCGAAGGATCGGATCAAATCCAGGTCAATAATTTCGAACCTTTGACTGAGATGGTGGAGGAGGAAAAATCGTTAAACAGAGAACGTTTGACAAGGACGTAAAAAATTCTATTTTCGAGAAAAGAATTGACCCACCCATATATTGTTCAGGTCAGAGAACGAAAGGCAGAGTGAATCTGTTTGAGCGAAATCCCATTAAACACAGGGAAAACCAGGACGGGGAAATCCAGCAAGCAATCTTGTCAGTACCACGTCTCATGAAACCCTCCCATGGTGTGTGTAGACATGACGGTATACACACGTCACTGTTCTTTGCACAAGGGGATGGATGAAGGTATATTACAGATACACCTTGTTTACATGATGTACAACGTACAACGTATTTACAAACGAGCACTGAACGTGTTTCTTCTATTGTGCCCGATGTGATTCAGATCTACGCGCCGAGGCACAATTGACCTGGACTGATTTTGATTCCAGAAAAGAAGAGGGGTTGAAGTGTTTCGCGAAAATTTCAACTTCTCGGACTGCTCAGAATAGAAATTCACACGATTTTAAGCCTCGACGTGTTCCAAATGAAATAGAGACGGTTCAATTCGCTGGGATAAGCGATTGAATTGATCATTTTCCGTCTGTTTTGCATAGGTTGATGCAATTATATCAATAGGTTGGATAGTTATCACGAAACGTCAAAAATATCTTCACACTCTCAGACGTGAACTCTGATCATTCGATTATCACTTTTACTTGAGATCTATCAAGTATGAATGGGGACCTTTGATTTAAAGCCTGCGGTTCGAGAGGACCAGGACAGCTACTTTCAAAAATTTCACACGGTCCGAAACCGATTTATCTCTCGATCAAAGTTCATTTCACACCGAAATAATGTGTGGAAGAAGAAATTCGTGTCGAAAGGAATTTTTCACGCCGATGCAGATGACCCATTTCATCCTTTCGACACCTCGTATCCTTTAATGAATCATTCTTCATGGTTTGAACATAGGATTTCGAAAACAAAAAATAATACCAGTGGTTACGATCAATTAAGCTAATTGAAAAAAATCACTAACCTTTAAATAACTGGGTCGAAAGAAACATTTTTTTGCTCTCTTGATTTCCTTCATTTGAACGATGAGAAGGATACGAGGCATCGAAACTATGGAGTTGAGGAAAAAGTCGATTTTGGACAGCGTCATGTTTTTTTTTTTTATTCGTGACTCAACCATGAAGTTGAATTTTTTTTATCTTAAAAGCGGGACAGAAGTGGCATATTTTTCCCTAAAACGCATTTGCGGGAAATAGGAGGCCAATTTAAAAGTAACAAATTTTCAAATAAATATTGCGGCTAGAGTTGAATCGGTAATAAAGTCCATTATGTAACACGGGAATAAAGGTCGACTTTATTCCCTTGTTACATAATGTACTACTAAAGCAGCTGTACCAGTCCCTTCAAGATTTTTGAGTAGCAGAAAAAGATCGAAATAACAAGCGAGGTTTACTCAGTCGGCTAACCCTATCTATCCGAGTCTCTAAATACCCCATCACCATTGACGGTTAGAGGGAGTAGCCTCAGGGATCTATAGTAGCAGTAGTGTAGTAGTAGTAATAGTAGTAGTAGTAGTAGGATAGTAGTTATTTAAAATGGAAAGACTCGCGGAAACACTCTGCGCCTGGGGCTGACTTGTCTTCTGGTGGTAGTTGCTGACTTTGCAGAGACACCGCAAGCTCAGCAGCTAAACTTCCACGGGGTGAGGACCAGAGGAAGGGAGAAAGAGGAGAAGGACTCGGAGGAGCAGAAGGAGGAGGAGGAGGAGGAGGATGTAAAGCAAAGTGACCATGATACAGTTAGACTTGCGGAAACTAATATCGCTGTCGTTTTATATATATATATATATATATAGAATCACGATCAGGGTTAAGTTTGCTGATAAACCGAGACTAGACGAGTCGTCGTTTATTGTCCGTTAATTCTCTCCATCCGACCCCCCCCCCCCCTCCAGAGTAAAACTTTTTCTCACTAGGTTCTTTCCCTCGCTGTACCAACTCTTGTTTTCGATGTTGCATACTTTTCCTACCGCTTCGTGATTTCTGCCGAACAAGGCAACGAAAATAAACCAGTTTGCAAGGTGCTTGAGGTATGAAGTGTGACGGTACGAAAATTGCAATTTTTGAGACCATAATATCGTTCAACTCAAAGAAAAAGTGTGTCCCGGACGCGGAAGGCTGAGGGAGTGATATTAACTGACTGATCTTCATCCCCCTCCCCCCTCCCCGAAATGTTTCATCTTCATAACACGTTATATGTATTATACATATCCATATACGTATATAAGGCGAAGCAGAGGAGGAAGAGACTTGAGGTTCCTGAGCCCCTTAGAGGCGGGTGTGTGGCTATATTCGAAATTCAAAAATCTGTACAAAATCCGTTGACGGAGGCGCGTATTATGCGCATATATGTATATATGTCTATGTATATATATATATATATATATATATATATATATATATATATATATATATATATATATATATATATAAAGGGAGAGAGAGAGAGAGAGAGAGAGACGTAGAGAGAACGGTGAAATAAAATTCCGCCTTAAGGCTCTCGGGTAGACGTGCAAGAAAAATACGAGAAAGAAAAAGAATCGTTGACAAAAAAAAAAAAACTGAAAATAAATAAATAAGTAAAAGTAAAAAAAAATAGGAAAACAAAGGACGGGAAGAACGAGACAAAAGTAAATAAACAAAAACACACCGCGAGTGAAACGACTACGGGATGTAACAACGGAGTGTGTAGTATAAGGTGGGCATATATGCCTTATACCTAACCACCTATACCCTATCCTATCCTACCTACTTTGCTCTTCTCTCTTAAGAGGATAAGACTGCTTAAGATCTAAACGACCGTTCACCGAAATATCCGACCGGCGCTCTCGGGCTCTCCGAAACGCATTTACGCACACGTGTATGTATGCACAAAGGTAGAGGAGTGAATGTGTGACGTGTGTGTATATGTATATATACATAAATATACGTCCAGATAAAGAAAATAAACGTCGTCGGTCGGTCGGTCCGTTAATGTTTACTGTCGGTTAAACCCTTATATTCAAAAATACTGGGTGTTTTTCAACACGGGGTTTGAAAGTCGCCGTTTAGATTCATCGAACGTAAATCGTCGTTACTCTTGAGAGCACAGATTATACTTTTACCATTTCAACAGGTATCCACATTACACACATCGATCCAGGCACTAAACTTCCGCCGTCGAGAGAGATTACAAGACTGTTCGTTTTTCTTTCTTCGCCGTACGGTATCCTTTGACATCGTTTTTTTTTTTCTTTTCTTTTTTATCCCTTCGATTCACCGTACGTCTAATATTTATTTCAACTATAGTATACTTGGATGGTCATATTTTAAAACCACAAAATCGAGTATTCCAATTTTTCTCGTCGAAATAAAAGAAGAAGCGACTACCGCGATGAGTGATCAAAAATCGTACAAAAGCAGCCTTTCTCTGTCGTTAACGAGTTCGCAGAGATTAAAAATAAAACAAAAATAAAAAAAAAAAACGTGAAACGGTTGTATTTCAGCGTTTTTACGATAGTTCGTGGAATATATCTCAGAGGGAGAAGAATGATCGTTTCCGTTTCAGATGTATAAATCGAATTGGTGTGTGTACTTACTTTTTGGAAAGTGACCAGGAAGTCGGTATATCCGCACTTCAGTATTAAGCACTCTGTAGAACAATCACGTGTTTTTTTAATTAGGTATGATATTATTATTATTATTATTATTGATACTTTTCAATTTATCGTGTTTAATATTTCAATCGCGTAATCGCACGTTTCCTTCTTTCTTTCTTTTTTTTTTTTTTCAAATTTATATTCAAACTTTTGCCTCCTTCTCTTTTATTTTATTTTCCTTACTTTTCTTTTTATCACTTATCACCTGAAACGCTTCGCGTTTATCCCGTGAGATCGAACCTCTGCAGCAGCTGCAGGGTGGGTTTTAAAAATTTACCCACCGTTTATCCCACGCCACACGAAGACCGATGAATATCCGCACGTGCTGCTTTCGTTGCGTGCCACGTGAATAAAAATAAAATAAATAAAAACCAATTTCCCGACTGATACTCGCTCGAGGATTATATATATATATATATATATATATATATATATATATATGTATGTATATATAACTATAGTTTTATATATACATATATGTATATATATTTATATTCGTACAATGTATATACGTCTCTACGAAAATATCTGCATGTATAAATATTGCAGAGAGAGAGATAGATGGAGAGAGCGAAAGAGAGAGACAGAGAGAGGGGGAGTTTTTCTCCGATGCGTATAAATGATAACGGATGGAAATTTGTATTCCGAAATAAACGAACTGCAGGCTGCTATACAAGCTTCGTTGAAATCGTTTTTGAATAAGCTTGCATGTGTTTTACCAAATTTCGTATACGGATATCTATGCCGGAATGTAATATTCCGTTTTTCACAGTCCCTCGGGAAAGTTTCAAGACGTGAAATTGTGGAAAAAAAATTATAACAGCGCAGCGTTTTTCCACAGCTAATTTGAAAAATGAAACGTTCAATTCTGTGCGTTCGTAATTTTTTTTTTTTTTTTCTTTTCTTTCTCTTACCTCGATGATTTCACCGAGGTTTGCAGAGCTTTTTTTGATTAATTGCGTTTTTAGTCAGAAGCACAAACTTCGTTACACGCTTATATACCGTTTTTTCGTACTTATACCTACGTCCACGAGTTTTAAACGGTGATTATTAAGCGGCAGCGTGAACTTATGATAACGTCGAATCGGTCACAAAACGATTTTGGTTGCAACACATTCGCACAAACACTAAGTTCCGTAGGCATTCAGGGCGATGTTTATCGTATTACCGAAGTGGCCAAACTACCTGTATGCTTGATAAACATACAAGAAACACGCGCGCACACACACGTATATATTTCGGTGTATAATAATGTATATACGGTTTATAGGGTCACACAATTGGGATTATCATTTGAACAACACTTTTATTATCGTATATTATATAAACTATTAGATTATATTATACGTTATTTTATACCATATGTATACAATATTACGTTAAAGTTGGGTGTTTAGAATTATACGTATGTGGGTGTTTATTATTCAAACTTCACAGTGTTACAACGTTGTTTTGGTTTTCTTTCTTCTCGTTCTCTTTCTCTTCTAATCACGTTTCGTTTTTTTTTTTTTTTTTTTTTTAATCCTTATTTTTGTTTTTCACGATATCTCCAACCACACTAATTCCGTTCCTCCGGGATCTGCAGCGATTGAAGATTCCAGGTTTACCGTGCAGCCGGATGTATTCGTTATAGTACGAGACGTTGTACAGGCCGACTCAACGGGTCCCGAACATTAACAATCATCAGGACCTATCGACGAGAGAGAGGAAGAGAGTAGAGATAAAAAACAAACAAACTCTTCTTTAAATAAGGATACACAAAAAGCAAAACTAACTTGGGCAGCCTTGGAGCTCGCATCCAGAGAAATATGAACACAGATTCTGCACTCGTGTATAATATTATTAATCGTAAAACTTATGCCACACGATTTTTATTACGGAATGATATAATTATTATATAATCATTATCTCCGCGGTGTAGTTAAAGTTTCTCCGGAAAAACGTTTATTTGCCACAGAGACGATCGGCGAAGATTTTTCCTCCTTCGCTTCCCGACGACGTTTTCCTTCCGTCTTGCGATGATTTTCCTTTGTTTTTCTTTTACTTCCGATTTAAAAACAGCAACAACAACAGCAACAACAAGAAGAACAACTATATAACAATCACACAAAGTAATACGATTTATTATATTGTATTATATTATATTATATTATATTATGTACCGAACAGAAGAAAATATCGGTGTGCAGAAAATAATCGTAAAAACGTACGTGAAACGTACCGTGTGAGGGATTATTGTAGAGGAGAAAAACAAAAAGTATTCTCAAAACAAGGAAGTTTCGATGAAATGATAATAAATAAATTAAAAAGTAATTGTCGACTTGTACATGCGATGAGGAGAATAATAATAATAATAATCGTAGTAGTAGTAGTAGTAGTAATAATAATAATAATGATGATAATAATAATAATAATAATAATAGTAGTAGTAGTAGTAATAATAAAATAATGATAATAAGATTAATAATAATAATTTATTTCACACTATCTTTTATTACTCGGTTCGCGCGGTGTAAAAAGATTCTCGTTATCGCGGGAGAGATTTCTTTCATCAATCTCCTTCTCTGTCACCCTTTTTGTTGTTGTTTTTCCTACATACATACATGTATGTACATATATATATATATTTGCGTCGTTCCCCCCCTCTCGCCGTTTATTTCGCCACGCACCTTCTCTCTCTTACTTTCCGTATTCCTTCCCCTCTCCCGCTATTTCTATTTCTCTCTCCGTCACGCGGGGGATTTTAAAACGCGAGGTGACACGTTGCGTGTGCGTCGATTTGTTTGTTAGTTGGTTAGTTGGTTGGTTAAGTTCCCTCGTTCGGAGCTGGTAGGTGAAATTGGCGTACGATTTGTGGTTAAGTAAAGTAATTACAACCACCGTATTCGTCGTTATGTATGAATATTTTTTTGTATATATACTATATATGTGTGTATGTATATATATGTATATACATATAAATATATATGTATATATATTTTATATATCTCGTGCACGATTTTAATCGCGAGGAAAACCGCGTGCCTCTCCCGTTCAGACCGGCACTAAGGTGAACCTTGCGCGTCCGTTGACGGGCTTCGAATGACGCCGGGTGTCCCCCGTTATACGGACACGGAGGCTTTACGCCGCCGCGTCTCGACGGCCCGGCGCGGCGCGCGTTACGTAGAGAAACGGAGAGGGACGAAGGCGCCCGAGTCGCGGGACGATCGTCGCGTCGCGTCCCAGCCGAGATGAGCGAGAGCCTTCGCGCGCTGCTCTACGTTGCGTTGCGCGGCGCTGCGCTCACGCTACGTTACGTTGCGCTGCGCCGCGCTGCGCCGCGTCATACGGGGTTCGTGCCATAGGCGCACACACGCTTGGCTCGCGCGGTCGTTAGGCGCAGGCGCGAATTGACCCGAACTCTTGCAGGCGCCGCGCTGAACCGCCGCCCGTTGCAGGTGGCCCCGAATTCTTCTCCGCCTTCTCGTTACAGGTATCCCCGAACCCTCGCACTCTGTGCACCCACGAATACGAGGTGCGGATGCGCTGATTGCATGCTGCGGGGCGCGTTCACCCCGTGCCTACGTGTGACTTGTTCCGGAAAAATAACATCTTAAGAAACTGCAAGCTTATATTCTGTTACCGTTTTTTGAACTAATATCTTTTGAACTACGTGCCAAATGTCTTCTACAACTAATTTTGGTCGAATGTAGTGAAAATCTCAGGCTCTTTATGGCTCGAATCTAACTTCCGTCGCAATTTCTTTGAATTTTTCTATACGTATACGAATAGCACAGGATTTTTAAACCTTTGCGACACGGCGGTTATTCAGGATTTATATTCAATTTTTTTGACATCGCTGTCATTTTTTTTTTTTTTCTGCATTATCAGAGATTCAAGATATCAATGTTGATGTTTTACGAGGGATTATGATAATTCCGCGAATATAGTGAGCGCTATAAATGAACAAAGTATTGAAAATGCCTGGTTTTACAAAATAAATGTAATTGTGGAACGGTTATGGGGACTATAAAAGTGGAACTCGATAAACTTGAGTTTTTGTGGTCGCTAAAAACGAATCCGACGTCGAACTCTCAAAATTGAAAATAGCGGCTCCGATATGGTGGACTCCAAATTTTTAAATTGATTCGATTCGCTTGAAATTTGTTACTCGGGGGTTTTCGGGGTCGCTGAAAACAAATCAGACGTCAGAATTTCAAAACTCATGCTGACGGATCCAATATCGCGAACCAAAAATATCAACATTGATCCTATTCGCTTATATTAGATCCGCCATTTTAAATTTTGAAAATTTCTCAGATTTGATCCCATTTTTCAAGTCAGTGACCTCGAGAACCCTTTTATACCCAGTTTCAAGGAATTTGCCTACCAGTAAAAATGGATGCTTCAAAAGGTTAACACTTGATGATTGATTTATTGTTTTTTTCCTATTGATATGTGAGCTCAAAAAATGTTAAATTTCACCAAACTTCTTGCACCTACGACTGTGGGTGTTTGATATGGATATTAAAGATTACAAGTAAAAAAATAATCATAACCACGAAATGCCAAAAATCCTGTTATTCGAATGGGAAATTCCGAAAGCTCAGCGGCAGAGTTTAGAATCACGATAGGATTACAAGATATTTCAGCCCGTAAGCCCAACGAAATTCGATAATGACCATATTAAGAACCCTCACACCAATGCGCATAATTATTATTTCCTTCTTCCTGTCTACCTAACGAAGTGTGTGACAACATAACGACGACGTAAATTATGCATCCGTAGCAATGCCAGTGTGAGACGTCTTTTTAAACACCTGGTTCAAACGCAGATCCGAGTATTCAAGATTCCTACACAGATATGTTATTCTTACACGCTACTTAATAGATTTTACCGCACTTTTTACCCGGCGAAACAAACATATTTCACTGAGATATTATCCAAGTTTAATTTCCGCTCCAAGATTGAACAAAACCGAAAATTCTACACTAATAATCTACTAGATTGTGTATATTTGACTTAACAACGTGATTGCGAAGAACAGAAAAAAATATTACGAAACTCCATTGCGTCATCGTCGTAGGTTTTCATATTCCGTTTTTACTATTGACGTGGATATAGAAATTGGCAAAAGTATGCAATGAAAAGACAAAAACGATTAGATGAATTCAATTAGGTAGAAATTTTGTTACCGAATATCAACCCCTCAGGGATCGATAGTGTAAATTTTACCGCATGAAGTTTGCCGAAATTAATGAAAACGTATTTCGCAGAAATAAGCTTAACCTTGATGCCATAAAGGTCATTTTTCATGCACACGTATAAAACAGAGCACCTTTTCCTCCAAGGGAAACTCGGCACTCCCTTCACCACCGCACAGACTTTATCCTTACGCATTTAAAAGCTGATCCCGTACTCAACAAAATCCGCTTTTTCCCACTAGAGCGTTGCTTTTTTTTTTTTTTTTTTGTGCTTCATGTTTTCCGATTTTTTCTCTCGCATCTTTTTAATCGCTAAACAAGAAAGCTTTTGAAGTTGAATAATTTCTTACTCTCGACGATTAGGTTTTACCATTATTTCGTAGGCGGGATACGGTTTAACTTTACAAATAAAAAGAGAGAAAACAAGAAAATTGAAATTAAAATCAATGAATCCATTCCGGTGAAATACTATGGCCTTGTAATGTTTTATCTCGCGATACATGGATATTACCTGCGGAGAGAGAAAAGTTTTGTCGTGAAATACTGTACACATTTTACGAAATTTGTTGTTTCTCTTTTTATACTGTTATACTTCTTTTTCTTCTTCCTTATATGTATTATACAGTTATTTATACGCGTTGTTTTCTGAACTAAAAGAAAAAGGAGGAAGCACATATACCTACAGGGGTATGTATGGATACTTATACTGTATGTATCTATATACACATACATATATGTACGCATAGATTCTTATCAGGACAACTTTTTTTGCGGTCGAATAAAAGATGAAGCGACAGTTTCCAGAATACTGTACACATCCGAGCATGAGACACGCACACACGCAGATATATGTATAAATACATGAACGGTTTGCACGGTATAACTGCGATACGCTTAGGCCGTGAAATGATATTCCCGGAATGAGAAAGAACCGGGAATTAAACGACTTTTATTTCCACTTTCACATACAACATTTAAGGTAGTATCCCCCCCGCCCCCCCGCGCCAGGCGTCGCAGAGGCGCCGACTTAAACGCGAAGGGGAACGAGGGAATAGCTTCAGCTATTAAACTCCCCCCTTATCTAAAAACTCTTTTAAAACTGTAACGCGCCGAATAAAAGATATGGCTATATAGACTCACATTTAAACACGGCGCAGCCGGCAGTGCGATGCAGAAATTAAAACCCGCCTGAGGAGTTGGTTATTTCACTGAATGAGGTCGGGGGATCTGATCTCTCGTACGAGTCTCAAGTTTATAACACGGGTCAACGAAAAATAAATTTTTTTTTTTAAATTTATATCAATGCATCAAATAATAACCAAAATCTTTATTTAATACTTGCAAAGTTTGCTTTTGTTGTTTCTTTTTTACATCGATAAATAAGACTTGAAATTTTTGGTTCATAGTATAAGCAGCAGATAACAGGACCTTGAAATAAAAAGCAGACTTTATCCAAAAAAAAACTGTTTTTATAGTTTCATTAGTAACGTGAAAAAAATCAATATTTGACGTCTAGAGTCCAAACTCAAAATTCGTGTCGACCGGTGCAATCGGTATAAATTTGCAACTGCGTTGAAATTTTCGCCAACATACGTGTTATACCTATGTTTGCCTTCCCTTGTGCGGTTGGTTGAATTTACGTTGAATATGCCGGGAATAGCGAGTATTTTCATGATCATAAAAACGTGTGGAATAATTAAATGATCGCGAATTCTTAACCTGATTGACGCCAAGTATAACGTAATGGGCACAGCTGGATGAGTATGAATCAAGAGCTTCATGGAATGATTTGCTAGTTTCCGACCATCAAAGATCGACTGAAAGTTCCAACAGCGATTTCCTTGCTCAAAGATTTAACTCCCGGAGATAGTGGCTGGTGCCTGAACATCCCACGGGAATGCCTCGAGTTTCATGCACCGCCAACCCATCTCTAAATTCTAAGCCATTCGCAACTTCAATCCTCACATACAATTTCCTGTGAAAAGTCTCTCCTTGTTCTTCGATCGTTACATAATTTTATCATTCAATTTATCCGTGAATTTTCAAAACTGCTGATTTACCGGAATCTTTCGTTTTCTAGGTTATAAAACTTTCTGCACTGAATTGTTGCTGCGAAATCCATGAAATTCGAATACAGTTACGCCTCGAAATTTCAAATAGCCAATTTTCTGAAATTCGGAACCGAAAATATCTGAAAAAATTCAGAAAAATGTTCTTCAATGGCAAAATTATGCCCACGAAATTTCAACAAAATTTCTCAAGAAACTTGGAATTGATCGAATTTTCTAGAGTCGAGGTGGCTGCCATCTTGGATACAAAAAATCACCTGAGTTTGACAGACATCTTACACAAATATGTATGTGCAGCAATGTTCATTGATGCCTTCCCATTTCAGCTACCTTGTTTTCGATCCGAAACAAAATGCGAGTTAGATTCTAATCGAATTATGTGAAAATGACTGGCAATGCAGTCGACGTGAGAGATTTAAATCATTGTCACATAATTCGTATAGAATTGAACTCGCATTTTGTTTTGGACCAAAAACAAAAGAGCCGAAAGGGGAAGTCATCAATTAACGTCACTGTGCATACAATGTTCTCTCTGTCTTATAAGTCTTATATGTCGGATAAGTTCTATATTTGGAGGAGTCAATTATTCCGCAGCTATCGACGCAGCGATCGCGTGTCTAATAATTATAACAAGTGACAAGCGACGGGTTGTGTGACTTCAGGGTACAAATTGTCAAGCCTGATATAATCGTCAGTCGCGAGACGTGGCTTGTGTCAAATTTGACACGTATACCGCGTCTTTTCCACGTTTATTCACTTTGGTCCCTTGTTTGTTGTCATTTTTCTCACTGCATCGTACATATGACGTAAGGGCAGCTCGTTAAATAATTCAGAGCAAACATCCCGTCTGCCCAAATACAGTGCAGCGAAAAGTTACATGTTTCTCACAGAGCCTCTCGTGTACCTTGAGAGTTAGGTCGGGTTCCTCGACCGACGTGACTTCGGAATTCTCCCTATTCACCCACGCCCCATCGTACCGGCCATTCGCGTATTGAACTTTCCCATTTCAATTAAATATTAAATACCCCGATCGATACCGCGTCTTGTCGTTACGTGCCTTACCTTTGCCCACCCTTCAACTATACCCCGCATCCGTGTCTCTAACCCACGAACAACATTCACTTGTCGGTGCGATGCGCTTCCTGACTACCTAGTATGTTTAGAGGTATTTTTAGTACGCGTCGAATATTCACTCCATGGCCGTGACCTTCCGTCGAAGAAACTAATTTTTCCTCCACTCATCGATGTCGGTGAAACACTGTAGCTGAAGTTTCAGTGGAAAGACTTCAACCCTTCACTGGAAAGCAGGGTATTCGACCAAACTTTAGCCAACATAATAATGATTTCCACTAAAGATGTTATAGAATATTTTATGTCATCACTCAAGTAGTTGGTAATTCAGTATTTGTCGTGACCTTTGCCGATTAATGACAGTTTTACCCAAGCCTCTCTTAACAATTTATGAATTACTTTTATACTGTCATTCTCAAATGTTAATATAGCAGTGATGCTATGGGTTACACGTACGAATGTTTTGATCCGTGTAATTCGATCCGTGAATAATTTTATCTCAAAAGAAGACACCAGAAGGCGCCACTTGAAATGAAGAATCCAACGAAAAAACTTGTTGCGTTCCACACTCTTGTCCCATTGTTGTGATATCGCCTTAGTTCAAGCCTTTTGAATAACGTGTGGACTAGTAAGTGTCCGTACCCTGCTGGAAAAGAAAACTGCAGCACAATGTGCAAAGAAGTGGTTTCACCGAAGGCAGGTGAATTTTTATGCAAACGGAATTGCTGCAAAACGTTGGAGATAGGAGATCAGAAAAAGGACCTTCAATCGGTGAGAAACATAGTATTCAGAGGAAGTGGTTGTTCCCGATGGCACGGAATAGCGTTGGATTTTTATTCAAGCTTTCTTCGAACTCTCATACCCAAGTATACAGGCAGTTGCTTCCCGTTTATCTGGGTAACGAAGACAGCGAGGAGCAGGTGAACAGATATGACGCGAAGGAGTTTCGATTAGGTCCGAAGTCTGGCGCCTCGAACTCGATTGTGGAATCCGGCGGTAATGACCAAGAAATTAGATTGTAACTTTTTCACGGTCCGATTTTCCAATACCGTTTCGAACGGTGAAGGCAGCGGCTGGTTGATTCGATGTGAAGCTACAGAGGTACGTAGCCTATACATGAAAGTATACAGCGGATGAGCGACGCTGTGAATAAGTTATCAGCCACCCGGGAACTTCGCAGTACAGGGTAGGTTGAGAGGTACGTGATAAGTTTAAGTTAATACGAAAGTGCGGTGGAAGTTGATATATAAATAGGAAAGTCACACTTGTCGCATTGTCGTGAGATGAAAACCGCCCGAAAAGCAACAGTCTCGAAAGATGGAGCGAAGCGTAGAAAGAATTTCAACGTTGAGACGAGACTTGACCAAGTCGAAGAAACCTGATCCCGCTGCAATCTCGCGAAGGGATGGATAACGCGCGTCGTTTGTTAGACCGATCAGCCATGAGCATGGAAATATATCAAGATGTCAATCTCGATCAGGAAAAACCCACACGAACGTTGGTCCCGAGTCCAGAATCGCTTATTCACCAAGACTGCCGTTTCCACTGTGCTGCATTGTGACGAACGTTGAATGCGGTATTTTCCCAGATTTCACCTTATCCTTATATTTCCCTCGTCTCGGCCGCGTTATTCCATCTTCGATACCTCACCGGCAAATGTGATCCCATTTCGGAGGTAAAGAAACGCTTTCGCGTCTCACTGTTTGCTCAATTGGGTGGGCAAACCAGCATTTTTGAAAGAATGTTGACAATGGTCGTATTGGCGCAGTTATTACACGAGATTCATTTTACCATATTACAGAACTGTGAAACCGCAGTAGTTGCAGCGGAATGCAAGGAGATATGGATGCGGAAATAAAACTCTCTACTGGTTCGCGGATGAATAAACTGCTCCGCAAATTTCCGCGTAGTACATACATTAATTCTTCCTGCGGGTTATAATCACCGGCCCTCCATAAACCACTTCACTAATGCACAAGTAGCACGCGTGTTTTCATCATGTTATAACAACCTACGGGAATTGCAGACTGCTGGGAGATTGCAGGCAGAAAAGCTGTTCGCAATAATGATCGCACGAGTTAACATCAGCAACGATCTGAAATAACGTCGTACATGCATTAGGATCGCGACGATAGGCGATCGTTACGCTTTAGTAATGTAATTGCAGCTCGCGGCTGTCGCGAGATCCTCGTAACTCATTGGGAGTTCAATCAATTAGAACGAAGAACTTGATATCATTTCGATGAATGAAACACGCCTCTTGTGCAGCGGCAAACAAGCGGAAGAGATTTGATCGATACCTGAAACATAGGTATGTACCTACCTACCTACCTACCTACCTTGCCTCACCATTCTCCTAGCAGTATCGAAGAGAGTCGCAATTACTACTACGACAATCATTGTTCGAACCACTAGCAGCTGAAAAGGATGTTAGAGTTATTACAGAGTCAAACCGATTCCGACTTGTTGATCGGAGAGCCACTCGAACCGTCAGCGAGTCTTCGACATTATTAAAATACCGTCAAGGAGTCTCGATTCAGGATTAACCTTCAATGTTATTATACAGAACTGCTCCGTCTAGCCACCCACTGGCGAAATCAAAACTTCTGAAGTATCGTTTGTCGGATCAAGCTCCTCGGTCTGAATGGCTCCATTGTGAGCGTTCCGACACTAATTTATTACCCTGCGCATGCCGGATTTCTGAGAATGTACGTTACGCTGTCATCCGCGGATCAAACAAGCCGACTAATTGTCCGCACGGAGTGATGCGGTTCTCCGGGCGAAAGTGCACGGCTGCGAAGGTTCATGCACACGATGACGGAGTTTGGAAAACTAGCGTAGCTGACGGAGAAGAGGGACTGTAAACTGGTGTCAGGACCCGGCGGACTCGACCGGGTTCCCTAATCCTTTCACAAGTCACTCTGAAGCGATATTCCATTCGAAGTGGTGCAGGTCGGACGATTACCATGGCAGGATGGACCTCGGCTGAATCTGGAGGGGACAAAATCGAGTGACACCGAAACGGTTTCGTGTACATCTAACGATCCGGAGTCCGAGCTGGTGGATTAGCATCGATTGCTAGAACGTACGAACCGGTGCCGAGTAAAATGACGGGATAAACTTGGTTATAGATGACCTCACTTCGCAACAAAGAACGCTGAAAGGTCTGTACTATTCTTAACCTGACCATCGAACGTTTATATCTCGAGGAAAATGGTGAATCGGAGACAATGAATTCCTGGTCCTATTTCCACGAATAGACGAATGTCCACTATAACTCTATCTATTCATAGATTCTAAGTACCGAGTGTCCGTTCCTGCGTCATTCTACGGTCGATACAAGACCAGCCACACAAGCATGTGGATTCGTCGTGAAAGGCAGCACAATTTCCATGTGACGTATGGATGGAACCGGTGTGATCCGAAGAAATTCTCTCACGACGTAACAGCTCGCCGTAATTATCGTCCGCGGTTGGTTGCTGATTGACAAACTTCAGTGATTACCATACTGCACATTGTGCTCTATGAAGAACTTCCGGCATTGGACACAAACTCACCTCTTCACATTGATCGGGGTCAATTTCTGTATCTTCCGACTATTTGGATCTCACTTAAATCCCTCGAAAGAATAATTTGTCATTCACTTGAATTTCGCTCGAATTTTTTGAGCGAAAACCTCGGTGAAGCTGTCTTCGGCTATATCCGTCTGCCTGGCATCATTAATTCATCATGGACGAGCTTATAATATCAGGCACCGTGAATAGTAGCGTGGGACAAGACAACCGCGGTAATAATTGTCTCCGATGAAATTATTCCTAAAGGGTTATATCCCACGGGGTGATATTATTAGATAGAATAACTGAAATTATGTTACCCATTTCCTATTTCAAGCTCAGTGACGAACATCCCGTGATTATTTCGTCGACGGTAACTTGCAGGGTTAATTCGACCTGATGTATGTGTGCATGAGTAAACGGTGTATACTGCGACAGGATATTCGATCCACGTTGATCAAAGAGGCTGATATCTATAAGCCAGAATTCCATCGCTAGCGTTATTCTATGCCTAATTACACGTACATCCGTTATCAGTTTTCATTGTTTGAGGTGAATAAAAAAGAAACGAACAAACAAGTACGGGGAGAGAAAAATTTGTTTGCTTTCCAAGTAGACATTCTGCAAACACTTTCGCAGACATTATGAATACGTGATAAAACTCCAACTATGGACTCTCCGACGCTCGATAACGCTGCCGGACTCTATTTCTGTGCAAATTATACACCGGTGCAAATATCGCAAACGCCTAGGGACAGAGGTAAGAATGGTTTCGGTGAGTGTGTTATACACCGCCTGGGTATAATCTGTGCCACGGTTAATTTCATGCATTCGAAGGTTCGACATGTGACAGAGGGATACGGGTGTGTTTGAATAAGTGATGGCAAAATGGAGCCGTGACGGCGGCAAGGATTGCAAGGAGAAGTAATGATTGCGGAAGGACATTCTTGGGCGTCTGTTTTTTTTTCTTTCTTTCCACTCTCTCTCCTTTTCCGCGCCTTAGTAATCGTCACAAATTTACCCGCGTCGTTTACATCGTTCCAGTTACATTCCCCTGCTGGGTATCCCAGTATGCAGTTCTTAGATTTTGAATCGAGGCGTGAAAGACCCAACCATCCGATATTTCCGGTGTTCTCACCACAGGAAACTACATGAGTCACCGTATAATGGGATGTATAACACCGAAAACACGGGCTCCCGCTACTTCACGTTCAGGGAGCGACCGGGGGTCCCTTTAGATCCCCTTCGCCCGAACCTTTCCGCGGGTTTTGTATTCTATGGCGATCGAATCTCTGCCATAGGCGTACGAAACGCTCGAAAGCAAATCGCGCTTGGTCACCTTCACCGAAGACACCCTGTGGTTTGGAAATTTGAAAAATCGGACTCGTAACGGTCGACGAATTTGAATTTACGTCGATTTCGATGCCGAGTCAAAGTCCGTTGGACGAAAATCTACGCGAAACGCTGGAGCGAGACGAAATCACGCGGTTCCACGCCCATGCGTGATGCAGGTTCGCCATGTTGGTAAATTTAAAAGGTTCCGTTTCGATATTCGAACAGTCACTCTGCAGCACGGGAAAAGCCTTCAGCCAACTAATTGTTCCCGAAAATATTATACGTATCGGTGATTGACGTTTCATCGCGATGCTGATGGTTATATGAAAAAATGACTACTCATTGAACGGAATGAAGAGTGACGCTCCAAAAGATAGCTGCCTGCCTACAACCGTATGTGTTGTGCGTGTCTCCTTGTTCATCGTTACACCTACTTATATACATATCGGAAATTGTTCGATAGGATTTTCAGTCACACGTTTCACACGATGAATAGAAGAAAAAAAATTTGAACAAGACAGTTGAAATATTTGAAACGATTATACACCTCGTAATCCGATTTTTTTCGAGCTGTACCGGTGTACACCGATTTTCCGATTTTAAATCAATTTCCGGTACCCAATTACAGCTCCAGATTTTTCCCCTAATTTCGCTTTCATCAGTTTTCTCCTCGTCTTAACTTTTTTCGCAGGGTTCTCTATACTCTTCAACATTCCGAGTACGCGAGCAGCCGCGAACTTTATTAACAGATACAAGAAAGGCATTCCAATGGTAAATTCTTGGAGGCTTCTTTTTCTGCTATACCTCTCGCGTCGTACCAGCCTCCGTTAATTGCTTAATTATAAACACCTATAAAATTCCTGCGTACGTTTCTTCGCGACGATTCCAAGTAGGTGAAATTTTTATTCATATTACATTACACCGTACCTTTGGTACGAGGTAAATGTCGCAAAGATTATCTAAAGAAGCGGACCATCTGTACACAGACATGCAGGTTCCGCTTTTATCAATCGATCGAATTGCTGACTATGGTTCGGAAAAATGAAAACCACTAGGTGGTGGTCAAATCAATAATAATCATTGTCGTTGGTTTAGATAGACGGCGAAACGCGATCAGGCTGGTCCAAGAATCACGTGGTTTCTGGTAGGGTGTTTCTGGCCCCAATCTGGTAATAGACGAGGACCCCCATAATTCAGAGCTAACCCGAGTCCATCTAATGCGAACCCCCGGCGCGTGTGTGTAGACCCAAGATCGCCACACACCGTTACAGATATGCTTCGCACGTGTACAACAGGCTGCGCATTCACCTGGATAGCCTCGGCCCTTCTTCTCCAAACTATACGCCTTCATACCGGGTGCTCAACGATCCAAGGAAATATGCAATACGTCGAAAATTGCGCCCATCATCTCTGGTCGAAACGATACTGTCCCGTTATCATTGTCCGATCCCATGGATTCGCGTCCTGCAGTGATCTGATTAAAGTTTGGCGAAAAAAGCACCTCAAGCCATAAAAGAAAAGATTCCACGGACGATCGATCGCCGGTGTGTCGTATACTTAAAAGGTTGATCGCCCGTCTGGCCCAAATAAGGATTCACACGAGTTGATATCATGTCAAATAATACTTATTAATGAATATCAAACTCTTACATATCTTGACATTACGCGTCTTCCGTACGAAATGTCTAGGGATGAGCGATTCTTTCCGATTAATCGAGAACACCGATGTTTTCTTCATTGATAATTCGATGTTTGATTTTGTTTCCTCAAACTTGGATGAATTCGATTTTTTTCCGTGATTTTTTTCTTTTGAAGCTCATCTATTTACATAATCGATTTGTTTTTTCAAGTATCGATTATTTTCTGAACATCGCTCATCCCTCGAACTGACGCCGGTTGGCCATAGAAAACTGTTTATCTAGAGAGAGCGTTTCACGCACATTACTGTGTGTCTAACTTGTCCATCGAGACTTACTTTGTTAGTCTCGCTATTTGAAATTCAGGTTACAGCATGTGCATTTTTGAATCCTCTGATTGCTGGGTGGGTTTTACGATCTCATGATTGCTCCTGAAGCTTAAGACATTTTCGCGATAATCGCGCATCTTAATACCGGACAATTTGCCTGTAACCTAATCTAGGGGTTGGTGATAATTAACGCTGTGGGCAGCCCGGTTGTTTACTGCTCAGGCAGCTATTCAATCTGGCACTAATTTAGTGCGAAGCACCCTTACGTTATACTATACTGCTCTGCTACGAATGGAGCAAATGGAGTAAAGTGATGCTCGGTGAATGGGGAAGGCTGTGAATGATGCTCTTCTGCGGTGTGTTCGAACACCAAGTACGAGATCGCGCACTTTAAGCCGTACAGAATTAAGCCTGCAAGCCTAAGGCGCTCCTCCCAGGGTCCAAATAGCAAAAAAAAATATGCCGCTTCGGGAAAATGTTTCATCATGAGTAAGGAAAAAGAAATATCACAGCAGTGTTTCAGGAAACACATGAAAATGGGAATTTCGAATTTGCATTCGAGTATGCGGAGTTGCCCAACGTCAGGCGTGCTGGCTGACCATTTAAGTGCCTATACTACTTCCAACAATGTTGGTCTCATCGCGGATCAGTCGACAGGGCAGGTCTCTGCATATTTTTGATACAGGAAAAAATGGCGAGTCACTCTTTAAATAACGCGGGTTTTATTACGCAGAAGAAAATGTTCATTCTGGACGAGGTTTCTTACTCAGCGTTCTTTTACGATGGCTGATTATGGTGAATACCAGTTGTTCTTGCATTTTTACACATGGTTTAGTCTGTGAGTTCCTTATCAGTTGGTCTATGAAAAAATTGTCACAATATTGCAAATCTTGTTTTTTTCAGCCTCTTTTTAATGATTGTTTGAATCACCTGTACATTGCCATACACGCATCTCGATTCCTCAGTTTTAGCTTATCGCTTCTATTTCTTTAGGAAAAAAACCAGCACAGGGTGTGTCATTAATTTACGTATCCCATAGAAATGTGACCAAAGTGCCATTCCTATTCAAGCAAGGTTGGAAGCGAGACCGTGAATTCAAGGGGTCAGATGGAATTGTCTGAAACAAAGGTCAAGTTAGTTCCGGAGTTTGAATTAAATTTAAAAGAGTGTCCGACCGCTCCGCACACTTTGCGTGAAATTTTGAAGCTCGGGGTGATTTTGAAAGAAGTCCACTCCCGTTCCGGTACAAGGCTTGGGTTGACATGAGGCAATTTATACGCCAAGTGGACGTTTCGACACTTCAATAATATATTTCCCGAAAGATAAAATCCCAATAGGTGGTAGCTGATGTGATCATATAGGCAAATCATACGAGTATCACTTCACTTTCGTGTATGCGTGTGTAGATTCCTTTTGAAAAAAACTGACAAAATCAGGATGCGTTTCAGTGCTGTGAATTATGTTCGTGATCCAGAACCTTTTGCATTGTATTGAACGAGCGAACTAGCCTGTACTGCACTTAGTCCATACTCAAACTTTCATGCATTCCGGACACGTGACGATAAATGGTATTCCCTCTGAAGGCTTATTTCCATTCTGTCATCAGTTGTCCTTACGAATGCCGTTTGTGAATCGTATATAAATGGCAGATAGCAGCTGAGTTGTAAGTTGCCGTACATCGATTTGAAGATTACAAACAACTCTTAAATGGCTGCCTGAAGAACTTTTCGATTTTTTCTCCAGTCAATCTCCGTTTTCTTTTCAATACCACAACGTTTTTAAAAATGCGTCAAAGTAAAAACACGTAAATTCAAAGCTAACTTTATTTTCATACATCGAACCTCTAAGTTTACTTCTTTCCTTCACCGTTCAGAACACCAGTCATTTGGACTAGACCGCAAAATTCTATTTACATATATTCCGTATGTTGCTTTGATCACTATTCAAACGAAGGTATATTAATTTTCATGTCTAACTTGAGCGGGAGGAATCGGGGCTCCAGGGGTGAGTCGATGGTATTTAATTACAGGTACACGTCAAAAGCGAAAAAAAAGTCAGAAACCCACGATTTTGCACTGTGGCGTGACCGAAGACACGGATGTCCACCGACGTGACATTTATACATCGTTCGAGGTACAGTAGAGAAAATAGACGTTTCATTTCATAAAAGCGTACAAAGTGAACTTACGATTCTGATATCACGTCAAGGCCAAGAGATATGTGAAAAAACTCATGACCGAAGGTACGTACCTGCTTTTTCTCGGTACCTACCTTCCTATCTAAAAAGAAATAGTTAATGGTTAGAAAAAGTTTAGCGTTCGTCGAAGGCGACACGCGGGGACAAAGCCTGTAAGAGAAAAGCTCCATCCTCGACCGATCGATAAGAAGCTTTATGTTTTTGCAAAGACTTTGTCATCCGATAGCGACAGGGCCGTCACGTCAGTTAACGTCGGCTCCTCCCCCCCCCCCCCCCCCCCGCCCCGCTGCCCTCCCTCCCAATCTGCTCACCGAGCTTAGAACCTGTCCAAATTTCACCGACGTGGGCCAACTGATGCACTGCAGGTGAACTACATCGGGTGGGTTGGATAAGAACTGTACGTCCATTAGCATCGATTATAAGTCAACTCAGTCAGGTTCGTCTAGAACGATACGAAAACACAGAGTCGCGTCTTTCAGGAATGGTCTCAACGATTTTTTATACTTCTCCCTTTGTTTGGGTTTTCCGAAACGCCGGTTTTCCCGTCTCGGTCCACCCCTGGTCGGCGGACAGTGACGAAGAAAGATAGTCCATCTCACGCCGCAAGTATCCGGCAACTTTGACGCTTACTCCCTTGAGACTTTCTATAAATACACCACGAGGTGGAAGGCTATTCTTCGGCTAACCAAACTGTTGAGTTTACTCGAGCTGTGTACGGAGTGAGTCTAAAGTATACAACCTTTGTCAGTGATCGATTTTCAGTCATTCAGACCCGTTAATTATGCACGCGTACAGTATGCCTATTTATTACTACAATATCTATTGCTTATGTAACGTAGCTGAAGTATACAGGCAGTGAGCTGGGTGGAAAAACTCTTACTTCAAATCTCTAACTTCCTGCTAGTCGCCCCGCTGCCCAAAGGCAAATAAACTGCTTTTGATGGAAGGGAATGAACAAAATTACCTTTCAAGAACTCCAAGGGGAACGTAAGAATTGTGTGAACTTGAAGTTGAATAACGAGTTCAAGGTGTCGACCAAATCTTACATCGAGCACCACAGATCGAAAAAGATCTGTCGTCAGATTTTCCTGCACCGGTACTTTGCGATGAATAAATGGTTATTTTCACGTCTCTAGTGAAACGGCGTCCATTACCATAACAAGTACCTGTATATTTTTGAATGGGAATCGAGCATAATTTCTTGGCGAGCTACCAATTGATGGATAATTTTTCTCCGCGATGGCTGCTTGACTCTTTCCGGTTTCTGAACAGTTTCTTCGCCACCGGAGTTTCCGGTGCTCGCATCAAGACATGGAGCTGGAATTGCTGAAAACTAACCGAGCTGAAGAAGGAGACGCGGAGCACATAAGTGGGATTTATTGCCTTCAAGTCTCGATAGTTTGAAGATAGTTTAAAACGATTTGGAACAGGACCGTATAGCACAATGCCGTGTGGTTTCTTGAGGTTGATTTAAACGCACGGTGGATAAACTCCGCACCGTATAATGTAGGTACATCCCCGAAGCAATTTCCGTCGACAAACCAAAGGAACAGAGGACCAAAGCGCCTGGCAACAATAAGGAGAAGCGCACACAGAACGTGCTTGCAAACGCCCAATGCCCCCATCGTGTTACCCATTAAACCATGGGTAGGTTGGCCGAAGAATAACTCACTTCCGGCCTATTCTCGCTATGAAACAATTTCGCCATATCCAATTATTAAAATGAACGCAGAGGACGGGTTCGTCAATGGTGGCCAAAAAGCACGCCGTGTTAAAGGTATAAAAGAAGCTGTTTCAAGCGGGGGTTGTAAAATGGAATGAAAAAATAAAGATACGAGCAAACCGAGAGACAGCTGTGAGAAAATGACTCGGGACGGGTATTTATCGTAAAAATTAGCAAGCTGGCGAGAGGGGCTGACGGAATTCCACGAGACGTTACGTCGAGGTGTCTGACATGTACCGTATAGGTATGTATACAGCTAGCTACCCTCTTTATGTTCTTGGAGGGACGAGAAAGACGATGGGCCGAGTAGGTATATTCTAGGGCGGGTGACTGAGCTAACGAAGATAGGGAGACGCTGCAGGTGGAACTGAGACGTTGACGATAGAGACAAGCCAAAGAGAGGTGGTTCGCAATAAGGGGCTTGCGCGGCTGAGGGATCAGGGAGTGACGTCTGATCTTCATTAAGCTTTTCCACCGAGTTTCAAACTTCACCGACGACGACGAAGAGGAGCAAGAAGACGAGGACTAGGATGAGTACAACGATAACTGCCTAACAAAATTTTACCTACAACCTCTTGTCTACCTGGAGGCTATCGCCGAGGACGATATTCTCGAGGATCGAACGGCGGAAGTATTCCGACTTCCTCGGATAACCCTCAATGTCGAATTCCGCATTAGTTGCTTTGTATCGTAATGGTAGAACTATGGTCAGAGTTGACGGTGTTTCTTTAAACCGTACTGAAAATATCAATCTCGAAGTTCTTGGAAGGTTAATTTCATCGCCTAGATGTTGGTATTTATATTGCAACACTCTCGGGTGTTACGGAAGTTAAATACGGGTTTGTTGAGTAATCAAGAAGTGAACAAGACAGACAAAGATTAAAAGATGGGAAAATGCGAAACAAGGCGGTTTATTACAATAAATGTTGGTTGACGTAGCGGCCTCATCCATTTCAGAACATATCAGAGCTCTTATCTATCTTTTATCTATGATGACCACTAGATCATTAGAAAGGGGGTAAAACGGGTGATTTCACCTTTTGCAACAATATAGTCAGATACAGATTCCATGAAGAGCAAACTTTTATCGCAAAGTAGTTCAATTTGGCGATAAATGAAGTCGCGAATGAATATATTCGTTCTACAATCAGCAGCAAAGATACGTATTACATATCTGTATACCATACCAACCTGCACGTTGAATGCGAAGGTGGAAAATGTATGAGGGTATTGGTGAGTGTGAAGTGGGTAAGAAAAGTCGAGATGAGATCTCGAGTAAAAAAACTATAGGTATACATGTAGACACGGATATGTGTAGTTACACGCATGCACACCTACCTGCTATACCTTGGCAAATAATATTTTTCACGGTGAGAAGTTGCGTGACGGGCGATCAGTCACGGTGTATCCGATCACCGAAGGGGGAGAAGACTCGTTGTCATGGTGAGGCTAAAGGAATGGAGAGGTGCGGATTAGATATCCTCAACCATATATATGTGTGCGTATGTGTGGATGCATATAGGTGCCCAGGGTCCCTGCTGCGTACATCTACTGTACATCAGAATCGCCGCAAGTTGGTACAGGAGTCCCATAGCCAGGCGATACATCATCGTTAGGCGACTTTAGACACTCACCTATTTCGGCATTGCGTCACGTTGCTTTCAGTCAGTAGAATAGAGACTATATTTTACCTTCGGTGACACTGTACCTACGGGCTGATCTTTAAGGTTAATTGTGAAGAGAGTGACAGAATAATGGGATTTAGTCGTTGCTCGGAAGTGAGGTCTCGGTACAAAATGTAAATACCACCTACGTATAACTTCTTAAGCGTATCGAAACTGTCGATTAGTAATTGATACTTGAATTCAATATGGCCGCCTTCGTTATCGCTTCACTTCCGATTTTATTTCGGTGATGCGATCATTTCCAGAGCTTACCAAATGGCAAATTTATCGTTTTCGAGGATTTTATGTCTGAGGTTACTCGAAAAATGAGGTACGCAATTGACATCATGCAAACTGTGTCTAAATCAGATGTATGTATGTTACGAAGACCAGGTATTTTTGAATTTGTAGGTTATATAATGCCACGGACTATGAAATCGCATTAATAGATGACAGCACGTGAGAATTCTTGGTTTGAAAAATGCAACAAGCCTAGCGCGTTGTACTGAACTTCCTCTTACACGGAATCAAATCCGAAGAAAAGAAGCAGCGAAGCAACAGAATAAAGTTGCATGGGCAATTCAAGCATTCAGGGTAGGACTGAAGAAAAGTTTTATAGCTAATTTAATTCTATCTGTAATCCATAACCATCAGTAACTTAGAAATTAGGTACGGATAGAAATTAGCGCCACTTTCCGAGTTAACCTAAATTCGCAACGCCTGTTTCTAAGAACACAACATGGTTGTCAGGGCGTGAGTAATTTATAAAGCAAAAAAGAAAAGTTTTTTTGAAATAACCGAAATTCTTTGGTTAGAAAAAACATTCGTTCCAGGTATTTTTTACATGATAATTGTCGTAAATGGCATTCGACTTGGCAATGCAAATTTTAACACCCAAAACTCTGCTTCTCCTTCATCAAGTGATGAGAATTTTTCCAACAAGGTGAATAATACTTTTTTTCCGAAGTATTCAGCCAAGTTGAATGAACATCAGTTGCTACAAGAAATCTTCTCTATTTCATTTTCTCTTTGCGAAATACGGATAAAGGTAAATAATGGAGAAAAAAATGTAATACAAGTAATCGTTCTGGTGATATTTTATATATTGACATAACATAACTACGCCGACGTGTACATTAATGAATGTCGGTTTCATTTTGTTAGCTTCCACGATTGGTTGCATATATTTGATCGTTGAGAATTGATACGTATATATCGTAAAGTATCAGCGCTTTCGTACACAAGAATTAATTTTAAGTAGTTGAAATGTATAATATTTTATATTCAAATTGTACAAGAATACTAATATTAATAAAAAAAAAATTGTGTGCATTGATATTCAATTATAATTCTTAGTTTTCATGTACAGAAATATAAATACTTATACGGTGCACAGCAGCAAGATAGGAATATTGTGTGTTTCAATTGGTTATACCAATTTCAAGTGCCATACGGCATAATAAATAAAATCATTGCAAATGCCACGATTTTCACTATTGGAAATACTTCCAATTTCCAGAATCATTCTGTTAAATCCCCAGAAAGTGCGTTCATTCTCTGTTACGAGAAAAAAACCTTGTCACCTACGAATACAGGTTATACGTATTTACACCTGTATTATTTATTGGAATGTCGATTATTGAGTAACAACTCTATATAGGATAAAAAAAAAACCACAAAAATATCATTAATGGGTGGTCATATAAACCTAATTACGTGGCGATATACACGTATTCATGGTTCATGTATGCATAAAAATTCATCGTAATTATTATCAACATTGTTGCTAATCTTCCCATTATTCGAAAGTTATTTTCGAAAGTTGTGATTTGCCAATGTTCCTTGCGACATTTACCCTATAACGTGTGTGTACCTAAATTTTTGAAAAAATATGCCCTTAGTACCTAGATCGCACATGCGAATGCTTATACGAGACCGAATGGAAAATGTTTAAAACATACGATAGAACGTGGTAATAAATAAAGACGAAAAAATACTATTCCACGTTTTGTATACGCTAACCTATCATTAACAATATTAACAACCCATTACGTGACACGCATTATTCTCTAACCACCTATAAGGTGGATTTCACTAACCCTTGGGACCCTCATCTCATGGGGTTCCAAGTTTTTCTGATAAAAGATTAGTAGGAAAATTGTTCTAAATTAGCTTTCTTTTTTCCTTAATTTGCTATATCATCACTTATTTCTATGTAATACGTCTTTTCATAACATTTTCTTGCGCCAACGATCTTTGGATTTAGTTCGTGGCGGAGGATTGCATCGTGTCAAGAGCGTGCCTCTGATCTTGTTGAATAGTCTTCAACCATTGCTTATGCTCGCACAGATAAGGATACAACGGCACAACAAGTACACTTATATCGTCGACTGACGCCATCGGCAATATTTTCATTTCTTTATCTTCGGGATTTTCAACTTTCCCTCGCCACACGCGGCCCACCAATCGTCCTCGCGCAGCCTGCACCAGCTCCTGAGCTCCCATAGTCAGACTGAGAAGAAAAAAACACGTTTTTTGTTTGCGGATGAAATAAAATTTGGACAAATAATGGAGCTAATTGTACCGGTATTCCAACGACGGAGTATCGGGAGCGACCGTCTTCCTCAAAATGTTAGCTGCCTCCTCGTCTGAAACGACGTCCCAGAGTCCGTCAGTGGCGATGATTACGCAATCTCTCTCGCTGAGATCATATTCCTCGAGTTTCAGGGATTGCACTTCAGGTTGGGATGACAAAAACGGTTTTATCGTCACTCCCGTGTTCGCAGCCTTTAATCCGTGGTCTCCAAAGCCCCTAGTCACGCCTATAGTACCCATTACTCTGCTCTGTGGAAAAGTATTGCACCGCGTTTAGTGTATACGCCTTGTTTCTTCCGTTTTAATGTTTTCAACCGTTCTTGAGGGATGCAAAATAAATTGATAGTTACCCTTTTTCCACGTCCAGAAATGAGGGGCAGTTTCAGGTCTGAGTGGGTCAGTGTCTTGAAGGCCCAGCCCGTCATGTAAGGTTCTCTGTAAATGACGTGAGAGCCCAGTTCCCGCTCTAGTGGACGCCTACGGAATTCGAGCGCGGTAAATTGGCCCCTCAGCAATTCTCCTCCCCTCAAAGAACCCAGGGCTCTTACACGATCCGACTCCGAATCAGGTGTATGATCCCGCGTCAACGCACGTTCTTGCTCACCAACCACCAATATTGCTCTGTAAAATGTTTTTAATAGGTTCTTTAATGTGGACATTGTCAGAAAAATATGGCGTTGGAAGAACGTAATTCTCTACCTGGAATCACCAGCACCAGCTGCGTACAAAATGCCGTTGAGAAAGAGTATCGTGATGGCTGTGCAACCGCCACCTCCTTTCTGTGATTGCAGTTCCACCATTTGATCCATTTGATTGTAGGCAAGCTCAATAGCACCTACAACCAGATCCCTGCCATTGACTAAACCACCTTGTTTCTCGCTGAGTAGATGCTCGCCAGGTATGGAAGCGAGCTTTTCCTGGAAATAAAATAAGTCACCAGTAGTACAGACTAATATTCCATCATGTTTCTGTGAGTCAAAGATTTTGTAACTTACATAAATTATCCTGTGGAGATGTAGCCTTGCCGTTAAGGCCACTTGGTATCCAGCATGACCATCAAACATTGAAAACATTATGTAGGGCAGCGTGATGTTCGAATCGACTAACTTTAAATCCCCACGGGTCGCAGTTGCTTGATCCTCATTCCAAGTACTCTTACCAGCATTAATGCACTCTGCATAGCCGGCGCACCAAGGCAACCGACTCAAATCTCTCGGGACAATTATAGGTCGCACTCGATGGTCAGCGCTTACCTAAAAAAAATTATCTTTCAAAATAGAGTTAAAATAACAAGGGAACGTGGGAACATGTGCGATATTATATGTTTCTAAGGTTTAAAACCTGTGTCTCTTCATTGGTAAGACCCAGGAAACTTGGTCTACTATAAGGTTTAGTCTCAACTTCAAAGACTAGATTAGAGTTGAGAAAATCTGTTCCAATTTCACTGTCCGATTCAGGCGGATACTCGAGTCCTAGTTCACTGGCCCCGACGGCAGTGAGAAGCGCAGATTTGAATCTATTGAACATTGTTATGTTGTTGTTCGCTTCGTCTTATCACGAGTTTTATTTTCTTGTCCTGAAATTGTTTATTTGCTTTATTTGTTACTACAGGTTATAGGTTAGGCGTCAAATAGAGGACGCATTTTTCCCTCTTTCAGTAAATGCAAACATCTTCTTGTTCGCGTTAATGTTTCGACCGTAATGGCTCGGATTCTTTAACTAACACTAGTAATTTGATTTATTAAATTTTACTACTACACATCTAGCTGCAGGTTATGACAGCCAATTGAAGTTTGACGTTTCGCTCGATGGTCAACAGCACCCATTTTAATATTACCACTTTACCCACGGACTTACATATAGGACTCCTTACACCACGCATACAGGTCTCTGGAAAGTAGGGAACTTTTTTGGAGTGGGGGGTGTATGGCTTGGTGAAGCAAGTCAAAAGCAAGGTTATTTAGTTCCTGTTATGACCACCTGAGTCGTTGCGTTCTAGGACGTGTTATGTACAGATATATAATCGAGGAAACTACACGAGAAAAAAACCACACCTATATTACAACGATCCTACCGGCCAGGCCAATAACTAAGAAAATGAGCTTCACCAAGTGAATCACCCTCCACCATATGAGTTTTCAGTGGGCTGATTCTTTAATTAATGTGAAAATACAGAATCAATCCCCAGACATGTGCGTAAAACAGTCACTTTACCAGCCGTCTGCCTCGTGTTCCAGGTAATAATTAGGCTTTCCGTTCGGTGCAGCCATCTACGACCCCTGAAAGTTACGAACATGAGTTATGAATTACGGCCATCTTGTTTACCATCTTGTACCGAACGAAGCCTTCGGAATAATCGGATTGGCTGTCTGCAGCCATGTTAACAACCATTTTTCAAAAAAGGTATTTCTCAGCTTTGTATTATCTATTTTCTGTCTTTGGACCCCTGCTTTCTGTTCTTGACTAATCATCATCCATCTTTTGAGCAATTCATCCTACTCTTTTACAGTTCGTGTATTGTTTGAGGATGATACAATTTCATTACATACATTCAGATAATCCTTGATTTCCCGCTCTTTTTATGCTGCCAAACTCGGTAATCGTTCAGTGGTACCCTAATGTACCGTATTTTTTTTTTTTTTTATTTTCTCTTGCCTTCGGTTATTTACTTTTTTAGATATCCGTCGAGGATTCTTGCATTCCACAGTGTCAAATTATTTTTTTCATACAATAATGTAATTTACACTGTTTATTCGATTTGGGTAAACAATGCAATTGCATAGAATCCAATCTTCGATTAAGAAATTGGCAGCACTGAAATGATGTGGCGTCTCGGTGTGAAACACGTGCTGGCAGATCGCTTACAACGCTAAATGCCGACCATTCGAAGAATTCGATACGCAGTCGAAGATTCCTCGGTAACTGAGTAAATAAAGCTTCAAATTTCGCGTCGATTCTCATTGTAACGGTACCTGCTGTCATTTAAACGTAACAGTCGTTCGAAACAAACGTTGTCTGCTCGTTTTGAGAGGTCGTGCAACTGTCACTTACCCAATCGCGGGAGATTTGAACAGGTTAAGTTTAAATAAGTTCTTTAAATGATGAATTTTAATAAATCTATCACAATTTCGACTTCTTCTCACACTATGCTTCGACAGTTGGTTGTCTTGATATTCGTGGTAGCAAGTATCGGGCTTTTTTTTTACCTAAATAAAGTGCAGCCGCATTATTACATCGATGAGATTTTCCACGTGCCTCAAACGTTGCGCTTCTGCAACAGAAATTTTTTCGAGGTAACTCTTTTTTATGTCAATATGAAATATAATTTGTGCCAGTCTTTCACAAATATTAGAAACATACGAATTTCAGTGGGATCAAAAAATCACCACACTTCCGGGGCTCTATCTGATGGCCGTCGTACTTTTCGCACCACTCAAACTTTGCAACACTATCGTTTTGCGGGGGATCAACTTGATCGGGACGTTCGCAAATTTCTTCGTTGTGTATCAAATACTAACGTCAAGTATTGAACGGCGGCAATATGGCGCTAAACAAAAATCACACGATCAGAGACAACAATGGACGATCCTCATAGCCAGCTTAAACATCGCTATTTTACCACCCCTGTACTTCCTTCTTTTTCTTTATTACACCGATGTCATTTCCACCAATTTGGTGCTCCTCATGTACCTGTTTTACATAAAACGGCGATTCAAAACATCCGCTTTTGCGGGTAAGTTAATCAATCACCTAAAATGAGTTTAAAAAAATGAAGCAACAATTTTTCTCGCATCATATTTACTGCTGGTTTTCATTTCCCAAGGTGTCTTGGCCGTACTCTTCAGACAGACAAATATCGTCTGGGTTGCGTGGATCTGTCTCGAACTCGGAATGGACATACTGGAGAAAAAAAATCCGAACCGAATCCACAAAAGCTTCAAAAACACTCCAGCATACGTCAAGGTGAGTTGATTGGCCCTTCGCAAAAAAAAAAAAAAAAAAAAAAAAAAACGATTCAGTAAGAAGACAACGCAAATAAACATCGGAGAAAAGTATTTGAATCAAATGTTTACAACTTTCTAGCTGAACGGCATTTTTCCTCTGTTTTCTAGCTTCTCTGGGATAATGCAAAGGAAGAAATTCTGGGTGGAAGATTTACCAATTTGGCGGCAGAAATATTCGGTGTACTGTTGCCGTACCTTCTAATCGGTTTATCCTTCGCGATTTTCATTCTCTGGAACAAAGGCATAGTCCTTGGGGACCGCAGCGCCCATGTAGCCACATTTCACGTGCCTCAAATCTTCTACTGTTCGGTATTCTTCGCCTTTTTCGCCTGGCCATACTTCATCAGTCACGTAATAGACTTCTTGAGATTCGCGAAGGCTCGTTGGGGCCTCACCACTCTTGCCTTGCTTCTAGTCGGGATAATTGTCCGCTACAACACCCTGGTGCATCCCTACCTCCTCGCCGACAACAGGCATTACACCTTTTACGTTTGGAACAAAACTATCGGACGATATTATTTGGCCAGATATCTCTTCGTCCCGATTTACGGGTTCTGTCTTTTCGCCACTTGGCGGGCTCTTCGTCATCTCCGATTTCTCTCCCAGATCGGCTACTTTATCGCAACGTTCATAGTGCTCGTTCCCCAGCTCCTGCTGGAGCCCAGATACTTCTTCATTCCCTACATCATATATCGTATCAATTCTATCGACAGTGTTAAACCGTGGCAATTGTTCGCCGAGTCATTGACGACCCTACTAGTCAATGCTTTTCAATTCTACGTATTTTCGACCAAAGTATTTTACTGGGACGACGACGAGTATCCGCAAAGAATCTCGTGGTAGTTGCGATCTTGTTCACCTGGAAAAGAAACTAGTCTTTTTTGTTGAAACGGGGGAAACAGCTCTCGAAAACGACTGATTCTAGGCATTTATGTACGTAAACTGTATTGTTTAATCATTTGTGAAATGGAATAAATGAACAGAAGAAAATCCAAGTTCGATAATTATATTTATTTGATTGCTATTACGTTACGTCTTCCAATTTTCATTTCCTCCTTCGTAGCAATTTTTTGCTTCTCATTTTGTTTTTGTTCGTTTATTTTTACATAGTATGTAACAATCTCACCATAATTTGGTAGGTTTTACCTATATATTAGGTTAAGATTTATCATGTAATGTACAAATATAATACACGCCTCGCTCCTATAATATTACTTTGGATTTCGCCTAACTCGATCGTCAATATGTTATATTCATTGTTTTTCCATTCGCTGCAGCTGGCGAATTATTTACTCTCAGGCCTTAATTATTTATTAATTCACTCATTTATTTATTTTCAACTAGGTATTCGTTACGATAATCAAAATGGTTTTCAATCTGAAGCATTGCGTACCTACAAATAATTATTGTGTCCGTAACTTGTATGCACCGGGGTTAGTTTATAACGTCCCTTAATCACCAATTTCATAATCGCGCTCCATTGAACATTCTTTTCAACTTTTACATTTATTTTATTTAAATTCATAAATTTCAGAGTTTTCGACGCTGACGTCGCGTAACTACCTAAATATAATGCTAAAAAATGTTCAACTCTTTTTTATTTTTTTTTTTTTTTATCTTGTCATTTACTTTCCTCTCTCGTATCGTTTTCCGTTTTCAATATTACCAATATTTTAATACCACGCATAATTCTATTCTTCGAATTTCATCTCTCAGACAATAAATACTATACGGATATGTCCAATGTAAACCGCAAATTACAGGCAATTAGATCGCACCTTTTTTTTATCGAATTATTGTTACCGTTTATAATTAGTTACGCGGCTGTTGCGCCCTTTGTCCTGTTCTCTCTATTCTCGTCAAGAAAAAACGAGATACCATTGCTCTTATATTTATCTATTTCCTCTTCCATCTATCTGTCTACCTATCTATCCGCTCACTTTTGACTTCGTCAACCTCGCATTCACCGACGAAACGATCTTTGATATGCGCAATGACTCGCGTCGAATGAGGTCTTGCTAAGCAGGATCGACGTTACGACGGAATGAAATCATAAATAGGTACGTAGAATTGAATGTTAACTGGCTAACCGTTAGATACGTTTTCAAAATACAAACCGCGGTATTAATTTACAAAATAAAAATAAAACACAATTCGTACCGCACCGAATAACGAATTTTGAATTAGTATCTCCTCTCGATTAAATTTTATCTCTAAAAATCGTACAACGAATCACGATTTGTTAAAGCTTCATAGAAATATCACGTATTGTAAAGATTATCGCCGTTCTTTGCTAAAATCAATTACACCGATTTTTTTCTCACCGTTGCTGATTGTTTCAACATATTGCTTTCGAATTTAAATTTACTAATAGATGTATAAAAATATAGTAATAGAATGTAATACCCATATGGCAAAGTCCAAGTGTTCCTGATACATCATTACCTCAGGCAATCACTTTTGAAATATTATTATAATCAATTTCATCAACATTTAAAACAAGTCAGTTTCAAGAAAAACAAATAATCGAGCCATCCGGTACTTGCCGAAAATCGACTAGCGTATTATCGTCAATCGAATATTCTAACACTGACAATGAGATTAAATCCCGCGATATATATGTACTCCGATCATTTTGACCCAACAACATGCAAATAGTAACGTATCCATTGTCAGTACTAATTTATGTTGGCGTGACTCGTTAAAGACAAATTGTAAAGTCGACCCTGATTTCAGTATGTCAGCATTATAACGTATAGTAATAATAATAGCACTGCTCGTTTTTAGGTATCTATAGTGTAGGTACGTTATATCTTGAGTAAGGAAGATACAGCTTAGGCACTAGGTTTACGACGCGTCTGTGTAAAAGTGATCAAAGACGGCGTCGTCTAGTTGAGACCGATATCGATTATCGCTATACCGCGCCTCACATTTTATCATACTATTTGTTGCTTTAATTTGATCAAATTCGTCGAAGCGTATTTCTCCTTGTCGAGGGCCGCACTCGGCTCGTTCTTCTTGGTTTGCGTGTGCCAGGCGAGAACTTGGCTGCAGTTATCAGCCAGAAGCTCTATTTCGCTCGGGTTGAACGGCGCCAGGCTTTTCAGGAATCCGTCCTCCTCGTACCCGGGCCTGAACGGCATGCTGGCCTTTGGTCGCTCAAGCAAAAACTTGACGCTAACTGCAAAACCTGCCATATCAACGGGGAATTTCCGTCCTGCCATCCAACCGTCGTAGAAACCGATGAACTTTCCGTTCTTCACTATCGGCGTACTTAGACCGAACTTTGTGCAAAGGCCAACTGGCCACATCGAGACTTTTCGAGTTGTGCGGATCTGAAATTATGCAATCGAATCATAATGAGAGTGAAGTTCGTAACGTTAATGTAACGATTAAATTTGAAGAAAAATTATTATTCCGTAACTGTAGGATCGTCTCGAATTGAGTAATCTATTTTTAAAAACTGGAGTGCATTCAGATTTTGGAAATTAAACTTTTTTAAAGACGTTCCAAATTTTCGAGACAATGATCTTAGTTTCAATATTTCGTTACGTTAACGTTACTAACTTCAGTCTGGTGAATCATACTTATTTTATCAGAAATCCATTACGAAATTGTAATCAAAGCAGCTTGTAATTATCTGTAAATTGCACGGAAATAAACGGTTCGAGAAAATAAGGGTTACTCGTCGTCACCTGACGTGGTATGTTTTTTGTCATGAATGATTCACGGTTTGGAAGACCTTCGGTATTTCTCCATAGCAACAACTGATATCGAACGGTACGATCAACAATGCAACTGCATGCGAGTCCTGCATTAGAATCGATTGGATCCGATTCGTAATTTCATTGGTAACCGCTGCTCGAAAGTTTTCGATAGTTCGCGTAATATTAACGGATAAATGGGACGAGTTCGATGAAGTTTTTTTTATACTCTACAGAAAGACCATCTTATCTTTTCGACATTATATGATACGAACCTCGTCGAACAGCTTAATGTCATAGGTATTGTCGTCGTCGGCAAAATAAAAAACTCCACTCGTCGCATTTGCTCTAATCCATTGAAGACCGCGATTCCTGTTCGAAACTCCCCGAGGTTTTGCACCGTTCTTCTTTTTGTACTGCTCGGGCATCGGGGCTGGACAGGCAAAATAGTGGGGGTTAATGTCCGAAGTCACAACCGATGACTTCGATTTGATCACACTCATTTGTTACAGGTTCAACAAACACCTTGATTATCGGAATAGTATATTTTTGACGAATGAGTAAAGTCTGAACACTCCTGAAGTTGGGCATGGACACTTGGCGCCCGGATTTCATGACTTGGACTCGCCTAACGAGTGACTTCAAGGGATTCGAAGTAACTTTATAATCAACTTCACATGACTTTTCGTGACTTCAAGTGATTCCAAGTAACTTTAACTAACTCCACGTGACTTCGTGTGATTCCAATTTACTTTAAGTAATTCCACGTGACTTCAAGTGATTCCAAGTAAATTTAAGTAACTCCATGTGACGTTTCGTGACTTCAAGTGATTCCGAGTGACTTTGAATAACTCCACGTGACTTTTCGTGACCTTAATTAACATCATGATTTCACGACTTCAAGTGAATTTGTGCGATTTCACAGGACTCTTTTTACGCTGTATACCTAAGTTCAGGAGTGGTTGCCCCCTTGTCCAAATGTCGTAGCGATAAGTTAATTCGGATCTGAACCTGATATCGTGACCTGGGGTAAAGTCATGAAAAAAGCAAATGCCAGAACCATAACTCACAATCAGAAGAGAAACTCACCAACGAGATGTTCATACTTGAGTCCAGTCCTTCGGAGGAGGTCAGTGACTTGTTGAGTGGGGGTATGAGCGTCTTCGATGACGAGCCAGTGGACGTTCTTCACGAGCATCAGAGTGTGGGCCATTCTCGTAAGTTCCGGGACTTGTTCCGGACGACGATACGTCGGGGTGATAACGTAGAGGGGGTTTTCATCGGCGAATTTATCTGCGGCTGCCACGACGCTGTTGATGGTGGTTTGTGCAGGGGTTTGGGACAGCAGCCTGTCCTTTCCGCGATTACCGATCGTCAATTTGTTCAGCTGATTCAGAATTTCCTCGGTCAATTGGACTCCGATTTCGGGCCCGAGGCCGTTCGATTTTCTGACCGCGTCCACCGCGTGTCGAATCTGCAATCCGGATCATATTGAAGTTGGTAACGTTATTGTAATGATTCATGCTGAGGACACACTGTTAATTTCGTCATTTTGGAATTGTCTGAAATTCAGTGGACCGTAATAATGTAAAATACACTCATATTTCGAAATCTTAATTCCTTAAAGTTCATTGTAAAATTAAGAAAATCGTGATTTTATGCCCAATGTTTCGTTACGATAACTTTTGTAACTTCAACCTCGTCAATTCGAAAATGATGATGCCGCGAATGACGAAATAATGTATAAACGAATGTGCAAAGATTCAATCGAAATCGAATAGTGAATCTGCATTAAAAAATTTTTGTAATCTTTTGAGAATGATTTCATCGGATTCATAGAATCTGTCTTACATCGTTGAACTCATCTCGCCTGAATTATCAGAGAGTCTTGCGGACAATCTTACGTAACAAACATTAATCTCAAAATTCTCTGACATAATTTTTACAAAATGAAGTCCATTATAATTTTTTACGTAGGAACAAACGGTTGTAGAAACAGGCGATTGGTCCCTCTACAAATGTCCCTGGAAAATTTTGGTTTCTTTTTCTTACCAGGGCATCCATCGTGCTAAAATTCACGTACCATTTCTTCGGTGAGCTTCTGGTGCGCGATGCTGCAACCGTAGGTGTCGCTGTTTACCGGTATACCATCAGGACCATCCGGGGGTTGCCCGGCATTCAAATCAAATTTCGATGCGGGGATTTGATCAACTCGAATCCCGAAGGACAGGTGATACTGGTAAAACACGAGGCAGATACCGACGAGGGCAATCATGCCCATCTTAAGAGCCGGTTTCATCGTGCGTGAACCTGAAAGAATTACGATGTTCAAGGAGGTTTCGAGGACGTGGAACGATCAGGTTGCATTCCAATGAGAACCACTACTTTCTACGATGACGTATTCCAAGGACGTCGGAATCAAGCTTGGAAACTGTAGTGTAATTCTGAAATAGACATAGAACATAATTGCTGGCACATAACCATTTCCGGAAACGTAGGCAGTTCGGATACAGTAGCAGTGTGGCAGATGAAAGATAATAAGGGTGAGTCAGTGGAAGATATAACTCAAGACCAAAGTTCAGTGAAAGAATGAAATGATATTTAAGCTGGTGGAATAATACAGAAAAATTCATAAGTATGTTTCGGAGGCATTGCTGTAAAATAAAATTGTCTAAATTCGATCAAAAGACGCGTTGGAAAAAAAATTTGAATCATGTTTTTGTCAGTGTAAGAATAGTTGTTTCAGATTTCAGCGTATCGACAGTGTAGCACTAAACTTATACAACGATGAGCAGCATTACCAAAATACACATGCGTGTGTCAGTCCTGCAGCATTACATCTGACGTTTTTAAGTTGCGCGTAAACGTCTCACGTGCGCAGCTAAACTTTTCGCCAAGAATTTGAACGAGTTCACTTGTCTCAATTATACCAGTTGAAATTCGTTTATCATAATTTCTTGTGATTTCCCTGTAAGGTCACCGCTTCAGTCCGTCGATAACCTCGTGCAACATGATTGCCTGGCGTACAATTAGACAAAATCACCAAAACAGAATTGAAACTGATAACTCATACCGCCCAGCTCACAATCAATAAAAATACCATCCGTCGTGATAGTATACGATACATCGCATGAGCGAGAAGACAAAATAAAATAAAAAACACTCGTTCCCAGATCGGTGGAACATAACTTCGAACCTCCGACACGACTCTTCGCCGCAATGCACCGGATCAAAGCTAATTTAATAACTTTACACGGTACATCTGTTCGTGTGAAACATGAGAAAAGGAAGCGGTAAAGTAGACACCCTTGACCTGAAAAATGATTTAACCACCCTTTCCGCTATCGTTTTATCTTTATTTATTTTATTGTTTATTTTTTCTTTTTTTTAAATGTCCCGATACAATTCTCCCGGTATAACGGTGCAGTTGCTTGTTATTTCGATCAACGCTTGTATAATCTGTCAACGAATCATTTAAAACAAAACCTCAAATTCCAACGTTCTATTTCACAATTTTATTAACAGTAGAAAGAAAAGAGTGCAAGATCGCCTCTCTCGCGCTACGACGCTGCCTCTAAAAATATTTCGCGATGCAGTTTTGCCAGCAGCATGGCTCTGCTACCGAAAACCTCGAAAGAGCGACGCCGCGACGAGACGCTACCCGACCAGCTGTGGCGGTACTGACTACTTACTGACCGCACGCCTAGAACCTCAGGAGGCAGTCGTTTTACCGGCTTGAGGCAATCGGACGGCTGAAACGGGGCTCTGAAATGCGGCGAGTGCCGCCTTTCGTTTCGAACTGCGACGGTGTCGTCGTGGCGGCGGGAAACGGTGCAAGTACACAAATCATGATTCAGGCCGAGAAACGCGTCGACGAAACGCAACGCCGGCGGAGGAACATCGGCCACGAGATTCTCTGGAACACGCGAAACTGCTGCAGGCTCTGGCTGCGCCGTTTCGATCGATCCCCCCACCCTCCGTCCTGGCAGACACCATGTGTTCCATCCTCAGCATTTTCGCCGCTCTCCCCTCCACGTCCTCAACCCCTCGACCCCCACCCCCACCCCCTTCCCCCCCCACTGGGTATTGATCTCGACGGTGAGGAGAAACTCCGCTAATGCTATACACCGTGTTCTACGTGTTCGGATTATGGATTAATGCGTGTTCGAATGAAGCAATTAACCGGCCTAGTTGGCGAGGAATCGATTATAATTTATATTCATTATGTTCGGAGGTATGAGTCATTTGTGTTTAAATCGTTCGATTCCTGTAACCTGTGGAGATGTCTGAAAAAATATCAAAAACGGAAGATGTTGGGTTACGAAGGGTGAAATCACCCGTTTTTGTGACATAGTAATTATCATAGACAAGAGATGTCGTAAGAGCTTTCACATCTCACAAAATGATGTAAAGTTGATGCGCCGACCAACATTTATTGTAAAAACAGTCTTGTTTCTGACTTACGTCAAGGAACGCGTATCGCTAATGAAAATATTTTTCACTGCTTAATTTAATTATTTATACCTGTTGGATCATTTCTTTATGCTCAACCAACCCATATTTTATTTCCTAACGCCAAGTTCGTTACAATATATTATAAAAAGTACCGATTTTCGGCCAAGCAACTTCCTTAATTGAAGAGGAAAATTAAAAAAGCCTCTAATTATATATTTTGTAGCGAGAGAAAAATTCGATCTTTTCGGACCGAGCGTAAGTTTGCGATATTAGTCGTAGGTGAGCCGAAAACGAATATTGCAAATACGCGTGACGAAAGCAACGTTTCCTCATTGTTGCACACGATTATTTATGTAAAAAAAGTGCGTTAACATCATGAGATTGTTTTGTGCTTCTCTGCTTTATACCCATAGAAAAATGAGATGTTTTTGGTTTTGCGCATAGACCCAATTATCCGTTTTCTCCTAAACCCGTCGCTGAGGATCCCGTGGCGTCAACTTGTACAGTTCGCGATAAAATTTTTCCGAACAACACGAAAAATTATTCAATTATTATCGTAGGTACCTATCAAGGTTATCAAAAGTTTCCTTCGAAACGATTGATTTGAATGTGAAGAGTAAAAAATAATAATTAAAAAAAAGAAAAAAAGAAAAAAAACGACCAATTGTCAACACTTTTGGATATTGACCTTGCTACCACAGGGTTTATTCCTTTCTCCTTTATTTTTTCCCACTTTCATGTATCACAATAGTTTGAAGAACTTTAGTGACCCGAAGGTAATTTACACACATTCATAATAGATAACATTTATAATTGAAACAGGTCCGATTTTTTAACCACTCACTATCGGACTGTTAAAATGCAAAATTGGCGTTTTAGCAACTTTCAGTTGAATCAAGTTAAACATACACGTTGAAATTCTGTCAGTTCCCTGATTCCGTTTTGCATCCAATTTACTTTTTAATCAGACTGTATCCGCGTACCTACACAGTTGCAGGATGAATTGTGCAGGTAGCCGAGGGAAACAAATTTCCCAAGTATTTCTAAGAGAAGCTACTGCGACAATATCCTTGAATTAATCCGCGGTAGGTGTCACCTCATCTCTTTCTTGCATCCACCAAGACGTTTATACTCATCGTCAGCCGTATCGTGATTATCGTGCTCAAGTTTATATCCATATGATACCCGTATGATGCGTCTCTCCAACCCTACATCTTTCAACGCGTAATTAAATACGTCGAAATGCGAATACCCGTAATCTTATTTCAGTTTTTCTCTTCGTTTATACCGATCCAGCTATGTACAATGAAATTGCAGAGCTATAACTTAAAGTTTCTTTTTCTTTTCTACTTTCACATTACAGTGAGACTAAAAATTGAGAAATTGATTCTAGTCACTATTCGCCTTAAGAGATATATTCGATCTGTTTCTAACTGATTGTGAGAAAGAATAATTTTCGTCGTAATTAAAGGGATGAAAAAGAGAGAGAAAAAAAAAACACGCTCGAAATCTTTCGCCGCTAATTGCTTCTTTACCTTATAACACTGTATACTTTTATCTCGTACTGTACTCACGACGGAGAAAAGCATACCTGGGTAAGGTCAACACGTTTCCTAATGTATATGCAGGAGTTGAAAATTCTCCACTGCGTTTTAATTTACAGCTCGCTGCAATTATACACTAATAATAATTGCTACGCTGAGCTAACGAAATTAATTGCAGCCCCTCAAATCTCTGTACCTAGCGTACGAAGCATTGTCTGTTGCCTGTTGTTTCTTGTTCTTTTTTGTTTTTTTTTTTTTCAAATTTAATTTCCATGCTCCCAATTTGCCACGCGGTGTAATTATGCAATCATCTCCTCTCTACGTCCACCGAGAGTTTTTCTAACAACGAAACGATCCCTGCTCCTGATTCCGGCAACCGTAGTTACAGCTCATGTTCATATCGAGCACCGTTTCCCGCCACGATAAGGCCCCTCCAACTCCTATCTATACTCTGTCCGGCGAGAGATCGACACAGCATTGCGCATGTTCGGGCGAGGTGGGGGTCGGGTGGGGATAGCGGGACTCGCCACTCATTGTCAGTATCGTCTTTCTAGTTTCGCACATTTGTGTCCTACGCCAAAAGTCCACGCTCTGTAACATGACTAATAGGTGAAGTAATGTCAACATCGTGGTCTCATTATATTCTACTTGCAATTTTACAATTCCAACTCACTCGCTACTTTGTACCGACTGACGTTCGACGGTTTCAAATCAACCGTTAGATTTGAAATTAACCGTTAAGCGCTGGGAACAAGCTAATTCCTCAGGTGATGGGGTGATCTCATCAGCCGGCGCCATTTTATTATTCATTCAGTCCCTACGATCCTTACGAAGTGCCGTAATGTTTCGGGTGACTGTTTAAGGCAGGGGGTCTTTGACTGATCGACTCGAATTGACAGGGTAAGCAGGTTGAGTCGGAGTGCCAGCAAAAATTGGGCCCATTTTCGGCGCAGAGTTAGTATAGTACCGATTTCCTCAACCCGTGGCGTTCCTCTTCTTCGATCCTTCGATATATGTGAACCGGACAGCTGTCAACACCTCATCATCACTTAATAATCATAATACATTCGATATTCTCGGTAGGGTCCCTCTTGGGACTGTAGGGGAAGATAATCCCGGTCAGTGCGTTATCCCCTCCACGCGCAACTTTCGTCGTGAGAGCGTCGAGTTCGGAATTCGACAAGCGTCGTGACAAGTCTTGAGTGGGTAGAGTGGGGATGATGTTTGCGGACGGATTTGGGGAAGCGGCTTTACCGATAAGGAGACCTTACACACTTACCGATTTCAACGAAACTTAGGTCGCGCTTAGACCATGACTCGAACTTGAATTTCCCAAAGCAGAGACTCCAAATAGACAGCCGTTTCCGAGAAAATAAAGCTTATGTCTCGCTGCGACAATTTTTTTTTTTGTTTTTTCGTTTGTGTTCTTTCAATTCTTGATTCCATTCTCATTCCTACATCAGTTACATTATAGATTTATGAAAATTTTACGACTAACTAAACATTGAATTAGCATTTTCTTCCGACAAATACGCTTTTTATCATTTTTTTCGATCTATCGTTTGAAATACGTGCTTTTCATCCGGCACATAGATATTCTATTTAATCTTTCCGTCTGTCCGTAAGTTCGCTTGTAACTCGAGAACTACTGAACCGATTTTGATTATTTTTTTTCCTGCGTATAGCTACAACGTCTGGGCAGATCTTATGCTATACTTCGTTAAAATCAGCTCAATAAAAGTAAGAAAGAAATTATATGCAAAAATTGCAGAAATTCATTTTCCTGTCGGTATTGTTTCATTGCATTAATTTTAGGTAATCAATTGCGAGAAAACGCTTCAAGAGCTTCCTATCCAAGCGCGGCCCTGATAAAACTTCGGCTGGTTTCGCCTCGCTTGAATTTGCTGAAGAAATCGATGCAACTCGCTCCCTTCTCCTCTCTCCTTTTCCCCCCGCAAGGTTAATACTGCAGCGTTATATATACATTGACATGACATGCGGAAAACAATTTCGACACGAGAAAATTTCGGAAATCAGAGTCTAATTTTTCCAATAAATTTTTCCTGTCTCGGGATTCGTCACGCAGCTGGGTCTTTTATATAAATAATCTTGCATCAACTATTTTTTTTAGCTCGTTGTATGTGTCGTAAAAAATTTTCTAATCAATTATAAGCAAATCATTTATTTCGTGAAAAGGGTCAAAAAGGAAAATTCTCAAGGATCAAGACCTTCTGTGTGAAAATATCGAATTACCAACTGGCTGATCCTACTATTCCTTGCGCATAAATACTATAAAGTTTGCAAACTTTTAACGAATTTCCCTGATTCTCAGAACTTATACTGGGAAATAATTTTTCGTTTATTTCAAAGATATCCATCTAGCACGTTTTGTAGAAAATTTCATACGAGTCAAGTCTCAGTATTTTTGTGTTTTTTGGAACCCAAGAATTATGTCGTAAAATCGATTGTCAAGAGTCTTTTTCGACTGATTGATACATCAAAAACTAAAAAAAAAAGAGAAAGAAATATATATCGTTAGACAAGAGTTGTGTAGAATTGATTTCGCTTTTTTTGATTACACTTATGCGTACACAGAGAGCATAAAAGAGCAAATTTTGCTGAAAAATGCAAGGAAAGAGGGACACATCAGGTATTTTATTAAGATATCCTTCGTAAAATGCAGAATTTACACAAAAAACAGTGAAAACCACTGTTTTAGAGTAAAATCTGTAACTTTTATAATAAAAAATATGGTTGAAATGAGATTTTTTTTATTAAAAACCTTCATGTGTCCCTCTTTTCCTGCGGTTTTGAATAAAATTCCTTTTTTTCGTTTCTTCGTGTAGAAAGGATGGCAGGATATTTTTGTTTCGTGTGAAAAATAATTGAAATTATTAATTTCGTTGCGCCGTAACAACGTGTATAAAACATAATGCCAAGATTTACTCACGGTAACATAATTTTGGCTGTCAAAGCAAAAATTCATTCTCATCTGACAAGGCAAATTTTTCGCACCGTTTCGTTTTCACTTATTAATTTTACGTCTCGTTTAGGATCGATTACGTTGCATCCCGAGGGTTCAGAATCGTCCGTTTCTAATCTCACGTTACGAGTTGAGTAAAAAAAAAAAGTTACACCGAATTCATGGTGTAACGTTTCAATCTATGTCATGACGTAAGCATGACGTAGTTAGGAACTAAATTGGCATTGAAGAGTAGCCGTGAGAATTTTTTTATTCCTGAACGGGTACGAAATCATTCAAGTACAGACATTTGAGGAACATTCACGTACTCAGAGTTGGATTTAGCATTTTCATAAAGTCGATTTACTTCCCCCAGATTTTCTCGGCATGGCACTCTGATGACAATTCAATTGTATTATGTAATGTCGCGAAATTTAAACGCTAAAATTGAGGCTCGCTGTTCAGAATCGTGAAAAGAGATGTTGATGTAGAATGAGCTTTCATTCGCAATAACGCGTGCTTTTTTTAATGACCGCCTAGCATGTGATGGATAATTTACACTACTATGAAAAAATTCGTCGGACGTTGGTGAATTAAACAATTTACCATTTGAACGACGTTCATTGTCCTCGAGTTGATGTTAAATTAGTTACAAATACATGGATACAGATTACTAATAATTATTTGACAACGTTTCTGACTTTGATGTTATTATAGCGCCATTTTGGAAGGAAGGAAGTGATCGGAAATCGATCTAAATCTATTTTCAAAATAACATATTGTAACAGATATTTGTTGTATCATTCTTAAATTTTAACTCACAAACTCTAGTACTGTAAACATGCTAGTTACTGACACATATTTTTTAAGAAATCACAAGTATGATCGTAAGTTTAACTTGACTAAACAAAACGACAAATCTTGTTAAAATCAGATATAGTCTAGGATAAGCGAATGACTAGTTAATTAAGCATTTGTTATATCTTTTTTAGTTTGAAGATGGTCGGTATGTTCACATGGTAAATTATATCATTGACCGACATTCGACCAATGTTTTTCTTCATATTTACCACCTGGTCACAAATTTTCAACTAAACAAGTTAGACCGCTAAACTTGTCTTCATTTCTTTCCTCCTACTCTCTTCCCTTCATCCTCGCGCTCCTTATGCTGCAGCAATTTTCCATTTTCAATTTAAAGCTACTCGAGTTGACGGCCTACTTATACCCAACGCATATTTCGCACCTCTCGAGAATAATGAAAAACGAATACACGAGTTCGCAGCGTATAATATTCATACATTTAATTTGAAAAATCGTAGAAAAAAAATTTGAATATAAAAAAAAAAAGAAAACATAATATTCGCAATAATTCGTATTGAAACATTGAATATGCGAGTTCGCAGATTTGATCATTTATTTTCCAACCTAATTTAGTTCAGCACAAAAATTCGAGAGAGCCGAATTTGATGAGTAAAAAAAAAAAAAAGAAAAAAAAAAAGTTGTAACAAGAAAATTTTTCACCCTCAAAGAAACACAAAACTCACGTGAATTTGCGTTGAATTCTTTTAACTGTAATAAGTTTCGCCGTCTCGAAGGTTCTCCGATCACCTGTCGAAGGTTATATCCAAGAGTTCATATATTGATTAGCGTTCGATTTCCTTAGCACTGAACAAGTGGTGACGGTTGTATAAGCCAATTTCTTAGACGACTTAGGTCCTCCGTCTATTCACCTCAAGAATATTACCGTAATTCTTTTTTTTTTTTTTTATACTTCAAGGTTTCCCGACAATTTTTATAAGTGCACAGGTGAACCTCGAAACGTTATAAAATCCAATTCAATATTTGTGAATTTCTCTTGTAACGAAACCTTTTTCCCCGATTACCTACAGATAGAACGAAACTGATTAATGGAGGGAAAGAAAAAAATTCTTCACGAATAATTATTTTCCGCGTGACTTGTAAAATTATTCCTCATACGATGTGTGCAGGCGATGCGTTTAGCTGACCCGTCAGAAGACCTCTCACCCCACTACCGAAATGTCTTCCTGTTTTTGCGACAACGCTTCGCGCTCAATCAGAGTCAGATAATGGCATAGAATGCGATAACTTTTATAAACCATACGTTATAAATTCATGCGTATAAAAAATTTGAATCATTGGTAACCGCTGATTCAACGGAGACAAGAACGCGAATTGATTATTACATCGTTATCCCTTGACCAAGGATTTTATAGGTATTGCGTTGCAATGTAATATCCTTCGCACGATCGATGATGGTAGAAAAAATTGTTGTAATTTTTTACCACGAGTTGCTGCGAATTATTTAATATTTTTTATTGGTATAATACGTTGTGCGATTTAACAACTTTAATAAATTTTTATGAATAAAAATGAAACAGGTAAATCGTGACGCTAACAGTCCAAGACAAACAGAGGCGTATAAAACCGGTTTTCAACATCGCGCGTAATTCTTCCTATATACCGTGTGAAATGAGCTATTTGTAAGCTGAATTTCACGTACCTATAAAAAGATAGAAATACGTGTATATATGGACCGGTTTAAATTGCACCGAGAAAGAGAGAGAGAGAGAGAGAAAAAAAAAAAATAAAAAATAAAAATAAAGTCGACGTTATACTAATTATTTTAATCTGTGATACAAAGTGAAGGCCGACTTTTGTTTTTCTAATGTTGAAGAATTTAGAGAATGTAAGATTCCGCGTTGTTATGTTTTCAGACGTGTAATCGTGTTTTTGAAATAGGCGATTTTCCGGTGCATCGATAAAAAAAAAAACAAAAAACGTCACGCTTTACAGTTGCGAATAATTTTGCGGCAAAATATCTCTCACTTATTTACATTCTCTGTTCAAACAGCGAGGATTTATTTTCTTATTATTAATAAAAAATGAAAATTAAATTATAATAATCGCATTAGAATTTAATTTTGCCAATTTGAAACGAATTTTTCATCTCAATTTTTACCAGTCGTCAAAATGAATACGGCGCTTTTACAACACGCGCCTGAATTATTATGGCTAAATTATTCGTTTCACTGATATCTTTCCGCAACGGGATTATGGTGGTATCGCGTGTCAGGGGTGGCTTTAAAACCGTTCGTAGAACTCTGAAACGTGGTAAAATTATAATAAATCGAACCTTATCCAGCGCCTCGCGATAACGAATCTCGAGCTATAGATTAATTTTTCATTATTCAAATCAGTCTCGTTATTACGAGTTGTTGCAATGCATTTTTTCCCCGCGATCCGTAGAATATATTATCCTTTTTTCTTCTATCACAAAGAAATCAAGCGCTTATAACTCCGTAACTACTAAGCCGATTTTGTTTATTTCTTTTTTCTGTGGATAGCCGCAGCGAGTGACTAGAATTTAGGCCGTATTTCGTTACAATCGCATCATTAATTGCGGAGATGTAACGATATTTGTAAGCCAAGTCGAAAGGGGATCACAAACTTATGCAAACGCTCGCCAAAGTCAGGGAATTATGATGGCTCATAGGGAAAATAGCACATTATGTGACAAGGGAATAAAGTTGACTTTTAACGCTGCGTTACATGTAAGACTTTATTTCCGACTCAACTCTGGCCATGATGTTTATTTGAAAATTGAGACTTTTGAATTATCATTTTAGAAAAAAATATACCACTGTCGTCCCACTTTTGAGGTAAACAAAGTTAACTTTACGATTCAGTCGGGAATAAACGTACTTTTTTTTTTACGAATCATTTTCAAACTTCAGCTGCGCTTCGTAATTTCAATTAAACTGACTTTCGGAAATGGTATTGTTCAATTTCTAATTATGTGTCTAAAACGAAGCAATATTATGTGTTTTTTAGACCCAAATTTATATACCCAAGGCGTACAATTTCCGGAGCTTTTGATCATAAAAATCCAAGTTTCTTTGTAAAAAGTCAGCGAATTCTGAATTTTTTTACAGGAAAAGTCAGGGAATTTTATCCGAGCAAAATTGTCGCCGCCCTGTAAACTCTTACAGATAGAGGAATAGAAGGTAACGTTCAAAAATTTTCTAGATCTCGACGAGCTTTACAAAAAAGTCCGCTAGAGCCTATGTCTATCTCTAATAATTTCGTCACAAGATAAGTTTGAAAATATTAGCGCTATTATTGTATACGTTAGACTGGGCCAAAAAAAAAGAAGAATTTTTTTTTTAATGGTACTTTAAAAACATTGTTCATGAGGACAAATAAAAATTATCCTGAAAGTTTGAGCCCTTGATATTAATATTAAGGGGTGTATCGTTACAGCTATTGATTTTTTAACAGTTACCGCATTTTTTTACCCAAAATCCATCAATTATCAATCTGAAAAATTTTATAAATATATATTTTTGAAGGAAATTAAATTTCCTACAAAAAAGCTCTCCTACTAAATTGACGTAGATCGAGTCGTTGCCTTGTAATCGTGCCTTAAACATTGATTTGTTTTTTCAAATTTTTGTTTGAATTTTTGATTTTTGTAATTACCAGAAAAATCAATATTTTCACAGATCAAACCATTATTTTTGTGGGAAATTTGATGCTCTACAAAAAAGGTCCCTTAACATTTTTCATGAAATTCACTCCTTTAAAAGTTATTCGACATTGAAATTGTATTCAAAAGTAATTAACCGTTGATTTTGCGTTTGACATAATTCTTTTCACTTGCTTGACAAATTTAAGACTTAAATATTGAAAATATTTTGTTTTTTCTCGTCAGATGGCTAAATTTTTTTCAAAAAATCGACATTTATTACGATATTATCCAGCTAAAACCTTTCTTTATCTACATATTTTTATTTTTACCGTATTTTACCAACTTGAATAGTAAAAAAAAAATCGGTTTCTCAAGTTAGTTTTTTGTGTAGTTATTATATACTATAATTTATAGTTTTTTTTCGCCCAGTCCAGTATACCTACAAGCCAAACACAGTGTTCCAGTTTACATGACAATAACCAAGGAAATATCAACCACTAATTGTAACCAAGTGAAAAATGTTGCTTTTTTCAATTCAATTAGAGGAAGAAACTGACGTGAAATAATTCAAAAGTGTTCATCATCTGTGAGACGCGAAACGAGAACAATCAATTTTTCATTTACCCAATTAAAAAACGGCGTCACCGTTCACTTTTGAGTTGTTGGAAAGAAAAAAAAATAAAAAATTGTACGATGTAAACCGCGTATATAAATATAAGTTTATCACGCGCACCTAATTACTTACCGTAAAGTGAGGCATGATTGTAGACAATTTCCAAGTGACCAAATACTCTTCAAAACGTACAGCTGTTGTCACATTTCTTCGATCTTCCATTTCTCCGGTTGTATATTTTCAGTCTTACCGCGTCTTAATTAATCGTTAACCTTATTGTTATTACTCTTATTATTATCATCATTATTATCAATGGTATTGAGCCTTTCTTTCATCAGTCAATTCTCCGTCTATTTTGCCCGGTAAACGCGGCACGATTTTTTTACAACTGACCTCTGACAAACAACAACGTCCGTGTAAGGTGTCAATTGGCGTGAACAGAAAACGGTAACAACGGTCGCCTGTAATGAGCCACGTGTCGATACGCAGTGGTCATTATAAGCCCGGCGGAGAAAATTGAATATACGGCTATTTTGTCTCTGGGGGGGGACGACAAAAAAACGTCCCGTACTGGCATCCCCTTTCGACAAGCACGGAAACCTCGACCGCCATTAGGAGAAGCGCGGAAATATTCCGTCATTCAGAGCGCATGTGCACAACAACAACACCAGCCGGCTCTTTTCCTTGTCGGATATAACAATAAGAAGGTGTGATTTTTATTGCGGAGTACGATGCGCGGGAGAAAAGCATATAATTAGAAGGTGGCAAAAAAAACAAAAAAAAAAAAAAAAAACGGTCGACGAATTGGAACGAAACAAAAAGATGAGAAAACAAGTTTTTTAAATGAATAAAGTTGAAATCTCTTACGAAGATATCACGGTAAGTAAGTGAGTATTAGTTTTATTGCTTCGTTTAAAGAAATTTTACAATACACCGTAGATTGATGACGAGTTTAACGTAATTGATATATTGTTGGGTATAAATTACGGGCGGTGATCAAAACTTGGAAGGGTTTAATATTTCGAATGGCTGATGTATCGAAATTTCGAAATATGCGAAAATAAAATGACGAAAGACGAATTGTACGAGACATCGGTTTTTGAAAATGTCTGAATGATTAGAAGTAATTCCAATAAGTTTCGTCGTTTTTTTTTTTTTTTAAATTTTTTTTTGGTCAACATCAATTTCAAAACGATTCAGAGAATTGGTTTCAGGGTCCCGCAAGCATCCTTGATCCTATTCCCTGTACTCGAGGGTCATTCTGCGAGGACTTTCGTAGCTACCAGAGTGTTTCGCATCATGGCATAAAGCTTCTAAAGAGAAGTGCAAACGAAAGTGAGATCATAATTGAAGAGATTAAGCTAATCGAGAGAAAAAATAGACACGAGTAGATAAGCATGAATCGAATCGTGGCTATTCGTATAGAAAAAAATCGAAAAACATTACATGTATAATGCCAATTTCAAAACACCGTGTATTTAAATTTTGTAAAATTTTTTCAATCTTATTCAACCGATCCTCAATTTTACCTCATACGAATCAACGAATCATTCATATCCCGTTGCGAAATTTAATCGCGAAAGTATTTCACGGGACTCGCAATTATTGCGCCCTTCGGCTCTTAGGAATTTATCGTAGCTAGACCGAAATCAATTTGAACCCAATAATAACGTCGTTGTACGCATACTTTCTCGATTGTTTATCCAATTAGGCGTTGTGTATGAATATATGTCCGCCTGATCGCCGGCACACGCAAAGCCTTGGAAATTATTACGGGTTTCAGCTTTGTTCCATCTTACATATTTTCATCCCCAAAATTCCAACCCTGAATACCAGACAAAAATTTCCTTCCCTCATTTGCGAGAGTTATCCTTCTGTTTGATTGAAATAGCGTATCTATAGATCGATAAATCGAAATACTCTTTTCTTTATTTACTTAGAAAATTCGTCAAACAAAAAATCTAGATACCGTTAATTTTATACTTTTGCTATTTCGGCGTAATGCGTGGTATACATGTATTGCACACAGATACATGTATACATATAATTGTAAACGAATGATATATACATATATATATATATTATTCATATTTTTTTATTCCGCCATATAATATACATGCATACAGTAACAGTAATAATAATTTCAATAATCGTAAATATGACAAGTATATATATATATTTTTTTTTTATATATTATATATTAAGTTTCTGTTATATAATTTATTATAATATTTATTATTAAAATTGAACAATTAACAGTTATACCTATCAATGAACAATCGTTTACGTAATATTATAATACATAGTTTCGTTATATATCGATATAACTATTATTACTATAGTACGGTTATAATTATTATAGAGAGCACATTTCGTCATCAGGCCCCTGGAATAAATTTGGAAGCGTTTCTTCACTGCAAAATTTTCTTACACACATTACATAAAGATTAATTTATAAATCGTATTTAAAATTTTTTTTTTTCTTTTCTAATCATTTTCCAACACTGCGCGACTTCATTGTCTTCAACAGCCAATTATTGCGGTATCGAAGTCGATCTGTTGGATAAGAATGAATTGTAAAATTCCGCAGAATCAACTACAGATGAAATTGACATATTTGTGTCGAATTTCTTACCTAAAATTTACAATTTCTACATATGGCACGAGGCAACCAAATATTAAATGTCACCTAAATTTTTACTTAGACTCTGAAAATCTTAACGAAGATCTCGAGCAGTAAATATACATGTAGCTTTATCGTAAACGGTAATTATTGCATAATGTCGTAAAATCTTTCTCTACGTAGAACACATATCTCGTGTCAAAGAACAATCAATTCAGAGAATAAATTTCACGGGTCGGAAATATTTACATCTCTTTTGTATCTAATGTTTCCTACCCAAATTTCCGGTTTATTGCTTTCTTTTTTTTTTTTTGTTTTTTTTCCGTTATCGCATCTTTCCAGCAATCACGCCTTTCGATAAAGCTTCTTTCACTAAAATCCACGCCTATCGGGAAATACGTTTAAAGAGAATTTGGTCCAAAACTGTTCTAGTAACTTCTATCTATGTTGAAAACTCTTTGATTTTACATTCTTGATGATCTTATTCAAATTGGTCTTAAAACTTTCTTGCGTTTGGATAGTTTTCGATTTGATATAATGAATGACAATGTCTGTATAGTTGTACCGATACTCGAATTAATTCGGAAGATTTACAGAAATGTTAGGAAAAAAGCGAATTATCCTTCTTGTCCGAATGGAAACAGAGAGAGAAAAAGACAGGGAGAGAGAGAGAGCGAAACGACACCTTTCTAACTAGTAATTCTATGACTAATGTAAATCTACTTTACGTATGGCATTAATAATGACTTGTGTACGGCTCTGTTGTCACACAGAGCTGCGTATAACCATAATTTTGAGACGTGTGAGCAATGTTTCGTATCTTTTAATATATAATAATTGATAAATTATCACAAGATGAATACCTAATATCGTGTTATGTATACACACACATACATACATGTATATGTATATGTATGTATATAGCGTAAATTAGAACAGTTAAACTTAACGTGTAACATATATATATATGTATATATGTATATTTATTCATATATAATATGCACTCGAAATACCCGCCAACAAGCTTATATTATATACATGTTGACTTGTGTATTGTCGTCTTTGCAGTAGACGGCATCAAATTTTTTTTCTCACCGTCGACGCTCCGCAAGTTCGATAATTCAAATACGACCTCTTCATATCGGCGTCGTATTATGATCAGCACCATTTTTCGGCTGTAAATCCCGCGATGGATTTCGCAGCTCGTTGCGACTCAGGAAATTTACTATTCCAGCACCGAGTGAGTCTCCCATCACGTTAATTGTCGTCCGAAAACGATCCCTGAAAAGCGTGAGAAAACAATAAAGTCATTGAACTGGTGAAAGGTAGTGTTCAAGTGGAATAAACTGTCCTTGAATTTTTCTTGGGTCTTGGAAATACTCTATTTCTAATGTCCTTGAATAACCTGAAATCATCCTGGAAATGTCCTTCGATTTGTTACGGATTTTTTTAACGGACACCATGAATCCCAAGAGCTTACAGGACTTTTGAAGGACAGGCAAAATTCAAGGACATTTTCAGGACCATTGGACACCATATCAGGATGTATCCTTACAGCAGCCAATCCACCGCGATGATCAACGTGACATCTTTGGCCGGCAGTCCAACCGTGTCCAGGACCATGACCATGGTGACCAAACCAGCCTGCGGAATGCCGGCTGCGCCGATGCTGGCGGCGGTTGCCGTGATGCTGAAACAGTGGCGAAGGATTCGTCAGTCAGTGAAATAGTCAGCGCAGTGACATCGATTACCTGACTGCCACCAGCTGACCAAAGGAGAGATTCACGTTGCGGACTTGAGCTATGAAAATTGCGGCTACAGCCTCGTAGAGGGCCGTTCCGTCCATGTTTATCGTCGCCCCGATCGGCATGACGAAACGCGCCACTCGAGGGTCTATGCCGTTCCTGTCCTCCAGGCAGCCAATCGCGACCGGAAGTGTGGCGGAACTGGACGAGGTTCCAAAGGCCGTTGCCAAGGCCTGAGCCATGTTCGAAACGTAGGAGAAGGGGTTGCGTCGCGTAACGAGAAAGTAGATCAGCGGAAGGATGATGAATCCGTGGATGAAGAGGCCCACGAGCACCGTCATGAAGTACATTCCAAGCTGGCCGATTATCACCTCGAAGGATTTCATTTCCAGGAGCTTCGATGAGACCAGGAACAACACTCCGATTGGCGAAACCCTGCCGGATGACGCGGTGATTATTGAGTTTCATTAGAACGGAAGGCGTTCAGACCAGCGATAAAATATGCTGAAGGCCTTTTACCAAATCACCCAGTTTGTGATGATCATCATTGCCGATGACAAAGCCTCGAAGAAACGGAGTAGAGGTCGACCGTCAGGTCCCATTTTACCAAGAGTGATACCGAGCACAGTGGAAAATACAACGAGACCCAGTATATTCGTACCGGCGGCGTATTCGTGCTCGATCTTCCAGGTCAGAATGTTGGCTGGGGAGAATGAGGAGCATTGGAGTGAATAAGTACTGATTGCTACGACTGATCGTCGCCGGTTGATGACTAACGACGAATATACGCTCACCGTTCGTGTCGTTGGCTTCGGGCTTAAGTACTGTACGATACTGCGATATGCAGGCCTGGACCAAGTTCGGTGGAAACATGTTCCTCGCCAGATCCATGAGCGTGTCAACGGTTGTCACGTTTCTCGAAACTCCGGCTCGTTCGATGTTCGACTCGTCGCCGCGTCCGGGGTGAATGGATATGACGAGAATGATACCTGCGCCAAAGAAACTGCGTTAGCTTAAAGGTAGCACCATTCTAGGATCTTGGAAACCTCGATTTTTTTGTTTTTTTGGATCTGGACAGTTGATCGTAAGACACAAACCCGTGATAACTGCACTGACGGTTGTAACCATGTAGTAAACGATCGCTCGCGCCCCGATCTTCCCGCTCAAAGACAAGTCCAGCGAACCAATAGCCGAGATCAGACTGGCCATGATCAGCGGCAGGATTAAACTCTTCAGCATTCGTAGGAACAGTTCGCCTATGTAGTTGACGTACATTATGTCACGGGAAGGCCAATTTGTGCTGCGTGCATTCCTCAGAACCAGGCCCAAAATTATACCACCAACCACACCGAGGACCGTCAGTATCGTAAGGGCGTTGTGCTTCAGGCAGTTTTTCGTTTGCTGCCGTCGGTTCGGCGGTCGTTTGTTCGGTGTTTGGGGGTAGTACGATGTCCTCCCAGTCCCGATCCGCCCTTGCTTTTCCGCATCCGACAGCGGCGATCTGCGTCAAATAAATGCACTTAATTACATGTTACCGCGGGTTTCATTGGGATAGATTCATCGTGTGAAAAGTGTGTCCATACGTCATATCAGAGGAGAAAATTCATTTTTCGAACTACGTGTTGATCACCATCGAAAAGTGTTAACTCCGTGTTCGTCGGTCGATACGTGCAACAGACCCAACGACTCGAAACGAAGAAGAATTCGATGGATTGGAATGGACAGTGAAATGGATTGTGAAGACTTTTTTTTGAGGGTGTCTCCTAATGGCCAACGCTGCTCTGGACTGGATGCGCGCTGTGCACAGAGGCGGAAAATGCGATATGATGACGACGGTTGACATTTGACAAGTTCGCCGAGCATTAACAAGCAGTTTTACTGACGGTACATGTGTAACTCGTGGTATCAGCTCGTGCGTACACACGCGGTGGATATACGCATGTTCCAAACAGGATATGAATATCCCCGCCCGCAGTTTCGCCCCTCGGTACATCGTCTCCACACGTGTTGGCCGCAGCTCGTCCGTGCATGTCACACCCTTTCGTGTACATCGCCATTCCCAGCACGATGCCGAACGCATTGAATCTGCAATTACTGTGCGCTTCGCGTCTTCCTCTTTATTTTTGGCACAATAGGTACAATTATACGTATATTCAGAAGCTTCGAGGTGATCTGACGATGACCTATAATGAGTTGTACTATATGTCGTCGTTGAATTGTCACTACAAAACCTCTTCGCAAGGTGGTTGGTAATGAAGGTGAAGTGGAAAAGAAGGAAAGTAAAAAGGGATTATCATCAACGCCATCGCGTCGATCGATGTGTATGTGAATAGTTCTTTCACAATGGCCTAGGATTGAAGGCGATACGTGCGGCTTAAGGCGATGAGCGCGATGAATGGAGAGCGTCAGAAGGAACTCCAATTAAAATTCGTCGCGGAGAATAAACGAACCACGAATGCTCTCTATGCAGCACATTTCACGTGTACGTACCTATTCATATACCGAGTACACTGTGACGATATAGACTCATCAAGTAACAGATGCGATACACGTTGCGTGCCATATGCAGAGTGCGATTTTGATGAAACTGCACTTGTCTGCGACATCGGTTGACGTCGTCCAAGTACTCACTGAAGTGGAATTCAATCACAGCAGTAAAAATATTCTGGGAGCTGGAAGTCGCATAGAGACAATCTCGAAATCAATTTGTTCATTTTGTCGATCACTTTATCACTTGTGATAAAGGATGTTTTCCGTTGAGTTGTACGCATTCTGACTGGACAAAATGACGTTAAACGCCTTAATGATCGGTGACATGAGCTGCAAAATAACCACCACCACCATCACCCCCCATCGTTTTCATTACAATCGGTTGGAAATTAGCACGGTTCAAATGGCACGTCAAAGAAATTATGTTGCCCGTCAATAACAATAATTAGAGGATATATCCAGTTATCGAGCGTTCACATTGTGGAGAGTCGAACAATGGGAGAAATTGGTTGAACAAACGCGTCTATATACTCTCGAAGGTATTCTCATGAATGGGTTCATGAATTCAAGACCTAATTGAAAGTTGGAACAAAGAAGGAAGAAGAAACAATCGACCACAGCCAATGCCATCACGATGAAAAGAAAATGATTCCAATTCTTTGAATTCTTCATACATCACAATACAATAAATGAATTTTTTATTTTCAATGATTATCCTGATCAGTTGTCGCGTCGCATCAGGTGATCAGAACCAGAAGATTTAGGCAAGATTTAAAATCCAACGAATCGAGCAAAGTTGTTCTACTCAATTTCAACGACAAGAATCAATGTTTCTGCGCGGGAGAAAAAGAGATCAGAAACAATTTACGTAACTTTGGCTAACGACAAAAGTTCTTTTTGATTGATATATGATATTATAAAGAAAGAACGATAAAAGAACCAAAGAAAAAATAAAAAAAAAAAAAATAAAAAACAACAACAACAGACTCGACGGTTAAAAGAGCAAGCAAAGTAAGCAACTAAAAGTAATCGATGTTCTTCGTACTTCCTCCATGGGAACGGATATATGGATAAAATGTATATTTATACAGATATATATCTATGTATGTATATCAAGCGTCGCCCATTCTGCGAGGCAATTTACCGTGAGGTCATCTCGGGGAAAATAAAAATGTTATCAAGATGAAAGCTGAAGATGGAAGAGACACTCCTCTTTGAGTTTTCATTCGGCATGATATTGGGTTGTTCTCTGAACATAACGTACAGTTTGTAGTACATATAATAGGTTGTGCTGACCGCGCGTACGTGCGTTAAGATGGTATAACAACAAACGGCCGTAACCAACTCGCCCACGTCTGACCCGACTGTCATTTCGTTTCGCTTTTGCTTGATCATGATTACTCCAACTAGCAAATGAAGAAGCGAATCATCACAACCAGCAAGCGTTTGATAATTTGGGTCCCTACTTTAGGGATGTTCATTGAATCCTTGATCGAGGTCTGAACATACAGTGGAAAATAATCACGGTAAACCGAAGTAAGAATTCAAATAGTGCGAAAAACGAAAATTTTCTTGTTCCTCGATACAAGATCCATCGGATACAGACAATGAGTCAAGAATATTTGGGAATTATCCATTCGAGACGGTTGAACAATAATTATGGTGACTTGTTCAATTAGCCTAACAGACATCTTCCTTGCGCGAGGATTAATCCGAAAGATTGGCCGTACCTAAATGCTTTCATAAATTGTCCGTCATCGTTCTGAGTTGAAGTAAAGTAGCTAAATAAATTTGAGTACAAAGGCAGCGAGCGACGCTTATAGTATACTTCAGAACTGATATTTGATTATATTGATATATAACTGATAATGAGTTCTCAAAGACAAAAGAAGAGAAACTTTAAATATTGAAGAGTAAAAAATTGCATACTATCAAAGGAAAAACTAAAATAATGGATCATAAAACATTATATCGTAATGAAGTAAATGCAGTTAGAGGGAAAAAATTGTTAGAAGGAAACACTTGAATAAATTGAAATGTATACAAATCAGTTTTGTTATTCACGAGAAGACTAAAGGTTTAATTGGAAATAAGTTTATTTTTAGTTTTTAATGTTATTTGGGCAAGTGTATATAGTTATGGATAGTTTTTAAATCGACCCCTGAATACGGGTGATTTTCTTATGGTACCTCCGTCAGGATATATATGTATACATATACAATGTGTATGTATACTGTGTACTACTAAATGTATGTATTGTTAGTGGTTATGCAATAAAGAGTCTTTCTTTATGGTGGTTCAAAGCAAAAAGCGAGAACACGCAGAACGAAAGCTTTGGTGAAAAATGAATGCTGAAACTTTATAAAAAATGTACTCACAATTCTGAGGCGACTTCCATAGTTGACACAAAAGACGCAGCAGATAATGAAAATCCCCCGAGTTCTGTAGCCCGTTTTTTCCAACAGTTGAGAGGTAGACCGGAAGTTGGCCGGGTCAATTGGTAGATGCGCTGATCAATGTAGCGGGTCGATCTGAACAACCGGTGGAAGCCCAGTTGCGGCAAGTAGCTAGTGTTCGCACTCGACAGAGGATGTGTGTTGATGATAGGGAGCTTTCAATCTGTGCCACCTTGGGTGGTACATAGGTTACAGCGCTTCACGATATGTGCCCGGCACATACCATATTACACGATCTCCCCTACGATAGCTTCCTGTCCGTGTCCATAATATCCACTGAAACCACTGTACAGCCATTAATTACCTCCATTGTAAACCTCACCTATATCGAGCCAGACTTTGATCCGCTATCATTCATCAGGAATGATCAGTGAGTGATGAGCGTGGGGTTGGAAGGAAAATAAAATCCACACCACATGTTTGCGCGTGGTAAAATTTTTCGAAATGGCACCATGTACCGGAAAGAAGATCTGACGGTCGATTATCACGGGACCGATGAATGTTTATAACTTCTGAACATGTAAATACTTTTGCACATGCAAAGATAAGGCGTACACATCACTAAGAGACACGTGTGCGTACAAAAGCAGAGGAATTAATATAAAACACGTGATTGCGTGCGCGCTGTGAAACGCTTAGGATCGATTTTTAGAGAAAGTCTTTCCATTGAATTACTTGCTTCCCTTATAAACGAGGCTTCCAAATTCTTTTCCAAACAATCCCGGCATGTAAAGATCGCGAGGTATATTCACGTCACATCTTGCTTATACGAACTTAATTTCAATCAATCGATCGACGGGAAACGGGTATGAAATACTGATTGCCCGTGAACATTCATAACAAAAAGCAGGGAACAGGATGAATATACAATGGATAATATTCTGGACAAAAGCGTTGTTGTTTTGACTTTTGAACAATTGGCCGTGCGATTTCATGCATGATTTTGATGGGACTATGTCATGGTGATTTATTGAGCTCACCTCAGCTGGTAACAAGCCGTTTTTTAGATGCTTAATGAAGTTTTTTTTTTCAGCCGTATTGTATCATCGCTGATATCCAAGAAATATCCCTTCATCTACCGATTCGAACGTCCTTCCTCGTCGATTGAACCGAATCCCTTAAAACTTTTCAACTATATCCACTCGTGGCTTTTATCATCAGGGACGTCAAATATTCTTCAACAATTGTAAGCTCAAGAGAATCTCATCGATCAAGCACTCCTCAAACCACAATCTCTTATTCTCCTTTTCTTGCTTTCTCTACCCCTCTCCCTCTTAATGTTTCTCCGCTTTATCTCTCTCTTTCGCCCTCTCTCCTACTCTCTCACACCGCCTTTCTTCTCTTCTGCGCAATAATAGACGAGCGAATAACAATTCCTCGATTATTCAACGTACTGGGGAATAAAGCTGCAGCGGGTAATTGAAAACAACAAAGCACTGTGTTTTTGATGGCTAGGGTCGCGTACGTCTTTGAACCGTTCAAATCGACGTAACACCTGGCGGGAACCTGCCTCCACCACTTGTGGCGCAACTCTGTGTGCCACGCGACGATGAACACTGATCGTGGGACAGGAGTCGGACTACCAAGAGACGAGGTAATGCGGTTGTGCGCGCCGCGCAAGCAGTTGGATGTGTGGTGTGGGCTGGAGCTCCGATCATGAGTACGACGGACCACGAGCAGCCCTCGCAGACCTTCGCTATTCCCCGCAGATTTTTTTCCCGCCATTTTTAATTTCGCTCAGAGGTCCCCGACGGGCTGTGACCGTAAATAAAACTGGGCTCGATGTAAGAAACATGAGTGACAGAGGATGTTCAGATACGTTGTTCTCGGTGATTTGTATTTCATCCCCAAGGTTCAATGTTCATTACCGAGCATCTATATCCTCCTGATTCAGTAAAAATTTCATTTTGGCTGATTGCAGCACGGATCACTGCAAGATTTTTTTTTCTGGAATGAACTTCGACTAGTCTGCAGAGATTCTGAGTCATATTTTTGTCGGGTACGAGCGACACTCGTACGTTTGGAGCAAATTGCAATGTTCAAGTGCCAATTACCATAATCGTACTCAATTGCTCAATTTCAGGATAGGCACCTGAGATAGTGCTATAAATACATGAATGCTTAGATGTTCATAGGTGGACTCCAGGAGACGATGATCCATACTCGACCGTAGCTGTCGAGGAAATTCTGTCAAAATCTGGTGATTTTTCAACATCCAACAATGTATTTTCGGTATTTTCCCCCCATCTCGGGGTGTAACATGGAGGCGCGGCCTTTTCCGTCCTTTTTCGCCAGACGGTAGGGTCGCGGCGCAACAAACTGAGTTACCATAGCAACCGGATCTCTCTCATTCCATCCTCGTCACCATTTTCACTGAAATCCTGATTAACTCTCAGCGGTATCTAAGAAGCCAATCCATCCCCTCCTCTTGCTAATTTTCCGGTAAATCACGACCGGTACCGAGAGGGTAATATCAATTATCGATTTCCACATGCCAATAACGACCACTAGGCACATTACGTACCCCCGAATCGATGAGATTCACTATTGTCGACCGATAATTGGAATAGACAACCATGCATATTACGCTGAAAATTGACTCGGAGGGTGGCCGATATTCACGTGATTCGCGTCGCTGCATCGACGTCCAATTTGTATTGTAATTTTCGAACGCGGATTGCAGCCGAACCGCGTTCAGCGAGGGACACGCAATGCTAGTATTTTTTATCAATACCTATCTCGGCTGCCTACTCGCTTTAATATTGATTCAACTCAGGACCCCGATAGCTCGGCGTCTGGTACATGGAGATGTGTACAGGGATGGAATAACGAGAGTCACTTTTTAAGTTAAGTGTAAAATTTATTTCAATACAAATAATGCCAGCCCTGATTCTGCCATCGCCAATGATGTCGTTATCACGGATCGCTAATAAGCTTCATACATGACCTCCGGCTCACGTGACTCGTCTGCGATCGTCAGTTTGTAATAATCCTCATGAAGTTTCAGCTGCAACGCTGCAGGCGCGGCCACACTCAGCCAACTTACAAGCTTGTTGTTGCTATTCAAATATTCCAGGATCACGAACAAAATAATTATTAAATAAATGCCTGCGTAATAACTAAACCAAATTAATAAAAGGTATCCTACCTTTTCCACACATGCCTCAAGAGATCTTGAGACCCGCACGGATGCAATTGGAGAAATGGAGTTCCTAAGATCGGATGAATTGCCTGGGATAATTCCGAGTAACACAGGTTGTTGTTGCTTATTAATTTCTGTGCGACCTCGGCGCTGACCGGATTGCAGCCCGCGAAATCTGTTTAACACAAAAAAAAATATATATATATATATATATATATGTATATATATGTATATATATGTATATTCTTTGGGTTTTTCTACGGGTGTAAGACGAGTCTGGAACCCTGATAAGTCTCCTTAACTACGAGGTAGTACTTCAGGCGATCAAAACATTTCGAGGAAGTCATAGGGTGACTTTTTTTCCGTGAAATATGCGCTGACCCAATTCGTCAAAAGCGCTGCGTCAGGCCTGTGCTGAGGGCTACCGGTGCCTCGAGTAATCCCTCGAGACTATCTCGGGCGGTATATGGGATGCATGGATATGAGAACGGTTGTTGTAGAGTTTTCGAACCAATTCCAGGATAACCGAGGCCGAAGTAAAGTTTTGAGCAACGAACGCCAGCACAGCCGGAGGGTGCGAGAAATCGAAATCCGTTTGAACCAAAGAATACTCAACGTGGTTGCCACTTGCATCGGCCTTAATCGCACCCAAGAGCGGGATTGCGAGGCGTCCGTTGGCTGATTGCTCGTTCGATCTGGCAGCCTCTTTCTCTGAACGAGGCTAAAACGGAGACAGCGATCAGGGGAGAGGACTCCCGGAAAACCGGTGAGTGAGGCGGAGAGTAAAAGCCAGAAACAAAAGAGCGTACGAGCTTAGCTGATATTGTCCGACAAAAAGCTCGCGCTAATGTGACTCTCGTTTGTTTTTTAAGAGGGCTTCTACGACCGAAGCTTCTACCGGGGGACTCGCCTAGCAAACCAACGCCAGCTCTTCCACCGTATTTTCCTTCCTCTTTCAATGCTAACCTACATCCGCTCTAAACATTCAACGTCAAGTGCGTAGGCTGCTTTCGAATCGTGACAGCACCATGACCCTGCAGGTACGTACGAATCAGCGATAGTGAAAATTAAGCGACAGCGCCGAGTACGCCCGAGGGATGGGGGAAATATATTAGTAATGGAAAATTTTTCTCCTCACCAGACTTCCATCCATTGAAGTAAAGTACTGGTACGCTATAACTCATGGACCACAGAACGTGGTGAAGTGTGATCAGCGGCCTCTCGTCTTTCGAAGCCGCCTCAAAAGGGTCCTTGGCCAACCTGGCGTCCAAGTTTTTAGCCCAATAATCTTTGTCGGTACCAGTTGGTGGCTCGTCGATTGGATATTCGCACGGGACGTACGTTTTCACTTGGCGTGAAAGGTACGCCATTCCGGGTGCGCCCTTCGTGACGATCGGTAATCGTTAAAACGCTGATTGATTATCGGTGTAAGAAACTCAAATGTTTAAGTTTTAGTGCTTAATTACGTATTCCGAAGTACAAGAAATACTTAACAGTTGTTCACATTTGTATAATATCAAGTTTTTATCTAAATTCTTTTTTTTCATCACCTGATCGCCGACGAGTTCCCAATCATCGTGAATCCTGTCGGAAACCTTTAACAAAGCTTGAGCATCTTTGATAAAGGTTTCCCACGTGACAGTACCGATTCCATCCATGGCCAGAAATGATGACACGCGACTTGCGACCTTGTGAAAACGAAAACGACTTCAAGAAGAAGAAAGACCGGGGAAACACAAAACAAAAAACAGCTCCAAATTTGCAAAGTGGCTGTGGAATCACGATATAATAGAAATCTGTACGGGTGGGTGGATGTTTGTACCTACCAACGGAGTTCAGAGTCAACGTCGATACGCCGCGCTGCTTCAACTCGAGATGTCGCTTTTAGTGTCAGCTTCTATCGGAGGTTCCATCTCCAGAGTCACCTTTCAGGAATAGTGTATTACTTTTGCAGCTGAAAAATATATTCAAGTATGTAAACAGAAACAGGGGCATTGAAAGAGTACAAATAACGTAACGGCGAGCAACTGGCTAAGTCAGAGAAAAACTTTCCAACGTAATATATCGAAGCCCAGAATATCCTTGTGGAGAGGGCAGAGCTCAGCACTTAGACATTACGATCGTCAAACATGGCCGCGAAAGTAGCACAGCTTACCAACTGCGGCGAGACGGGCTGAACGGCTCGCAGCTCAACACCCAATACCCTTCATTGTCTCTATCTTTACGCTTGATAACGCTGTCGGTGCCATTTTACATACACCGAAATTCATTCTGTCCAATGTATCCTTGAAGGCGAGGCTTTTTCGAGAGCAGCGAGGATTCCTCGGCCAATATCTTATTCACACACGTGTTTGCGCATTGTAGACAAAGGAAGCCTTATCACGTAGCTGGTAGAATCTCGCATCAAAGTTTCATGTCCAAATTTTGCAACAGTCAGACAGTCTGAATTTACGATTAAAAAAAAAATAGCCCTTCCCGACTCGAAACCTACGGGTACTTTTACTATTTTCAAGCTCATCCTGTTCGCTAATCTCACCGATGCGTTCTAATCTCGAAATAGAACCTACATAGATAGAAATATCGTACAATTGAGAAGGTCGGATACTGCACAATTGCACATTGATCGGCGTCATGTTCCCTGGGACATTTTGACCGATCGTTCGGAACGTTCGTCAAGAGAGCGGTCGTCGAACGACGGTATGTATAACAAAACGGGTATTATAAGTGTGCCGAGCGTTGTTATGTGGCGTGGCTGCACAGTACACAGACGCAGTTGGGCACACGGATTGACGGACGTCGTTCTTTATTGACGGGTGGAAGTTGACATGAGAAGAACAGCATCGAAGACAACTACGGCGTTGAGCTGAACGTCGAGAGGCTCGTGAAAAAAAACCGACGCTTATAAGTTCGCAGGTGAAAATATTTCCTCCAATGGGGGCCCAGGAAGAATTAATAAATTCCAAATTTTCATGGAAATCGGGCTTTTCCATTTGTAGTTACTCCAATAACATTCGTCGTCATTTCTACCTCGATGAAGAATTTACAAAACGGGGAAGCTGCACAGCCACAGGCACGGCAGTAGTACCGCACAGTTCTTCCCCTCTTTTATACCGACTATTCAACTTCGGCTGGCTCCGGCTGGGCTCGGACGAAATCGAACCCCCACCCCGTACCCGCGCCGGTAAGTACGGAGATGTGTGGGTAGTGACTGTACCTTTGTGTGCAGGCCGATTTCCAATGCCCCTCAAGCTTCAGGGGCGTGACAAGGCTCGACGAGCAGGGCGCGTATCTGGGGGCCCGGTAAAAATTGTCGGTGTTAAAATTTTTCGACACACGTGGACGGAAAAATGTTATTCGGATTGTCTCGGGAGCGGCAAGAATATAGGCGAGAAGACAAGACCGGGTAAAGACTCTGCGAATTTATCGCCGATCGGTTTTCTCGCTAAATCGAAACTACGCTGGGTCAGAACGGAGTTCTCGGTAATGGTCGAAGGGAGCTTGTCGCGAGGACGTACTTAACTGTAAACGAGGGTAACGGCACCCCCCGTTTATGCGCAGCTGCTTATCGCTCAGGTAGTGCTAGGCTGGGTTGGTTTGTGTGCGCGTAGCTCTTTGCGCTTGCTCGCTAGGTGTACGTGTACGACACTGCTGGCCCCCCGTTTGAGCGTGTGGTCGTTACCCGAAGGCAAGAGTGTACGTGTGCCGAATGACGCGGCTGCGAGTCGTACGTATAACGTCGAGCGACGGGGTGAACTGAGCAACTTTAGAATCCATGGTATAGACTAGACCGTCGAGTAGTAAGGAGAGTGAGCGACGGTAGACCGACAGACAAACAGACGTGGTTATATTAACGGTTAACAAAACACGGGAACTCGCGACTCGGAGCTCCGAAATACGCATATTGATATTAAAATGAGCGAAGAAGCGGATGGATAAATTCGGTGCTACGGTGTAAATACAGTAGGTGTATGTATATTGTTCGATGCGCGTGTGTGACACACAATCGCCGAGTTATATCAGAGTGAAAATACGTGCACGTAGTACTGTACTTATGTATTGTAGTATGTATTTATGTACTACTGTAATGAATTGTCGCGGGCACAACATCGCTTAGCGGAAAGTTATACCGAGGAGGCCCCGCGACACCCGGGAACAGTTTTGAATAATAACGGACACCCACCAGAGAAACAAGGGACCGAATTTCTAGCATGACGCGCCACTGGGTTGAAGAGATCGCGAGCGTTGCTCGGCCAGAGTCATGCAGCAGCGGGAACAGCACCGTCACTATCACCAGCAGCAACACCATCAGCGGCCCCAAATCCAGCGGTCAAATATAAGGATCAATCCAGTGTTGACTTACGCGTTATGTGAAAACCACACAGTCGAGTATCATCGGCTTGTATACCGTGACTGATCGTAAAACCTACAGAGATATACACACACACACACACACGCACATATATATATGTATACATAGATGTTGTACATACGCGTATACGCATATATATATAATAAATAGGGACGGAAGTACATTCGATCGTCGGTCGTTCACTACACAGGACTTCTTCGAGTTTATAAAATACTTTGTTCGTTACCAGTTGAAGTCTGTTCGGTACTCCGCCGATATTTCCTGTATTTCAATTGTCTGAAAATTCGAGAATAACTCGGCCACGCAACAACTGAACATGTACGCGAAAGGTAAAGGTTCAACTGTACCCTCGGACGGTCAGGCTCGTGAAAAGTAGGTATTTTCTTTATCTCTTAAGCCGCCATTTTTTTTTCTCTGCTTCTCCGTATTTTGTTGTTGCTGTCTGTTGCTTCTAAGCATCGTTTTCGTTCCTCCTGTGTACAATTATTCTGACAATAATCACTGTTTTACTGTAGACGTATTTCTCTTTTTTTTTCTTTCAATTTTTCCTTAAATTTTACCTATTAAGATGGTGTCCTGGTCGATTTCGAAGTCCACGTACACATCTTGAAATATCGAGGTCCACTTATCTGAAACAGCTTAAAGGTCCCATTCTGTACACAATTCTGAACAAAAACACTACCATCCATTTTCATTCGAGTCAGAAACAAAGAAATGGCACGGATTCTCCGAATTTACTAATGCGATTTCATAGAAACCATGCCATTACTGTATTTATGCCTCAAATGAAAATGCGTTGAAGTGTTTGTGTTCAGAATTGCGTATACAATGGGGCTGTTGAGTCTTTTTTTTTTGTTTGCGTTTGAAGTACGTGGACTTTGATATTTGGAGATATATACATGCCATTACGACGGTCCTGCCGTGGCGCGGTTTAAGGCTGGAGTTTTAGCCGATGGATTTTCTCGTGCTCCGACCCATCGCCCCCCACCCTCCTTGAACGTTGACGAATGGCGATAACATTATTTTTATAAAAATTTTCTACAATGTTTTAGTTTTCTTCAGGTACCTGATAAAAATCAGAAATTAATATCAAGGCTACGATTCTACATGCTTACATGCTTTAATACAAGTCCACTTTTGTTTATTATACACACATGCGCGTATTAATGCATACACACACGCACACGCCGCGGGTATATACGAATGAAGAATGAGAGAGTGAGCGAGAGAGAGAGAGAGACGCGTGATCTAATTTTACACATTATACTAACAAGTTTACATTCTATTTTGCGTTCTACAAACCGAACTTTTACACCCTTCGATTTATCAAAGTCGAATGTTGCGTCGAGATATGCAGGATTCGATTTCTCCTGCAACGCAGAAGGTGTTGCGATTTTTAGTTTGGTCTGTATTATTTAAGATACGCATGTATGTTCACCACTCGTACAGACTTATTCTAACGACTTACAGTTTTTGTTAATTTTGTTAAACGTATAATCATACGAAACCAACGTCATTATCGTGATTGTCGAAAACAATAAATTTGACGAGTATTTATTTAGTGCTTATATTCCTTCTTCTGATCATTTATCCTGCATTCACAGCAAGATCCGATAATGAGATTTTTTCATCGTGCATCGTGAACCTCGAGCAATGCTTGATTAGAGATTTTGTTCCAGGCTCGCACTTTACGTCTACGAATACCTCCTTCATGTTGGAGCACAAAAAGCTGCACAGACATTCCTTTCGGAGGTAAATTTTCATCTGTATTAAAATACGACGTAGCGTCAAAAATACAAGAAATACAAAATTTTATTTTCATATAATAAACGTTCTCTCGTTCTAGATTCGATGGGAAAAGAACATCACCCTTGGAGAACCTCCCGGATTCTTACACTCCTGGTGGTGGTGAGTCTACGAATTCAATTAAATCGCCAGTTTTCTTACAAAACTTTTTTCATTCCTCCAACCGACGTTTCATTAACAAATTGCAAATCACTTATTTATTGTTTCAGTGTTTTCTGGGACCTGTATTGCGCCGCACCAGAGAGACGCGAAACGTGTGAACATAGCAGCGAGGCCAAAGCTTTTCACGATTACGTTAGTAAAAGTTATACATATAAACGACGAAACGTTATTCACTTTTATGAAAATCTCGATACATCATTCCGTTCGTTGGTAAATTCGAAAACTCGTAACGTTCGAACGAATTCGAGTCGTAGACGATAGAAAAGATACTAGCATACCAGCATGCCTTTGTCAATTATTCGTCACTAATACTTTTGTTTCTTTTCACACACAGGGATTCGTTAACAGCGGTTACGGCGTGAACGGCATTGCACACGTAAGTATCCCAGTCGGCACAGATCTCACTCTGAAATTCTTTATTCATTATCGCAAAATTCATTTCGTTCGTGAGATGCTCTACCATCATCGTTCACCATGCCGAACTTCTTAATAAATCGTTCCAGAATGCTGGCGCAGCGCCCTCTCCGCTCGGTCAGATGCCGCCCAACGACGGCATGCCTGGTGGCCCGATGCCCCCAGGATTTTTCCCAGTAAGTTCATTTTTCCTCTCCGGATACCTGTAACCGATTTTTCTTATTACCTTCGTTCTTAATCTTTATTTACATCGTTTCGGTTACCTTTTTTCTTTCCACATACATACGATGTAACTATCCGTGTTATCATTTCCGTAGCGTCACTACATTACATCGTAATAGCATATTGTGTAACAAGCAGGAAAACTCGGTGAGTTTGCAATACGAGTCGTAGGTGAGCCAAAGATGAATACTGCAAATCCGCGAGGCGAAAAGACCGCTGCCTCCTTGTTTCACGCGATTCTTTATGTGACAAAAGTATGTTGCTCGTTTTTTCACGAAGCACGAAATTGAAGACAGGGTCGCGTAATGTCGGATTTGTTCGCGACGGCGCATGCGCGGAGTACAGAAAGTACCACTTTTAACTCCTAGGACTTAAAATTGGTCTTTCCAGTACTCCGCGCATGCGCATTCGCAGACTTGCTCTACCGTCATAGATACGGGTACTTCGTGTACGGAACACACGCACGGAAAAACGCGTTAAACATTCTCGCGTTCTATAAAATCTACATATAACCGAAATTGTCGTGCAACTTCAGATGAGGACAAAAGTAAAAATTAATAATTCGAAATAACCGCGGGAGATATAATAATAAAAAAATTCCACACACACGCCGAATCTGTTCATTGAATAAATAATTATTGTAAAAGAATGTATAGTGTACACAATTTAACACAGTTCTATCTAGTTGTTGTCATAAAATATTAGACAAACTGCACGACGTTTTTATTTTCATATATGCATTACACACGATAATACACGCATTCGTATAACATGACATTTATATTCATCTGTTAATAATGAAAAAGATAAAAGTCGATCCAGTCGCTCGTAGCGAAAATCAATTACTCATCGGTTCTATTTTTGTTTTTTGAACAATAATCCAAAACAAAGCGCTTTAAAACGCTGATCAGTCGTGATGCTGGAAATTTCGTTGAAACAAATCGGCAATTAATTTGATACTTTACACTGCACGTTAAATTCACACACGCACACACACACACATGATACTCTAAACAAACATTTTATGCTATGCTTGTCTCTATACATTGTATTTAATATTTAAATGTACTTATTTGTACCTCTGCTATGTGTCTAACTTTTGTATGTGCATTCGTGTACCATTTCACCATTGTGTTTAGTTTTTTTTATTTGTCCATACATATATACATATTATGTGTCTACGAATTCTTCCTTACTGTATCGATTTTTTATGTTCGTTACATTCATCACTACATATATACATGTATATGTTTCATTTTTCTATACTCATTATATTATACGCTCAGCAAATCTATAAACTGTAGGAGAATTTCACGCCGGCAAAATTTTGTCTGTTATTAGATGCTAGAATACCCCTATAAAAGTTTAGAGTTCTCTTTGACGCCAAAATATTCAAAACCATTGCGTAAAATTTCTAATTTAAATCAAATAAAGTCTAAATTTCAGTGAAAAAAAAATCTAAACAAACAACAAATTTTACCTTTGGTTGGGAATATGTGGCTTATCTTTTTAACGTCAGAGCCTGCATCTAAAATGTAGATTAGTTAATATCCACTCGTCAATTTAACGTCCATGGCGTACCAATATTTAATGGCGCGCAGATACAGTGTATTTAAATTACTGATTCATGGTCATAGATAGCACATACTGGAAAAAAACTGTCTTGGAATCACTAGTCTGATTATGAAAAAAAAAAAAAAAAAATACACACACACGCCATAGTTTACGGATTTAATATTTTTTTCAGTGTGTCTGGTTTCGCAAAAACGTCCATCTCTTGACAAGCTTGAATGATATATACTTCGAAATCTTTTTTCTACCATGTCGCGTTGCTTGAAAAAGATCAATTCTACGAATACATAAAGAAAGAAGAAAAAAAATGCAAGAATGACGATAATCCTTCTTTTAAATACACGCAGCGTTATCCAAAATTAGTGATGTAACCAATATTCGCATCCGCCTTGGCACAAATCTTGCGAATATTTTGTGAATGTGATTGTCACAAATACTTCATATTCAGCTTATAAAAATTGTGAAAGTAATATTAAACGAGACCAAAAACATTGGTTTTATAATGAACTTTTATTACAAAAGTTCGTCTTCTCGTTCCAATGAAATTCTAACGCCAAAATTAATTTCCTTTCTGTCATTAATTTGTCGTTAAATAATCAAACAAACCATCGGCTTGGTTCGCATCAGCTCGGCAATTTCCGGAATAAGATGCAAACGGCTCTAACCTAAGGCGTGCTACTTGTTACGGTGCGTCTGTCAGTCGATCAATCGTCAACTTTTAGGTGCAGAGAAATGGCGCCAGATTCAAAAATGTCGATGATAAATATTCGCATTTGCGAATACATGAAAACTTATATTCGTTACATCACTACCCAGAATCAAATATCCTGATGCATAATAACTGTTACTAGTCTTACACATGCATATATTTGTTATATACATATATCTATCGTGCCTTCTAGTCTACATTATATACATCCATATATATATATATATATATATTAATCATATATATAGAAAGAACCAAAAAAAAAAAAAGGAAAAAAAAAATAGCTGTTGCCTGTGAAATCGCAATGTCGCTACATGTCCATGTTGTTTGCGTTGCTTGTTGCAGAACAACTCGACAATGCGACCATCTCCGCCCACACACCCCTCATCACAGCCATCTCCTCAGCACCCCCAGCCACCCCCGCCCCCACACTCGCAGATGATGTCCACCCAGGTAAGCTTTCATTCGACACGATTCATCATACTCGTTCATTTCTCTGTGTCTAACTTGTATTATAATGCATCATGTGCCACCTCATAGTCTTTATATTTCCGCATATTCTATTACGCTAAAAATACTGACATCAAAGTCTTGAAAACTGAGATGAAATTGATGATATCGACGTGCTTTATTTCATCATGGAATCAGCGTAGAAAGATAAATTTTGATTCACGATCGTTTTGATTCTTTATAGTGTGAAGCATTTGCTTGTTTGTTAATTTTTTGCTACTTCTTTCTCCGACTTTTTTTTTTCTTTAAACTCAAAAAGAACGAAACACGTCGTTCTTCCTCGATTTACGTGTACGTAACAATCTTTCAACAATCCACGATGTGATCAACGAATCTTGAGGTAAGCTGCTTGAATAGTTTCTCTGGAGAAAATATCAGTTTCAGGGATCAATGAAATCAAATCTCTTTCACCATCATTTTGAGCACACACAAATTCTTCTATCTACATATTATTGGCATCGGTTCATAGCGTCGGATTAATTACTGTAGATTTTCAAAAACGTATTCACAATTTAAACAGATCATTTTTCATTTTAACATTCGTAATATCGTCGGAAAAATCATGCAGACATTCTAAAAATAGGCCAGAACATTTATCAGCAGAGTTCTTAAGGTAAGGCGTTGATAAATCCTTTTCAACCGCTTCCATTATTCTATATTTTTTTGTCTTTTTTATTATTTTTTTTTTTATAGATTTATACACAAATCTTTGCACTGGTTGTTTGTAATGTTCGTCATTAAACATATTATAAATCACTCACGCATCATTTATTGTAACCTCCGCAAATTAATTCGTTCGTTTGCGTATAGTTATTAATTTTTTTCATGTGTCTCCCCGTCAAATTACCATCTCTTCATTGTTTCGGCGTTTTTGTTTTTGTCTGGTTTGTCTGTCTTACACTAATCCTGTACTATTACATACATATGTATATATATTATATACTTATACGTTTCGGGAGTGCTAATCGTTCATACAGTTTGTGCATTATTAACCTTATACTATACTTATGTTTATACTCATCATTCATGTACATACACGTGAATAACAACAGAATGAAAACAACGTTGAACGAAAAATACGGTGACAATCACTAATAAATCACACGCGGCTTTTACCTTACTCGCGCAAATCAACGAGTTATGAAAATTAGAGAAACAAATTTGAAGTCGAAATTTACGGCGACGATATTCCGCATCGTCATGATCATCGACATATATTTCATTTTATTTCAATTACGGTTTTCGATTCTTTTTTCCAATTTGTTTTTATTTTATTTTTTTTTTTTTTCGTTCTCTCGGTTTTCACGGGTAGAGGAGTTGTTACAAATAATTTTTTAACACAAAGCCAAACCCGTTGTGAGTTTTATTCGATCTCCTATCCTCAATTCAAGTTATAGAATTTCTTTGTCGAACAGTGTTTAAAATATTGCGAAAATACGAAGAAAGTTATTTTGAAAAATTCCCGAACCTACGGACGGATATTTCTAACTTATTTTACTATTTCGAATTTCAGTTCATGGGACCAAGATATCCTGCTGGACCTCGGCCCAGCGTTCGCATGCCACAAATGGCAAACGATTTCAATGGGGTGAGTTGTGAATTTTATTTACAAACCGTGATAACGACAATACTAAAAATAATAACAATGATAAAGTCGAGTGGAAAAACGTTCTCTGGAAGATATTGATTTTTTTCTTCTCTTTCTTATCCTTCTCCAGCCTCCTGGACAACCAATGATGCCGAATAACATGGATCCGTCAAGACAAGGTGAGTTTTAATTACACGATGTTTTCCAAATTGTGCAGTTGTTTTTCTTCATCTTCGTCTTACCTTTTTTTTTTTTTTTTTTTTATTTTTTCTTCTTCTTCGTTCCATGTCGTCGCGAAACCAAGATCGTTTCAAGACAAGAATTACGTAGATGCATGTGTGTACGTGATAAACGAAAAATCATACAAAATGAAACAATAACAGAAGAAATATTGGAAAAACAAATAACGATCGCACACAGCAATAATTAAGTAATGGAAAAAAAATGAATATAGATGGAAAAAAAACAAAGATAATTCATTATTAACGATAACAATATCATAATATTTATAATCATAGTGGTTGTAGCCAAAAAACGAGAGGTGGAAAAAAAAAAAAAAAAAAAAAAAAATCTGGATTTTGCATCACCGTGACGTGGAGTGCGTTGGATTGGTTTTTTGAATCGTCTAATTACCGACGGCGGCGCAACTGAATTGTTCGACAATGTAGAAGAAAATGTTGTTAAAAAATTTTCTCACCTGAATTTTTCATTCACCTTTGTTTCGCATCGTCAAAGTTGTTTTCACCAACGTAGTAAACAAGGATTGACAACGAAATTTCAGTCGAAAGTCGAGAATGAATTGATCAAAGTAAAATAATTTTTATCAACGATCTTTTGCGCCGCAATGTTTTTCTGTAATTAGGCTTATCATCATCAATACCTGACCTTTTTACCTACTTGCCATACTAATGTGTGCTCTTGTGTTCCTCAGGCGAAGCTGGAGAGTTTGTAGGGTGGCAAGGTAGGAAGCAAAGCCAGCGACAAAAATCACACTCACATGACTTAGTCAAGCATAATTAGTTTCTGTTCTCATATTTTCACTATACACATACATCCATGTGTTGTGTATATTATTATTATTATTATTTTTTCTTTTATACTCATTTATATTTCATTTATTCACTTTTTTTTCCCTTACTAATTATTATTATTGTTATTATTATTATTATTATTCTGGTTTTTTTTTTCACGTTACATTATACAAACATACAAACACAGAACAAACAGAAACACACGCACACACATATAATGTATGTGCATGCATTTATATGCGTACACATATTTATGTACATAAGGAATTTATCCCCGTGGAGCAAAATCGCACAGCTTTGTTTTTTAATCGCAATGAGGATTTAAAATAGCCGAAATGATATTACGGCTAGAACAAAAAAAAAAAAAAAAAAAAGAACAAACGGAAATTCTAAAAAAGCGTTTGGTATTGTTTTTTTCTATGTTTTCTCTCTATAATTTCGTTCGTAAAGCCGCGAGTGTTGCGATCAAATACACGTAATTACAGAAGAAGAAGATGAAGAGAGAAAAAATTGATACAAATAAATTATTTACAACACAAAAGTCCCCATTGCTTCTGCCTCCGGCATTCTCATCTCCAGCATGTAGGTCTTCTTGTTAACCGTTGTTGTTTATTATCTTTTTCGTAAATTTATTTTCATCAAGCTTGAAAATATTTTTTTCTTTTTTTTTTTTTTTTTACTAACACGATAAAAGAAAATAAAGCGAAGACAATTTAAAACAAGAAACAATTACATATATTTCATCAACGACGTACGATTAACGAACGGCATTGTCACATTGCATGATACGTCGGTAATAATTTATCATTTACAAGCATACACTTATAGTCGTGCGTTTTAATCGAGTGGAAATTTTAACTGCTCGATAACGTGTTGCTCACACGATACAAAAGTGATCTTCCGTCGTTGTTTACCTATATGTATACCTAGTCGAACGTTGCAACGTAAAATAATGGAATTTAGAACAGTACATAAAACTTACCGTGCATACTAACCGGTAACTTGCTTCGTTCGTGTCAAAGCGGTAATATTGCAGGTAAAAGCCTGAAGAAGTAGAATGATAATAGTAATAATAATAATGATAATAAATAACATCAAAGTCGTGCGGATAAGGAAAAAGAATTGGAATACTTACGTAAAAAAAAAAAAAAAAAAAAAAAAAGGAAAAAAATATTGAACATTCTTGCTGCAGTTGTTGATCGCTTTTGCTGAGTAAATATACATGCATAATATCTTATACGTCCTGAAACTCGATTCTATGTCTTCTATCTCTTATCGCTCGTATACATATATGTATATTATTACTCATATATGTACAGTTGCGATTCTCTGTGTTCAAATTACGCGCCATTTTGGATGCGTTACGAAACTAGCTGGCAGCGTTGAAAATTCCCTAGGACAAAGACAGAGCTTAATCGCTGACTCGGCAGCGTAAAAGAGACAAAAGATTGTCTTCATAGCTGGGAGCTAATTTCGGAACGCATCTTGTATGCGACGTACGTGCGTACAGAAAATAGAAAAAAAAAAAAAAAAAAAAAAATTCTCATACATACGTTGCACACACAGTCTTTCTCATCTAATGTATATGAGAATAATTAATATATTTATATAGTAGAATGAATGTGATGTAGTCTTAGCGTTACTTATACCTGTGTCCACGTATGGGTATACGCATAATAATACGTCCCTGGAACAAAATTAGGTGTAAAACTCGTCAATAACGATGATCAGAAGCCAAATACGATGAAAACGAAAACCATATTTTAATGATGCTCGAGAAGATTTCTACAATCTGTAAAAATCGCGTGCAGTCTTCTATGTAGTAAATTACGTAGTACGAACTTTTTTTTTTTTATACAATTTAGTACACACAAGTTTCTGGGTTCCGTTATGAATTTCCTTCTCGCTGCTTGGCTTGAGAAAATGATGAAGAAAAAAAAAAAAACAAAAAAAGAAAAATAACCGACAAAAATTTTGTCGTTACGTTCTGTATGCACGTAATACGTATATGTATACCTATACGCATATGCCTATCGTATATAACAAAATTAGCCCTACCTTACAGTTCTCATATATATTTTCAATATATATATATATGTGTGTATATAATCTGTGTAAAAATTGTTTTACCCGACAATTCTATCGCCTAGCGTTTTCACCAAGTTTCTCGTTTCTATTTAGGACCTCCAGGCATGAATCCGATGAATCCGCGAATGAACCCACCTCGCGGTCCTGGCATGGGACCCATGGGACCTGGAAGTTACGGACCCAGCATGCGAGGCCCGCCGCCCAACAGCAGTTTGGGACCAGGAGGTCCCGGCGGTCCAGGAATGCCACCAATGAGCATGGCTGGACCGGGCGGAAGGCCACAGTGGCAACCGAACACGTCAACGGTAAATTGGGGGACAGACTTTTTTCATACTTTTGACTAATTCTATTGCGAAATGGTCGGTCATTGAGTATTTATCAAATTATTATTATATTCGCGAGCTGCGAAAATCTTCCTGAAAATATCGAAAACAAAATGTAAGCAGAAAATTCCGGAGTTACAAGCAAAAGCTTCGATATCGATATTTTATTTCGAATCGATGGGAAACGGTTAAAAATCTTCTAGATTCGAATTCAATTCTTTAAATTTTCACCACTTTGGCGACTTGATACGAAGTATCGATATCCGACAATAAGTTCTTGTTTGTGAGATTGGTATATTTTATTTTTTTGTATTCTTTCAGAAATCTTTGTAGCCTCAGAATTCAATGATTCTACAACTACTCAATGTACGACTGTCTTGCAGTAAAATTGACACGAGTTTTCGATTCATGGTCAACTAACCTCTAAGAACCATGCATCAGGTGTGCAATCCAATCAAAACAATTCCCCAAATAATAAATCACGAAATAAATACCGAACAAGTTCGATGAAGGTGAATCAAGTTCAATTAGGTTAGAGCAATATCCCTTCAATATAAAAACGACAAAGAAACAAACACACCAAAAAGAACTAATTGATTCGGACCGAACAGCGCACTCGATGCATCCCTGCGGTGGCATCGTCACGAAATCATTAAAAGTAGAACATGTTTAAATTCAAATACATCAAAACTGACAATTACATCTTTACACGTACAAAACCATCGGCCAAGTCACCGGTTTAATACTGCAAAGAAAGAATGTCGAATCTGTGATTTTAACACAGGATCTGACCGGAAAACAATTCTCGGTAGACTTATTTCAAATAATACACGTATTTTTGAAAAGTAGGCATCACCAACAAACAAGGCTCGCACCGTGTTTTTCACAAGGATTCTAAATCTCATAGGAAAACATAGATTCACGAAATGATCCTTCGTATCGTATATGATATTAAACAAATTATGATTGAATTTTTTCTGATTCTTATCTAATCGCGAAGTGTTCAATATTCTCACCGAGACTCACTTTTGATTGGGAATATACGTCCCGTAACATCTTAATGTCCAACAATATATTATTCAATATAATATCAGGGCTTTGCTCTGGCGAACACGGAATTCGCGCTTTCGTGATGTCGCCACTTTGGGTCCACGAGTGACTTTTTTTTATCGACGCTTCCATTATCCCGCACCTTACGATTTCTCACTTACGCAGCCGATGAACTACTCGTCGTCATCACCTGGAAATTACGGGGGTCCACCGGGATCATCGGGTCCCCCGGGACCAGGTACACCGATAATGCCGAGTCCGCAAGACAGCAGTAACAGCGGTGGTGAAAATATGTACACGATGATGAAACCCGTGCCGGGAGGAAACATGCCTGGTGTAAGCTCCTCGATTATTCTTCCAGGAAATAATCCTCGACATCCGCTTACTCGAACGCCCAAACAAACCAATCAGATGTCAATTTAGGGTCGCTCTTAATTAATTTGGACCGGGAAATTGTTATTTTTTTTACATGTTTGATTAGTAGCAAAGCACAGCGAGACAGCAAATTTTCGTTATCCATTCAAAAGTTCTAATTGTTCATTTATACGTGTGAAAAATTTGTGACTGGAATCATTGTTCGCCTTGTGCACATTTTTAATTGAATGAACTCTTACCGTTTTTTTTTTTTTTCTCTTTTCTTTTCTTCTCTTCTCTTTTGTTTGCTTCCGAAACCAAATCGAGGAGCGTCCTCAAACCTCATGCAAACGACTTGTTTCACGTGCTTCTTGTTTGACGTTTTAAAGGATTTCTCAATGGGCGGTGGACCCGAAGGCGGACCTATGGGTCCCATTGGTCCCAACACAATGGGCCCGGTATTGAACGGTGACGGTATGGACGGCATGAAGAACAGTCCGGCAAACGGCGGTCCGGGAACACCGCGAGAGGATAGCGGAAGTGGGATGGGCGATTACAATCTCGGCGGTTTTGGTGGCCCAGGCGAGAATGTGAGTAATATCAGCAGGTTCTTTAACGACTCTATGTAGTGATACGGAAAAACAAAAAAAAAACAAAAACAGTCGCGTCGTTGCTCCATTTTCTTTCTTTGTTTTCTAGTACCTAATTATATCATATTTATACATGCATACGTACATATATGTACATATACACGTGTATAATATCTATATATATATATATATATATATATATATATATATATGCATATGTATATGTATGGGTTTACATATAATTGGTACATGTTGTATTTTGCTTTCTGTCGGAAGCCTTTTTTTTTTTTTTTCTTATTTTTATTTACCATTATCTTAATTTTTTTTCATCTCTTCCTCGACGCTTTACCTCTCCTCTTGCCAACGTCGATCTCATGTTCAAATTACGCGTATCTTTTGCATATACGTCCGTAACATAACCGATCCCCCCATCAATCGTTGAAAGAATAACAGAGAGAAAAAAAAAATAAAAAATTATCAAATTACAAAACAAAAAAAAAAAAAAAAAAAAACAAGAAAAAAACAAAGTAAAAAAGAAAGAACTGAAAAACCGACGAGGTTAGGAATCACAATATAATTTGACGAGAGAAGTTGCCGAGTTGTGTCCGCACACGTGTGAATAAATATGATGGAGGAGAATGAACAAACGAACTAAACATGCGTCGTCAATACGACCAGGGATTTATTTTCGATATACCGGAAGTGATAATACAACGACGACACGTGTATATAATACATATATGTATATACATATACATGTATATAGATATATATTTCTGTATACTCATCTTGAGAAGGTGCTACCTGATAAATGCTTGCCCTTAGATGTACGTCTAATATCTATATAGTTTTATGATTACAAGAAAAGAAAACGAAAAAAAAAAAGAAGGAATAAGTCGAGATTTTATTTTTAAGGAAACGTATTCATATATACATATATATATATATACATATATATAATAATATATATATACATGTATGTATGTATATATGTATATATGCATAAAAACATTTGGTTGGGTTACTTAATTCGATTTGATTTCTTTCCTCCGAGCAACGGAGTGTATTATTTGATTTTTGCAAATGATTTATTTGTATATACGCTAATTTTTTTTCATTCTGCATCTTATTATTCTCTACTTTTTTTTTTATATTGTCTTTGTATTATTTTTTATTTTTTTGTTTCAAATTCTTTTCTGCGCGAATCGCAACGCCTAAAAAAAAAAAAAAAAGAATAAAAATACTCTAACCTTCATAAAATTTACGGAATTTTTTCACGGCAGCTGCATCTAATCATATTATTGTACTTTGCAAGGTGTATATATATATATATATATATATATATATATAGTCATTTGATTAGGAAGTTTCTACTCATACGTATCGTCACGAATTTGAAATCGTTATGAATTATTTAATCGGCACGTGCGCATTTAGCTTTCATATATTGTCGAAATATCGGTACTAGACTTGATCGGTATAAATTTATTCGAAAGATTGATACAAATCACGTTCATGCATTTATTTTCCTATTTTCTTTTCTTTTTCTTTTTTTTTTTTTTATTCTACGCTCTCCACTTTTACTCTCACGAGATTTTGTTCATCGTACCATCACGCAAATATTACGCTCCGTTAATCGGTCGACTGACTTTCAATCGTGTCAATCTTGGTTACTTACAATTAGTATATATACATACAGTTAGATAATATAAGACTTGAAAATGACAATGATATTTATATTACTTTTTCTTAATTAATTAACTACTGCATCCCGCCATAAAAAAAAAAAAAAAAAAAAAAAAAATACTACAGGCATAAATACGCACATACATGTGTGTATGCGTGTGTGTACGTGTAATAAAACAATTGCTTTCGCTGCATTGAATACTCAGAAAGGTTGCAAAAGTACCTATAGATATCTAATATAAATAATACGATTATTATCTTATTGAATATTTTTTTCCTCGAATTTTCATCTCCATTTTGTATTATGTTATTTCTTCTTCTCTCTCGCACTCGTTTCGTTACATATATATCATACGGATCTTAACATAATCGCATAATATTTACCGTCAACGATTTGTCGCTTTAGTTATTATATTATCATTGCTGTTACTATTGCTATTATTATTATTATTATTATTATTATTATTATTATTATTATTATTATTATTATTACTGTCATTAGAATACTATTATTCTTACCATTATTATCGATGATATTATTAATCATAATCTTGATTCGTATTTATTTGAGAATTTACCTACTAATGGTTATAGAGAGAGAGAGAGAGAGAGAGAGAGAGAGAGAGAGAGAGAGAGAGAGAGAGGGAGAGAGCGAAATTGAGAGAGCGATAGGCGGGGAGGGGGGCGAGACGGAGAGATAGACGGTGCTTAAATTATTTTATACTAAAAAGGCTGTTTTTTTCTTACAAACGTTAACCTGTCTATTCTAAACGACATATATACATATATATTATTATTTTTTTTATCATATTCGTTCGCGGATCCATCTTTTCAATTTCTTACCTGTTCAACGTATGTTCGAATATTTCATTTACTTTTCATTCTTCACTTTCTCGGTCCGTTACGGCAATTACTTCGCTTCGTGAGTTGATTTATTTATTTATTTATTTATTTTTTTTTTTTTATGTAACGCGAGCACGTTTTACGTGTTTTTCTTCATACATGTTCCGCGTACACAAAGTACCCGTTTCTACAATGGCAAAGTGATTCTGCGCATTCGCAGACAGATGTTGTGGAGTAAATCTGACATTTTCACTGATATATAGCTACGCTAGATAGAGAATCGCGCTGCCCAGCGCGGTGCAATATGAAACAGTAAAATCGCCGCCATTTTGTAGGTCCAACGACACGTGTGACGTCATTTTCGTAAATTGTCAAATGTTGTCGCCATGTCAACGAGTCCAACCGCGGTTTGGATTCCTATTATCAATGAAATTGAATAAATTCATTAATCAAATCGGATGTGTAACTGTCACAAAGAGTTCTCATGTTTAAATCTCCCGCGCATAAAATAGATCGTGCCTCTATAAGATGGCTGCCAAATCGCCAGCGTGTCAAACATCTTAGGCCATCCTCTATCCAAGTGTAGTTATATACGAGTGGACATTTTTCAACGCTTCAACTCATCGTGTAAGGAAACAAGATGTCCGCGATAACAAAGTCACGTGATAGCCCCCACGTGACGTGACAACAATTATAGTTGAATATAAGTGACGTCCCTTAGGGCACGTTCTCAATGGTCAAAGCGGCAGTGACGCGCGAGAACACACCTTGTTTCCTTGCACCATGCTTCAACCTAACCTCAAATTTTTTTACGCCTCGCGTATTCGCAATATTCGGTACACAATATACTATTTCATCTCTTTTCCTTTTCAATTTTCGTTAATATCAGATTGTGAGATATTCTAACCAATATCGACTCATTTATAAACCTTTTTCTGCACGTTATTTATTCAATTATGTACACTTTTTTTATCCCACGTCACGGGTTTCCCGTTAAATTCTCCTCGCATCCTGTGCTAAAATCTTTTGATCGCATAATTTTTTCCCACCCCCCCCTTTTTTTCTCACATCATACCCAAAAACAATATCTCGTTTTTATATATATATACAGTATATATATATACTGAAACTCATGTATTTAACGAGTCCCTCCATTCAATTGCTCATCTGCATATATAATATTTATAATATGTAATGTGTATATATAAATATTAGCTCACGATAAATACCGCGCGGTTTAAAATATTGTTATAAACAAACGCACAATTTCCTAAACATGTGATCGACGTATTATTTTTTATTTTTTTTAATATATTTTATTATTATCATTAATTTTCATTTCGTATACTCGCTTCTTTGTCAGTGATTATCAATTTTGCATCATAAAGTCTGATTTCGGCAACATTTTAAAGTTATAACGTAACCTGATACGGAGGAGGTACAATTTTTGTTTCCATTTTTTTTTTTTTTCTCTTCGTTGGCAACGCTTCGGGCATGTTATCGTCGGAACGGAGAAATATTCAGGTGCGAAGCGGAACTTGATTCAAACTTTTTCATCCCTCCTCCCCCCCCCCCCCCCCCCCCCCCCCTCGCCCTTTTATCCACGCGATGCAAATGTCGTAAGAAAAATATGGCCACTTTTTCATATTAGGTTACATGGTTGTAGGTATTATTTTATTTTTATTTTTTCTTTCCACTGTTTCACCCGTAATATAAGTTGTAGATATATACATAAATATAACATGCACAATACGCAGCGCATAACTAAATACGCGTAAACACTCTGATGCAGCCTATTTTTACTTAAAACTCGCGTGGTACAGCAACAACAACAATAATAATAATAATATTAATAGTAGTAGTAGTAGTAGTAATAATAATAATACTAATAATGATGATGATGATGATGATGATGATGATAACAATAATAATAACAATAATAATAATAATAAATACGGGTGGTTTTTTGGTGTTTAAAATTGCTCAATTCGAAATAATATTTTGTACATAATTTAAGCGGCGACTACGACGACGGTTACATATTTTTATCACTACCTATACATACATGTTTGTATATATATATGTATGATATATTGCAAGAATTGCGACGATAATCGATGGTCGGAAGATTCGTCATATGATGGCAAATCCATCAATAATATTATTACTATTCACTGCTACTACTATCATTATTATATTATGATTATTACTGCTATTATTGTTATTTTAATAACGTATATCTGTACCAAGTTTCTATCCGCAAATGATATATTAATCTTTCCGTGATTTCCCGATTTGCGAGAAAAAAAAAGGATTTTTTTTTTTTTTTTTTTTTTTTTTTACAACAAATTTCTTCCTCACATGTTCGCTACGGTTTCATCTTTACGTCTTCTCCGTCCGAATTTCTGTGAAACGATTCCTGCTGTAAATTGTTTTTGTACTCCTTTTTACTCAGAGTAGAATACACGTGGAATGGAAATGGTGGAAAAGATAAAGAATATGATACCGTATGCACGATGCATAGAGGCGTATGTGTCCGTGACTCTTGCCTAATTTCGATTTTTTTTTCATAATTCTCGCATTGTTACGTCGCCTGTTTACACATGGTATGATGGAACATGATGTTCGAATTATACTCATAGTGCGGGCATATATACATATATACAATATATCATTAAAAGTCTCAAACGGCCAAGATCGATTCGTACGCTTGGATAAAGGGAAAAGACGAAATTAGAAAAAAAAAAGAAAAAATACTACGAAAGAAGTTGGCAAAACTATTGGATGGATTGTATCTTTTATTGGGAGATATGTGAAAGAATATTGTATGTGTATATATATATATATATTTTTTTTTTATACATACCTACACGCGTGTATAAATATGTGTTATTTATATACGCGTGTATATGTGCATAAAAATGTTTGACGAAAGAGAATACGGAGCAAAGAAGAAATATTTTTGTATTGATTAAATAACAAGGCAAGGATGTGCATTCTTTACGCCTGCCAGGCGATACGAGCAGTACTGAACCTATGGTATATAATATATATTATACTGTGAGTGAGTGAGATGATAAACAAGAAAAAAAAAAAAAGAAAAAAAGTAATAATCTTGATTGATGCATACAATAGGAATGGGGAGAGAGATATTGAGGAATGATATACGATATATTTTATTATAAAATACATGTGTAGATGAGTATATTTAAAAAAGAATTTCCGCAAATCAATTCAATCGCAACGAATTCTGGAATATTCTTTTTTATCTATAAATCTTATTGAATATATGTTCATTTTTTTTTTTTTTTTTTTCACGTGGAGCATAATTTTTTTTTTTTCTCCTTTTATAAACGTATGGAATTCACGAATATATATATATATATATATATATATATATATATATATATATATATATATATATATATATATATATATATATTTGTATATACATATTATTATGTGTATATTATTATTATATATACTATGTGTATACATGTATGTTATTGCCGTTGGTTATAGGTCAGTACCAGACTATGCTGTGCTGCTGTTAGTTACTTTTACTTAAAAGATACTTGATAAAGAAAAGAAAGAAAAAAAAAAAAAAATGTACTCGAAGGTACATCACCGTAATATCTCCTATTATGACGATTCTCTTATAGCGAAACATAATTTTATCATGTTCAGTTCGAATGTACACGATGAAAAAAAAAAAAAAAAAAAAAAAAAAGGTACGCTTACGTTCCAAGATTTCCATTCTCTCTCGATATTGTCGATGGCGTCTTCTTATGTTTTTATTTAAATTTTTTTTTTTATTCCCTTACCGCGCTTCGCTTCATGTTTGTTTACTCGTATTGACCGTGATGTAGTAAGAATAAATTTTTCAACTCATCGTTGATGAGCGGTGGAGAAAATATTATCCAAACGGAACGGGAAATGATGAGAGACAAAGCGAGGAAGGGAGAGACTGAGAGAGTGAGAGAAAGATATATATATATACATGTATATATATAGACAGAGGGGGGGGGGGGGGGGGGGGGAGGGGAATAAGGAGAAACGATTAATGTGACTTTGTTGACATTTCTAATTACTTTTATTTATTCATTATTTTTATTTTCATCCTTCGTTTTACTCATTTATTAATCTTATTCCTCACAATCTGTCCTTGGACGATATATTGATGAATATAAAGCTGCCGAACGTTGTAACGTTATTTTACAAATTGTTTTTTTCTATTTTTTTTTTCGTCGAGGCTGACCCAACGTTCGGTTAAAAGAAGCGAATCGACGCGATGTGGAAATCATTTTCGATCCATATTATCGTTGAAAGTAAACGTGAACAACGAAGTGGTGGAAGGAAAAAAAAAAAGAAAAAAAAAAAAAAAAAGTCGCGGAGTAGTTGGAAAATTCAATAATATCGTGGCACATCTTGTAACGTAAACGTATCTTACATAGTATTTTATTTAAATGGTATACTCTCCAATACTCCCACGTTGTAAGCTACATACGCCTGATGACATATAATAATATATATGCCTATATATGCCAGGGAGATCGAGACAATAAATGTAATCATGTTACACTGAGATATATTGCGTTTTGTTTTTATTTGTAATAACCCGCAGGGTGCTGGCTGCCGGTATATATATATCTATCGTTTTTCTTGCTGGTCATGTTTTTTTTTTTCATACCATCTTTTTTTTTTCTTTTTTTTTCTGTAGCGTTTGTTGTTCCCTCGGTTCGTGGTTTTCATTCGGTTTATCGGAACGGGTGTTTCGCTGTTTCGTTCTTAACATCGCTGTGTAAATTTTCTTTAAGAAAAGAAAAAAAAAAAAAAACAAAAAACATATTTCAGCCAACTTGAAAAAATTGTCGTTGATTTTTGAACATTCGAAATTTCTTCCTCTTCACCTTTATTTCAATTAGAATTTCTTCGATTTTCGTTCTGTCCGCACTTCGTGCACGTTACCGATGTATCTGCTTACTTGTACTATAATATTGTATTGTAGACAGACACGAAACACTCGATCTGTAACATATTTTCGACACATGATACAATATTGCGATTCAGTCGAAGACAAACGAGCATAAACGGTATGCAATACGAAAGTACAAAAATATATGAAAAATATCTATATTGTCCAAAAGAAAAAAAAAAAAAGAAAGGAAAACTAAATATATGGTAGCTATATAGTACTAGCCTGTACTGACCTGTAGCACATGGATGCGTGTGGAAGTGATTGATGAAAAATGCGTTCACAAAAGAAAAGAAAAAAAGAAAAAATTATGTAGATGAAAAACAATAATTGATAAACGCAAAAAAAAAAAAAAAAAAATACATACATTATAATCGAGTTTAGCGAAGTGTGCGTGGGTGTGGGGGGCAGGTGTTTTTGATTGTTTGCTTTCGTGATACTTCGTTTTGTTTCCAATTCATTTGATTTTCGCTATTTTTTTTTTTTTCTTTTTTTTTTTACCTGAATTCGTTTAATTTATTTTTTGTTTATTTTTTTTCTCTTTTCACTTTTCACTTTTTTTCAAACACAAAAAAAAAAAGAAAAAAAAAATTGAAAAATTATGACAAGTATTTTTGTTTTCACACGCGGTATTCAAGTTTTATATTAATTAGTACACCATTCAATAACGGTGCGGCGTATACAATACAAAGAAAAGCCTCTCACAGTTTTAACGTCCATGTGTTGTGGGTCAGAGCACCCTGGAAAATTGAAATCCCGATACATGATAATTTTTTTTTTGTTTTTCACCAACCCAATTTCACCACTGCTACTACCTTTATATTGTTTCGTGACCCAACGTAGCCCCACCAACGCACCACCACACTACGCTACGCGTATGCCAGCCAGCATTCTCCCCAAGATTCGAACATAAGATTTTGACAGAGTACATTTCATTGAATTGAGTTGAACGTTTGGAAGGAAAATAAAAAAAAAAAAAAAAAAGAAAATGACAATAACAATCGAGACAGATAAAAAATAAAATCAGCACGCGATTGATCCACGCTGAAACGTCGGTGGAAATTTTTTTTTTAGCACGACACGATACTCTACGTCGTCTCGAAAGTTTCGTTTTTATTTGCACCTCTGTCGCGGCAGAAAAAAAAAAAAAAAAATAAAAAATAAATAAAAATAAAAAATCAAAACGAGTAAAAGATAAAAAAAATTCGTAAACCTTTGTCGAGCTTGCGTTGAATTTTTTCCCGATTTTAGGGAAAATCGTGATTTTTTTTGTTGAAAAGATGAAATTGAAAAAAAAAATGAACAATAACAATTCGTTTCGAAATCTTGGTGGAACGCTGCGCATATTTGGTAAGGTGCCCTGTCAATGGGTTTGCCTGACCTTACGTGTAACCGGCCTGGTGTTGGTTGGTTCGCAGGATCAGACCGAGTCGGCTGCCATACTGAAAATCAAGGAGAGCATGCAAGAGGAAGCGAAGAGGTTTGAAAAGGATTCAGATCATCCAGACTATTTCATGCAATAATGATATATAGAGAAAGAATTATTATTATTATTATTATTATTATTATTGTTATTATTATACATATATATGTATATATACATGTATAAAATTCACATGTCTATGTATACGTATGTATGTAGATATATACATATACAAACACATATACTCGTATACACACATATATATTTATAATAATGCCGGAATGATTTAATTATAATGATTTACGTAGACCTACACGTGTCCAATAACATTATATTCCCACGAACGTAACAACGACGACGACGACGACGACGACGACGACAAAGACGAAAAAGCAGGAGACGCAAAAAACTTTGTTGGTAACGAATACGAAAACATTGAAAACGAGAAATAAAAAAAAAAAAAACAAACAACACAAAAGCACGAACCATTCCATCAAATATTTGTAAACGGTGTTGAATACATCGTACGACGTCGAGTACGACGTAAGGAATAGGACAAAAAATGAAAGAAGAAACTATACAAATATACACGCGTACGGAATAGATATTTATGTGTATATATATATATGCCGGTATGTGTATATATATATATGTATATATTTTAGATGTCGCAGACAGCAGCGACAAAGCAAAGAAAACCGTACGCGTAAAAAAAAAAAAAAAAAAAAAGAAAGATTTCTTTTTTTTTTCTTTTCAACGCGTTTATTGTCCCTCAGTTCTATAAATATATGATCATATATTCGAGAGTCTTTGTACGTAATTTCGAAAAGTATTGCGGTTTACTTTAATAGCGCCGAAGGGATGTTCGTTGATCAATCAATTTTTAATTTTCGTTCCCGTTGTCAGTTTGTTATTTATTGATTTTTTCTTCAATGAAAAGGGTTATATTCGCATAGAATAATGAGAAATGGAGATTTTAGTATGGTTTGGAAAATATAATCAATACCTCTTCTGTATCGTTTTTCTCGTCCCCCGGTGTTTTTTTTTTTTTCCGTATTTGACTTTTACCCCAATCTGGATCGGTAAAACGACGAACGTTTAAATCGCGATGACGAAAAACGAATATATACGTACACATGTGTATATATACGATACACTATTATATTTAAAAAAAAAGAAAAAAAAAAAACAAAAAAGAATCGCAAAAATTAAAACTGTTATTTATTGGAATACTGCGTTGATCGGCAGACGATTGTATTTTTTTTTTTTTTTTTGTTTTCTATTTTCTAAATACGATCCAACTGTTTCAATTTAAAACGAAGTAAAATGGAAAATAAAAAAAAAAAACACTGATGATGATGATGTTTATGACGATGATGATGATAGTGATGAAGATGATAATTTTACTGTAATACTAACGAATCGTGAGAGGGGATATAATTCATATATTGTTTTTGTGTACAATGTATAGTTGTTCGAGATTTTCAATAATAAGAGACGACTTTATGATTGATCGACTATTGTAACTGTGACCTATGGCTGGTAGTAGATTCACTATCACAATTTGTACTTGATCAATTACCAGCCAGGTGAATACTGGCAAAGCGAATTTTATGGGTGGTACAAAGTAATAACATAATATACATATACATACATTTATAACACACACACACACACACACACACACACGCAAACGCAACACGCAAGCACCTACTGCAGACTTTTTATCGGATGGATGGATGGTTAATAAGAAAACTTCTAACACGTGTGAAAATTATACAAAACACGCCTACTACACATAAAAACGTCCTTTGAATCCACGCATAATTATTGACATAATGTAGGATATTCTATATACACATATATACATATATATGTATATATAAATACAAATATAAATATAAATATAGTGTCGGTAGAATAAATGATAATTATGAACCTAATAATAATAATAATAAATATTAAATAAAATAAATGTCCTCTATCCTATATACGTAGTGTTCCTTTTTTCTGTCTACGATTCGATCAACATGATCACATATTCGGATAACGATTGAACGCTGTCAATTGTTTATACGACGACCATCGTAATTTTGATATTCAGCATGCTCAGGTAAGGTATAATTTACAATATAGAACGAGAAGAGTTGAAAATTATTATGCAAGATATTATAAAAAAAAAGATAAAACTTGGAACAAGGGAGATTTAGAAAAAAAAAAATCGATGAGTAACCAAAATTCAGAATAATTCTAGTAGCCCCGCTTTATTTGCAGTATCGTCTACTAAATACCACAGCTGACGATGAGGTAAGAAGTTGCGGGTTATTTATTCCGCTCTCGTTCCCTCGAAAGCCTAGTCATTCGAAACAATAGGTCTGCTCAAGAGACGGAGAAAGATCGTACATACATATATCCGCAGAGGCATTGCGGCATTCGCGCGCATCATGTAGCGAGGTTCGAACGAAACAAGAGTAAAACAGAAAAAAAGAAAATGAATGAATAAAAGAAACAAAAATCAAGCGAAATCAAAGAAGGAGTCTAGGCGTAACCGAATATGGCGACGGATTGACGCGCGACGTCTGCAGGATATGCGGCAGTATGCCAGACGCTCTACGAAGGCAGCTGAAACGTAATAATGCAATAAAGCGCGAATCGAAGCTGCGGAACTCCGCTGCCACTGCAGAGGGCGTAGCAGCAGCAGCAGCAGCGGCGGCGGCGGCGGCGTCGGGAAGAGGAGTAACAGGGTCACAGGAAGTGTTGGGGGGCATCCCGGCTAGCGGTGTGTGTAGGGGGTGGGATGGGGGGAGGCGATGAGGCGAGGGCGCGGTAGGAGAGAGACAAGGACTTGGAGAACGGGCGTGCTTATCGTGCATCGTCGTCGTCTCATCCACCTGAAGCGGTCCTCAACCGCCCCAGAGGCTAGGGACTGAGCCAAACCGGGCACCCCTTACCACCGTGTTACCGGCTTACAGCTGACGTTCGCGAAAAAAAAACTCCAACCAGCCCGAGGAGTGTTGGTGCCCCGCGTGACGTACACAACCTCAGCAGAATCTAATTTCTTCTTTGGTAAGAAGAAGACGCGGGGTAAGATCGGCCACTTGTTTATTGCCCGTCAATTCGCACCCAGTCAGCCACCCGAAAAAAGAATTTATCCTGATACTCGACAGAAATGCGTTCACCACTCCCAGCCTAGGTGGTAACACCTACTCTCTTTCCAACTCTGAGAAAGGGAATTGGAACAGACAGCCGCCCCGTACAGATAAAGTCCTGAATTTGGATGTAAATTCGTACCCTGTTGAGGGAAAAATTTTACGGTGATAATTTAGACTCGAGTTTAGGTTTTTTTTTTTTAAACATTGTTCAAAATGTGATACCAAAATTAGTCGATGTGCTATTTTTGCAATCTATTTCGAAAATTTACCATCCGATAGTGTTAGGGATTGACATAGAATTATAGTCTGCGGAAATTCACATTAAAATTCTTCTTACTGTGTAAAAGCACGGAAGCTGTCGAGGATAACCGACTGTTTTTCGTACGGCACCGTAATTCACTGACGGTATTAAGGGCGGTAAGAAGAAGAAGAAGAGGGAACAGAAGAGATTGGTAAACAAGGTTGTCCACGAGTGCGATATTCACATGATCCGTCACCCCTGAGATGAAGAGCAATTCGGTTGAGAAGTTCTTCGAGCATTCCAACACTGGGATATTCGTCTTGCTCTTCAGCACCCCAACTTGACGATAGTGACGTCATACTGCGACGTTGTGACGTGCGAGACCTGATTCGTTAACCATCAGGCGATACGGGTACTGCGTCGTTGGTGGATACCCACTCAGCGAGTCGCCTAGGAGACCCGGAATGACCTGATTGCGGATGAAGCCGCTCTCAATGTCTCGTTATCGCGATTATTGTACGAGAACCTGAAAGTGGGGACCGTCGATCATTCGGCCGACGCTGTTGCGAGCACAGATGAGCCACTGCTGCAGTGACGAGTATACCGGAAACGATTCCGCGAGCGGAGAGCCTGAGGAGTTGCTCGAAGCGATGCTGGAGAACTACGGGATCCTAATTAATTCGAACAAGTTTCATACGCGAGGAGTGCACCAGCCACTCGAGATGACGCGGAGAATATTGACTCGCTGCATCAGTGGCGAACCGGTGCGGTTCAGGTCCGATGCCAAAGACATCTGAAACCGTGTAGAAGCAGTACCCTTCACCAGATTCCATCCTCGCGCATACTGGTGGATGCAACTTTTGGTTAGTTCTAATGATTATAATTGCTCGCGTAATGAAGGTGACACTTATTATCGCCCGACAGCATCCCAAGTCCAAGTTGAAGAAGGGTTTGGCGAACGGTGTACGGGTCGTGGAGGCAACGGAAATCACCGCAGTTCAGTTCTTTTTCTCTTTTTCCATGTATCTTTCTCTTGCCCCCTTGGTCCACCGTGCTATTCTCTTTCTCTGTCACCGTGACGATGAGTTGGAGCCTCCTCAAAGAGTGTGCCGGCCACTTGACGAAGCGACGCTTTCTATTCGTGGCACAATTTCAAGGATCGATACATCGACTGGCGTCGTTTCTGGTGCCTTCAAATAGCGGTAGTTACCAAGGGACGAGGACCACTTGGCATTCACGGCCTCCACTCTCCGAAGTGTGGATGCTATTTGGGTACTAGTACCTTTAACCGTCGTCTGATGCGCGGATGGACAGGCCCTACACGCGGGACAGGATTCTCGCCGGTCGTTCATTCCCCCGATCATTGAGAGTCGCGAACTTGTTGACTTATAGGATGATCCTGAGAATGAAGACGCTACATCTTCGTTCTGCTTCATAGCGTTTAAGGTAGGTGAGAAACCCTTTCCGGATTCGTTGCAGGGTAGGTAAACAGTCGAACGTAATACTGCAAAGAGACAGGAGGGACGAGATCCCGTCGATTAAAGACTCGGTGATACCCTCACGGACACAATGGACTCTTTGATGGCTTCCTTCCGTGCCAGCATGCAGTGAAATCCGGTAAAATTAGCAGCACGAATTCGATCCTGCCTTTTTTTCTAGTCAACGTCAGGGGGACAACTTCCACTGTCTACGAAAAAACGAAAAGATCTTTTTTTTCTCTAGTACGGATTCATCTTTCACCCTTCCAGATACGAGATCTCATTTGCCATTCGAAAAGTGGCGAATCGAACATGACAAACGTTACACCTAGAGAAGTTGCAGCGAAATATAAGCCCATGTTCTATAGACATTGGCTGACCTTTTATCTGTTGTATCGGTCCACATCCGTCCTAAGGAACCGCATCGCGCTATCCCCAGGGAAGGGGCGTGTGGAAGGGGGAGAAATTTGAAGGAAGCAAGGTGGAACGAGGGGCGAGTGAAGATAGGTGATAGGTGATGGAAACTCCGTAGAGACAGTGGCTGGTAACCAGCTAGTACCAACGAACGGTAGGTTCAGCGCAACGTCTAACACGAGTACCCGCTACTACAGGGGCGTTTCAACCCTTCCAAGGCTGTCTCTCTAACAACGTCACTGCTCTTCTGTACCTCCCACCACTTTTCTACCTCTGGCGTACCTCTCCGCCTCCAATTTCGCAACTTCTGCAAAATCTCGGGCAAGAAGTCGAGCGGAGGTCCTCAGTCAGTCGACGTTCGGCAGTCAATCGTGGCTAAAAACCATCGGTTCTAGTGGTTCCGTTGAAGCGAATCTTTCGGCCACACCGATTGCGTAACTGTCATTTCTGAACATCCGGGATATTATCGCATACTCCGGTTCCCTCAACTACGGATTTGAAATGTGTTGAAGACATGGAGAGCGGTCCAGCTCGGGCTACTCTGAACGGCGTCTGCAGGATGAGTGCTTCTCTGCCGCTGGTTCTCTTACTTGTCCTCATCTATGCAGCCCAAGCTCAGTAAGGCATTCCGTGATATTCTGAGGAATACGTAAAGTAAATCATGTAGTTCATTCATTTTAAAAATCAAAACTTTTCGTTACTGCCACCTACAGAATAAACAGTTACTTACCATCGTTTCGAGCACTCTTGAAAAAAATAAAGACAAGATTCTTCTAGTGGTAGTCAGAGGGTTCTTTTCTCTGCCGTTGTTCGACACTTCCGATTCATCGACTTCCTCCAATTATCGTAATTCTTTTTTCGCAAACTCGTCCAGTCAACAGATTAGCTTCTCGTTTCGGTGCCAAGTTGGACTCATTAAAATTCCAATACGAATTCCCAACCAGTGTCTCACTATACATCGTCCACTGTGTGTAATCGAAACAATGGAGATATACTCTCTTTACTTCAAAAGAGTTAATTGGGGATCTAAAAGAATGCCCCCGATATCGAAGACATTTCAATAATGTTCACTCCATTTATAATGATTCCCTGCTTTCGGTGTTGCTACCAATTGAAAGTACATTCTTTCTTCAAGAGTCACGAACTTCGTCCACGTGAGAAATATTATTTTTATATTGACAAATCATCGGATGGGCACAAAAATGTATATCGAGTCACGTGTGCACTGTCAGCGAGTCATTGGGCCGATGCATAATAGAGAATATCACACACCCCTCTAGCGAAAAACACACGAAATATTTACAGAAGGAGTTTGGAGTTCTTTGACCTCTTGCCAGAAGATCCAAAGTTATATGACAAGATGCGGCCACCAAAGAAAGATGGACAAGCAACTGTCGTCTATTTTCACGTAACAGTAATGGGTCTAGATTCTATAGACGAAAATTCTATGGTAAGACTTTTTTGCAATCAAGTAGTCAGCTGAGGTAAGCGAACGATTTAATCCGAATTTTAAATTAATCACAAGAAAAATCCTCCTAGACATATGCGGCAGATATATTTTTTGCCCAGACATGGAAAGACAACAGACTGCGACTTCCGGAAAATATGACTTCGGAATATAGGTAAGGATGACATTGTTGAACAACACAATGCTTCAATCGATCAGTTTGAAAGAGAACCGATGCGAAAATGATAGATTTTTTTTCTTGTCATGATTCAAGGTTATTAGAAGTTGATTGGCTGAAAAACATGTGGAGACCGGATTCGTTTTTCAAGAATGCCAAATCCGTCACCTTCCAAACGATGACAATCCCCAATCACTATTTATGGCTTTACAAAGACAAGACTATTTTATACATGGTGAAGTATGTGCCGATCAATTATTCGACTATCATTGTACGTTCCCGCTATCTGTCTTGAACTGACCCTCTGTATTCTCTTATCTGTAAAAACCCCGAAATAGTGACATCACAGCAAACACCAAACATCATCATCATTCGTTTTAGGTTGACGCTCAAACTTTCCTGCGCCATGAACTTCTTGATCTATCCGCACGACACACAGGAATGCAAATTGCAAATGGAAAGTTGTAAGTAAACTCATATGACAACAACACGGGCCTTTTAGAGCTTAGTTTCAAGCCACCTACCGTCTTTCACGCACGACTTACGTTTCCTTTCCCCCCTCATTTCTGTCGGCTGAAACAAAAATTTCGACACTCACCAAAGTTTAAAATATTTTCAATCAATAGTGTCGCATACCACGGATGAAATGATCTTTCAATGGGACCCTGACGTACCGCTGGTCGTTGATGAAAACATAGAACTGCCACAACTTCAGCTTGTGAAAAACTACACAGCTGATTGCACGCAAGTCTATTCCACCGGTATGTTCTTAAAGACTTAGCATCTAACGAACGTTGAGTTTTTGAACCAAGTACTGACCAAATCGCTTCATCGCACATTGAGCTGATTTTAATCAGCCATCAACTTTTCATTGCCGTTACTTCCCCTCATGGCAGATACAGATTTGAACCAAGCAGTTTTCTTCTCCAGGAAACTTTACATGCCTGGAAGTTGTCTTCGTGCTAAAACGGAGGCTGGGCTACTATCTCTTCCACACGTACGTTCCTACTTGCCTCATCGTAATCATGTCGGTGAGTAATTGTGACCATCCTTCGAAACGTTCACATCCGTTCCTAACCGGGTTTTTGAAAATTGTTTTTCACCAGTGGGTTTCGTTCTGGATAAAACCGGAAGCCGCACCGGCGAGAGTCACTCTTGGAGTGACGTCGCTCTTGACGCTTTCGACGCAGCATGCAAAGAGTCAGGCCTCTTTGCCTCCGGTATCATACCTCAAAGCAGTTGACGCCTTCATGTCTGTCTGCACAATATTCGTCTTCATGGCCTTGATGGAATACTGTCTGGTCAACATCGTACTCGGAGACAATGACGCTCCACCAGCCAAACCTCCACCACCTCCTCCTCCACCAAGCTCGGCCAGTGGCCCGGACGCCACGAAGCTCGACAAGATCTTCGACATAGCAACCAAGGTGACACGTGGATGCACATCCATTGTTCACACTACTTTCAGTTCATTCAGTGACTTGAGAAGAGCAGACGATGAAGTCCTGCCAGCTTCTGTCTCCTTTCACGGCACAGGAAAGATCAGCCCGATTACTTGAATGTCCGAATCGTATTTCTCTTGCAAGCGTTAACTTTGATGGTTTCCAAATATACTGTATTAGCTTAATTCTAGAACGGTAACGTCATTTTTTTTACCTATTCCGGTAAGGTGGGGTGAAAAAATCCTCCCATCTTGTTAATTCCGTCTTACGGGTACATCGTATCGTTAAGAGTCCTGTAGGGTCTCATTTTCTTCGTTATTTAGTAATGTATCACATGGGCCAAAAAACTTGTTGCGTAAGTTCCAAAACAGTGGTAAAAAAGTGATGTGTCTTGAGTCGAAAACGTATGTTGTGTTTTTTCTACGTTACCGTTCTAAGGTTAATAGTACTCCAATTCGTTATTGGACTTCCTGCGGCTCGGATGACTCTGTGGGATTCGTGGTACCCTGAAAATTAAATTCAGGAATTTTAACGGCCCATGCGTTCATTTATCGGGTTGACGTTTTTCCAAGTGGCATTCAAGTGCCCTTTATTATTACGCAGAGAAACGCCGTCCTGATAATCGACCGATTACAGAAGTCAGCCGCAGCGCCACCCCCCGGACCGACGCCGGCGCAAAAGGCACGGATGCGGGCCCTCAACGTCGACAGAGTATCCAGAGTATTTTTTCCGTTCCTGTTCGCCGTGCTGAACGTCACCTACTGGATCATGTTCGCCAAGTACATCTAATTGGAAGGCGCGCTTGTCACGACGCAAAAAGCGTGTCACGCATTTGCGGTCGGTGTTGCGTAGTCGAATCCGGAACACAATATGTTTGCTTAATGTCTCGATGGGTGTAGAAAACCCTGCTGCGCGCCAGGAAGAAATCACAATATTACAACTGCTTAAGATGCCTGATTTTTGCAATCGCCAATAGACATGAGCAGTAATAATTCATACGTGTCACAAGACTATGTCGCACTGCAGCAACGGCTGATGAGATATAGATCTTTTTCCAGAATCGCGTATTTTGACATGGTTGCGTGTTTTTTTTTTTTTAGATCACTTCCTTTTCAGACACAAAATTGAATTCAGCTCTTGCTTTTCAACTGTAAGTATATATATTATAATGTCGTGCAATTTGCTGACGACGAGTCGAATTGGCATTGAGCATATTAGTGATTTAAAATTGCTAATAATCATTTTGAAAAATCTTCGTATTGAACTATAATGCGTATTTAGATCTCGGAATTAAATAATATTTGGTATAAATATACTTTTAGCCCTAGATTAGCTTCAAGTATTCGAGTCCAAAGTGTCACGTTGTATAGATTATTTGACATAGAATTAAGTGTGATGTGAGATAAAAGGTCGAACGACCCTATCGAAGGGACAATTATGTTTGCATCTTTTCCTTTCTGCCGCCTTTCTTTTCTGTAATTTCTATCTATCTTCTCTTTGTTTTTATATAATAGCGTCAAATTCACTGTACCGTCAAATTTGAAACACAGTACAAATATTTCTTCCTTTCCATTCTCATAAATGCAGATCAGATTATTTCTACGTAAATGTTCAAGTTTAGAGAAGAAAGATGAGGCAAAGAGAAAAAACTTATTTGCAAATGTAGATAATAGTGGTATGTGTATGTGAATTATGTATAATATTAATGTTAAATGATTGATGACACTAAGTGATTATACATATAACGTAATATTATAATACCAATACTAAACAGATTGAATATACAACGATTTACCAAGGTTTAATACGTATGAAAATGACCGTGTTACGAGTATACAAGTTTATAATTTAATCGCGCTTTAAATATTCGATTCCATTATATCGTATTGAATTAAATTATACCTATCTTCCGAGTGTGTGAATTTTCAAACGCATATACATAAAGCCTAAGTAGACGTATAATGCTTAATTATTGCGATTCGACGGAGTCCGCAATATCGTCGTATCGTCATCTGTAACTATATTAACACTCGCGCATAAGCCATTTCTAAAAATGTAATCTATGATTATGTGTATATGTGTAATGTACTCGTATATCTTAATCAACGTACGTTGTATCTTAATATACCTTTTGTAGTGTGCCAATTGAACGCAGCTTAATCGTTCGGAGTGAAATCCGAATTACTATAAACTTACGTGCATAAAACCTTATAATGCACCTGAAGAAAATAATCTTGACCGCAGACTCTGTAATAAATTATTCATTGCTCGAAGCTGATATAGTGATAAAATGAAGAATTTATTTTTTTTTTTTAATTTTTACTTTTATTTTGTATAATAATTAAGTACACAGCTCTTGTAATAATTATAAACGAAAACACGTACTAGTGTGTGTTTAATATCTTGTACGGGCATAATTCTCACTAAACGATTTCATGATCAATATTCATGTACACTTGTGAAAATATATGTATAAATACGACGCTGCATACAGGTATATATTTAAAGCAAAAACCGATCTGAATTCAAACTTATTGAGGTAAGGAAACAATCCTCATATGTATGGCTCTGCACCCTGGTTTTACGGTACCCTGGATTAAACGGTAGTACCTGGGTAGTTTTAAATTTTTTTTTTGAAAGAACAGTTGCACGCTCACGGACATCGCAACCGAATGTCTGTTCCACAGTTTTCGTGCATACTTGTAGTGTGGACTCAGGGCGACGGTCTCACAGAATACAGTCATTGCTTTCCAAGCTGATATCTCTGCCTACAGTTATCTTCGACTAAGGCTGACGAATAGTACGCGTTCTATGATGTCGGTTATAAATATATCAACCCATGACCCTCGGAGTGAGCGATATGAAAGCCCCTTTCAGCGCCGTACTAATTACAAATTTCAAGCCTTTAATGGGACTAGCCTGCGTCGTTTAGTCTGTCGAACATAAAATGTGACTAAAGTTTAGCTGCACGAATTGAAGCGAGGAAGAAAAACGTCTTTTCATCCTTTTTTCCGGTCCTGTGGTACTCTTTGAAATCGAACTTACGGTGGTCATTCTATTTGAAAGGGAGAGGAAACACGCCGGGACATCTTATCGGGAACACGATTACAGGCAACGAAATTATCAACCACTACAGGTCAATTCTCAGCCCGGTATAAGACTTCGTCATTTTGAATTCACATGCAAGCAAGATAGGAGAGAGAGAGAGAGAGAGAGAGAGAGAGAGAGAGAGAGAGAGAGAGAGAGAGAGAGAGAGAGAGAGAGAGAGAGAGAGAGAGAGAGAGAGAGAGAGAGAGAGAGAGAGAGAGAGAGAGAGAGGGAGGGAGGGAGATAGAAACAGAGAGAGAGGTAGAAGAAGAGGAAGAGAACGAGGGTCTCAAGTACAACCGACGTGGGAATAGTAGATGCTGGAGGAAAGAGTGAGCCAGCAGCGAGGGAAGAAGGAGGAAGAAAACAAAAAATAAAAATGAAAAAAGTATTCCAAGGAAAGACGGCGGAGTTCAATGACTAAACCATGGGTCTAAAACCGTTTGACAACTGCACAGCTGCAAGTGTTCAGCACATGTTGCACGAGCCTTCCGTTCGGCCTCACTTTCTCTCTGCCTCCATAGAGCTATTTTCTGTAGAACACTTGATTATATAGGCTTAAAGCACGAGTCGAGAATTTGCATAACTTTTCCTATTAATTTGAAAGAAGGATAAGACAATCTTTTCTCGATGTATCTCGTACAACGAAATTGAAAGACATTGATGCCTTGCGGCAACATGGTGGAAGATTCCTGAAGAGCAAATCAATTTGAGACGCAGAACATGAAGGGAGGGGGAAGATATTTTTTGCCAGGCTGAGGGATGAACGTTAATTCCCTTGTGAACTGGGTGATTATAAGTATTTGCCAAAAGTGAATGAATAATGTAATCCTCCGCCTCCACCTCGCGGCTAGGGTTTCGAGTCTTCTTGTAAAGCGAGAGCCACTAGAAGATAATGGCTTCCTGGAAGGCCGGGGTGAGGCCTTGTATGATCAGGGAGCAAGACCGTTCCCGTAGATATCTCGGAGGGACTCTTCTCTCTGATTGGTTGGTGAGGGGCTGGAAGGAAGGGAGACCCTCCCGGCTATCCCTTCAGCCGGTCCGTAAACCCCGCGTTTCAAACGTCCGCAGTCCCCCTTCAGGGATCCGCTTCGTCATTTCTTTGTCCTCAGGAGCTCCTCGGGCCGCAAAGCTCCCGGCGTTAAAATCGTGCCGCGATTTGTTTTGTGGTAAAATGATTACTGGTGATTTTTCGAACGGTATTTTCTGTCCTCGGACATAGATTTAGTGGCTTTGGGTATTGATAATATCGGAACGAAGTATCGGAGTTAATTTTGAACCATAGGCTCTCATAATCAGGAGAAGAAAGCTGATGAGAGACTCGCAGAGTTGCGACAAATAAATATTAAACTACTTCGACAAAATGGTTCGGCTTCAAGGATTCATCTGTGCTCTCTTTGTTGTTATGGTCGCAGTGATGGCAGGTGCGTACTGGTGTTTACCTTTCTGTGAAAACTATGCAGTACATTAATTTTCTCATGCAAAGCATCAAGCCTGTCTGATCTTTTCAAATTGTAGCTCCTGCTGCTGCTCAGCGTCCCTATGGCAGAATCCGAGGAGCGCAGAGAAGTAATAATGTTATTTTTACTGAAAGCATGTAATTAATACCGTTATCATTTAGTATTATGAATTGACGGGCTATTAGTTCCGTTTCAAAATTTCGATGGAGCTCTCAAAGTCATCTGATGATGTGCGTTACTACCCATTAACAGCTGTGATTAACAGACGTATTCAAAAATGTCCAACTTAAGAATAATAATGTTTCACTTGAACAGTTCATTTCCTAGTGTCTCATTCAAAGAGCTCGATCAATTTTTATTCTACTTTGTAGCCTAACAAAATCTTGGTTGAAAAACTTATAAAGCAATTTGGTGTTTCTGAAACTAACAAAAATAACAACTATAAAACACAATAAAAAGCACTGCACTGGTTTATATTTGTCATCTTAACCTTGATTTGGCTCTGCTGTTTATTCTTTTTTCTTATTTTTAAAAACTGATAGCTGATTAAATACTGTTCAAAAGGATACCCAGTAAAGAATCTACGCCCTTGCGACGAAGGACCATGCTATCCGGCGACTGGAAATTTACTAATTGGTCGAGAGAACAGACTGACAGCATCGTCGACCTGTGGATTAAACGGACCGGAAAGATTCTGCATAGTGTCCCATCTGAAAGAGAGGAAAAAGTGTTTCTATTGTAACGCCGCGATTCGTAAGCAACGACACAACGTGGAGAACATCACATACACTCATAGCCCTCGGTTAGTATTATCTGTAAACACTAAACCACTAAGCAAGTGTAGAATTTAACTTCGTAATTAAACATGAACGCATTTTTCAGAACCCTTGGCGACTCTTGGTGGCAATCGGAGAATGGAGTTGAAAATGTCACTTTACAATTGGATTTGGAGGCAGAATTTCACTTTACGCATATTATAATAAGGTTTCAGACCTTTAGACCGGGGGCCATGTTGATCGAGCGATCATCAGATTACGGCAAAACGTGGCGTGTTTACAAATACTTCGCCCATAATTGCGAGCAGACATTTCCTCATGTACCAACTCACGTGCCCCAAAAATTAAACGACGTTGTCTGTGACTCGCGTTACTCAACCGTCGATCCGTCGACTGACGGCGAAATAATCTTCAGGGTATTGTTGCCCAATGTGCAGATCGACAATCCCTATTCTCAGGAAGTGCAAAATCTTCTGAAAATGACCAATCTGAGAATAAACTTCACGAGGCTTCTCACTCTCGGTGACGACTTGTTGGACAATCGGGCTGAGATCAAAGAAAAGTATTACTACGCTATAAAAGACATGGCTGTTCGAGGATCCTGCTCGTGCTATGGACACGCCTCGAGGTGCTTGCCTCTGCCTGGTATACCTAACCGCCAGGACATGGTTCACGGACGCTGTGAATGCACGCACAACACTAAGGGACTGAACTGTGAAATGTGCGAAGACTTTTATAACGACCTACCTTGGAAACCGGCGGCTGGAAAACAGACCCATGCCTGTAAGAAGTGTAACTGTAACAATCACGCCACCAGTTGTCACTTCGACCGAGCCACCTACGACAGAACTGGCAGAGTTTCCGGCGGTGTCTGTGACGATTGTCAGCATAACACGCAGGGACAGAACTGCGAGATTTGCAAACCGTTTTACTACCATGACTTCACCAGAGATATCAGTGACCCTGATGCCTGCCAACGTAAGTCCAAATCCATTCTGCATTCACATGCTGCATTGTTCTCAACATATTCCGCTATCGGTGGCTCACTTGGAAATTAAATTTTCCACAGCTTGCGATTGTGACCAACTTGGTTCGTTGGACGACGGCATTTGCGACCCTCTGACCGATATGTTGACTAGTCAGGAATCAGGCCGCTGCCATTGCAAGCTGAACGTGGAAGGGCGTCGCTGTGACCGCTGTAAAGCTGGATTCTGGAACTTTAGTCCAGAGAATCCAGAAGGCTGTCAAGGTATGCTACCACGCTAGATTAGTCGGTGTTGAAATCATAACACGTTTTGAACTTTTCACAGCCTGTTCTTGTCATGCACTCGGCACGGTTGATTTACATGGGTGTGACGTGTCCTCTGGAAAATGCACTTGCAAGCCATACGTAATTGGTCGCGATTGTGATCAGTGCTACCCAGAGTTTTGGGGCCTCTCCGATGACCGAGAAGGCTGCAAGCCGTGCGACTGTGATCTTGGAGGTGCTTATGATAACTTATGTGACGTAGTAACTGGCCAGTGCAGCTGTAGGGCACATATCGACGGCAGAACTTGCAATGAACCGGAGCAGAACCATTACACAGTTGCTCTAGATTATCTGGTTTACGAAGGAGAACGAAGCAAAACCAATGTGAGTTCTTCGCAGTTGTTTGGTTGTTTATTCCAGATCGGAACTTGTTTTTTTTTTTGTGTGATCAGAATGTGAACTCATTTTACAGAAAAGCCAAATCGTGATCCGAGAACCATATCGTGATGGTAGAACCAATACCTGGACCGGACCAGGTTTCATAAGAGCCTTTGAAGGTTCGACGTTGGAGTTCACGATCGACGATGTAGTGAAGTCCATGGAATACGACATAGTCTTACGTTACGAGTCCGAGGTCCCGGGTATTTTAGAAGAAGCTCAGATATTTGTCGAACGAGAGGAAGACGTGGACCCTGAAGGGGCATGTGCTAATTGGGAACCGGAAGATGACGAACTGTATATTCGGCTTCCGGTGAACTCGCGGAGCGCCGTTGCGGTACCGTCAGTGTGTCTTGAGAAAGGGAAAAAATACATTGTAGTCCTCCAGTTCAAGAATTCGTATGACCGTGTAGGCGGCCCCACAGCTTCAATACTGATTGACTCTGTAAGAAAATATTGACTACCTACGTTAAGTTTGAGGTTTGTTACCAAAAACATCTGAGGAATTCATGAATTAAAATTTCTAGATCGTCCTGATGCCCAAAGTGGAAGGTATCCCGTTCTTCGCGGGTTCTCCACCCAGCGAAATGCGGAGACAAGACTTCGAAAGGCGTCATTGCGACGAGATATTTTACAATGTTATCCCATCCGGGGAAACTAACGAGGTTGACATTTGTGCGCAGTACCGCAAAAGCATCGGTTATTTTATCTTCGATGGAGCACCCTGTGAGTATTAAGGACGTAATCTGACTTTTCTAATCCATTTCCCTATTTGAGTTGTCGAACGTTTGATGCAGCCTGCGAGTGTAATCCGACGGGATCCAACAGTCTGCTGTGTGACCAATACGGAGGCTCGTGTCCGTGCAAGCCAAACATTGTTGGTCGACGTTGCGATCGTTGTGCTCCTGGGACATATGGGTTTGGTCCAGCTGGTTGCGTGCCATGCGACTGTGACAGCGTCGGCGCTGAGGATAATTTCTGCGATTTTGAGACAGGGAGGTGCAAGTGTAGGCCAAACACGTACGGAAGAACATGCGGCGAGTGTGATCCTGGCTTTTGGAACTTCCCACACTGCGAGCGGTGCAAGTGCAACGGTCACGCCCAGACCTGCGATTCGGTGACGGGGGCTTGTCACGACTGCCAGGACTTCACAACTGGTCACCAGTGCGATAGATGTGCCGTAAAGTATTACGGAGACCCTCAAATCGGGGTTGACATTCCATGCAGGCCTTGTCCTTGTCCGGGAACTTGGGACTCCGGCCATTCGTTCGCTGACAGGTGTTCTCTAGACCCCGTCACGTTAGACGTGGTGTGCGAATGTTACGAAGGATACGCCGGAGCCAGGTGTGACATTTGCGCTGAAAACTACTTTGGTAGTCCCGATGTGCAAACGGGAAGATGCGTGCCCTGTGACTGCAACAACAACACCGATCTGTCGCAACCAGGGAATTGCAACCCGCACACTGGACGCTGTCTCCAATGTTTGTACGACACTGACGGACCAAATTGTCAAATCTGTAAGCCCGACTTTTACGGTGACGCGCTGAAACAGGATTGCAAGGAGTGCGGATGCAACGTCCTCGGCACCAACTTCCGCGACGGTCACTGCAATCATCGTGATGGACAGTGTCCATGTCTGCCGAACGTCATTGGTCAGTACTGTGATACCTGCGTAGAAAACCACTGGAGAATTGCCAGCGGAGAAGGCTGCGATCCGTGCGATTGCGACGTGATTGGAAGCGTGTCAGAAAAATGTAACGAGTATGACGGTACCTGCCAATGTCGCTCTGGCTTTGGAGGAAGGCAGTGTAACCAGTGCGAAACGAATCACTGGGGCAATCCCAACATCGAGTGTCTGCCGTGCGAGTGTAACCTCATCGGATCATCCACTCAACAGTGTGACAGGGAAACTGGGGCCTGCATATGTCTGGCTGGAATTGGAGGCGTCAAGTGCGACCACTGCGACCGTGGGTACCTTGGAGTTGCTCCGAGCTGCATTCCGTGTGGCGAATGTTTTAAAAACTGGGATCTGACGCTGAGTGGTTTAAGCAACAGAACATACGATGTTATAGACGCAGCATCGAAAATTCAGAAGATTGGAACAGCCGGAATTTACAGTCAGGAATTTGATAATATGGACGAAGTACTGATGGGGGTTCGAGAGCTCGTCAACAAGACGAGCGTCACGGCCGAGGACCTTCTCGAGCTCGTTGATTTTGCCAATAATCTCAACAACACAGTTTCCTTCTCGGACGCCATTCTCGACGAAGTCGACAACTACATTGGATCCATCAGTCAGCGGGTCAGTCTCGGTGAAGTGGCTCTTCAGAACATGAAGAACCGAACGGTTAGCTTGATCGAAGCCGCTGCTGAGCTCAAAGAGAACGCTACAGTCTTGCAGGAGGCCGATGTCTACGGTGCTCTGAACCTAACTCACCAAATGGCGAAGCAATCGGACCAGGCAGAAGCGCTGGCCAGTAGTTCAACGACCGCTTTAGCGGACGCTGACAGATATCAGAAGAACACTGAAAACTTGCTTGCCAAGCGGTCAGAGTCTTTCACTGACAAGCTCAATGAGAACGATAATTCCCTGAAGAGACTCAAAGGTGAACTCGACGAATTCAACCAGCTGATTCCCGACCTCAATCTCGCCATGTGTGGAGCTAGTGTCGACGAATGCGACGAACTATGCGGGGGTGCTGGCTGCGGTTTTTGTGGTGGTCTTTCTTGCGATGACGGTGCAGTTACGGAGGCAGAAAGGGCCTTGGATCTTGCCAAGCAGCGAGCTGCCGGTATAAAGAAACACAAAGACGAAAGCGAACAGTTACTTAGAAACGTAAGATTGTTTTCGCTTATTTTCCTTCGACTTCCCGAGTCGAAATTACCGTCTAATATAAACCCTACATAGGAGCTCCTAGGTAGAGTTTAAAGATTGTACCTACAGTAAATTCTATTTCAATGGAATGTCAGACCCTATTTTGACGCTAAAAATGTCCGGAATTTCCTGATTTACTAAGCTTAGGCTCGAAGTTGCGTCTCTTCAGAATCCCCTTTAACCCTCCAGAGGTAGGGTTGATCCTGCTTGTTTTAAACACTCCTTTAACGCTTAAAATCCTACCCCGTTGATAAACAGCTCAAAAAGGTCCATCGACCTGGATTGGTTATGATTGAAATACAAAAAATACGATTAAAACGTATGAAATCAACTTAGAATCCCATTAAATAGGAATTGGTATATACGTGCGTTTAATCGTATTTTCTGTATCAAATCAGTTTAAAGGGTTTTTAAGAACGTTGATTAAATACAGTTGAAATGCAATACTTAATTGTCAAATGTTATCGAAACTTTTTGAAAGTTATGTCGAAATAGACCTTGGATTACTCATTGTGAACACTTGACTGTCGCTGTAATAATATATCCATAGAGAAGGAGTTACGGGTCCAATGTAGGAGCTATAGATTGAATAGCGTCAACATAGGTTCAATAGTATACTGAGAATACCAAAGTAGGGTTTAGGACTTCAATTTCTAGGAGTTAGAGGGTCGATGTAGGATATCTAGGTTCGGTTTGCTTCAAAGTAGGCTCATACGAACCTTGGTAGGGTCAAATGTAGGTACTAAATTTCAACTTGTGTTTGTTCTACTGATTTCTTATGTCTTTTACCGATTTCTGTTCAGATGACGCAAATGAAAGATGATGCTGTAGCCGCGAAACATCTCGCTCAACTCGGCCTGAATGCTGCATTCGAGACTTACAACTTCTCGAGTAACTTCACGAAAAATCTGGAAAACCTCCACAGCAGAATATCTAATAGCCTGAACGAAGAACAACCGAGTCCAGCGATGGTGAAAGACTTGGCTGAAAAGGTGCTGGAGAAAAACATAAAGTTGAACCCAGACGAGATCAAGGACCTGGCTGACAGCATAAGAAGCATCGTCGGTTCGCTGACGGATTCTGAGAAGATCCTCGAGGATGCTGCGGAAGATTTGGAGCTAGCTGAAATTCTGCGAGACGAGGCAGTGAGGGCTAAGGATTCGGCTGTCGCGCAGAGTACGCGGGCTGGAAACATAGTCGTGTTTTTAACAGAGGCGGAAATCGCTGCGGAAGACGCACAGTTGGCCATAGACGAGATCGAGCGACACATATCCCTGTCCCATAATGATTTGACCGATATACTGATCGAGATTGATGCGGTTGCGGAAAAGGCTGACAACACTACTGCAGAAATTGACGATTTGGACAGGCGTTTGACCGAGCTTCAGACTCAGATCGTAAAAAATGACTTTATATTGACGCAAGAAATCGGTTCAGAAATCGGCGACGTCACGGTTGAGGCTGAGAACACGAGAATGAAGACTAAAAAATTGGTTCAAGAATTCGAAGTGGCGAATCAGGCGGTGAGGCTCAAGGCCGAAAAGAGTGAGGGAAAAATTTCTAGGTCGAAACTACTTCTGCAACGGGCTTCTGAGCTCGCTGCTGACACGACCACCAAATTTAAGGACATTAATGGAATGGAAGGAACCTACGCAGAGAACGAGAAAACCCTGGCTGACCTCATGTCCGAGGTCGAGTCCCTCACGCGTCAAATGGAAAAACACTTGAACCACATTCAGCACAAGTCACAGACCTATGCTCAGTGCTCGACGTAGGCGAAGGATAGAATATGAGGCTTCGCGGTAACTTCAGTTTGAGAGACTGAGCTTTCGCCTAAGAACAGGTATTAATCCAAACGTTATAACTGGCGGGTTATTTACTCCGTGATCGAAGTATTTGCGATTTGAACTTTCGAAAAGATATTTCTTAACATTTCTAGAAACGTTCTCTAGGAACAAAACCAAAGTGGACAAGTGCCTTATATTTTAGACTATAAGATAGTTGTAAATAATTATTATATAATACCTGAATTGCTGAAACCAAAAATCATGAGACTTGTATATCTGAGAATTTACGCATCGCGTGTATCCGTGTAATAGTTTAGTTTGTTGCGTTTATAATTCTCGAATATATTTATTCGTCAAGCTATATTCAGCTACTGTAACAAAAGAGCTCTATGATAGTTGAATAAAAGTAAAATTTGAATTGATAATCAGAGGAATTCGGTAGTATTTGTCATTTATCGCACCGCGGAAAATGAAATCGAATTCTCGCGACGAAAATTGAAGAGTGTGAACCTGCTTTAAAATAAACAGCACGTGGTTTCCAAGCGCGCCTACTTCCTGCTGGTTGAAGTTTGTGTCTTGCAGTCTAGAGGCTATCTGAACCGGAGTTACACACAGATAACAACCCACGCGTTCTTCCTTCGTTCACAACAGCTTCGATTCATTGCTTTGCCATGAGTTGAATTATTATTCTACAATGTAATGAATAAATACTTGCCGTCAGCCCGATTTGAAACTACTTATTACCGATCTGACTCCAAGAGAATTTAATTGCATTCATTTTGTTGGTTAAACGAAATGAGAATATGTGAATATAGGTGATTGAATGCATTTAGCAGGCATAAATTTTTTTCATTGCTCGTTTTTCGTCGAAAGAAATGTCTGTCCGGTGCATGCAACGACTTGACGTACCGAAATTTTTTAACGCCAACTGAATTTCAGCTTTTAAACCGTTGTCACAATCCGATCCTTCTTCTCTTGAATGCATCATCTGGCGCACTACATAAGTCGATAAGAGTGTGAGTTATCTGCAGAAGCATTGCAACAACTGCGACGATAAGAAAGTTCGATATGATTTCGAAGAAATGAAAGCAATTCAGTATAACAGTTTTGAATGAATATCGCTTATTTATAACGTACATTGAGTCGCTTTCAGCTCCTTAGATTTTTTCTTCACTAAAATACCGTGGAGATCTTCACTCTAGACTCGCATACACGAATCAAACTTGAAGTCTTGTAGGTGAATCGAGTGTCTATTCTCGTATACCGATTGATAAGCTCACTGCCGAGCATGGAATATATGTGTGATAGAATAAAAATAACAACAAGTAAAATGGAAATAAAGGTCATGGGACGGAGCATAAGATCATCTTGACGAAATAGTTCATTGCTCTAACTACACGCTCGCTTCTTTGTGGGTTGAAAAATACTCGCGACTGAGGAAGAAACTAGGAAAATATAATTCATGATCGAATCAATATTAATCACAGCAATTATTTAGTTCTGAACATTTCATTGAGGCAGAAGGAAATTAAAACACCTGCAGCACGTATCACGAGGTCTTGAAATTCACCCCGCGTCGCCTCAACTATCGTTTTCATATTTGGCACCTGCCTCGAAGCTTCTGTAAATGTAGCCATATTTTTTTTTTATCCTAGCTAAGAGTCGTTTACTCGTGGCAAGGTTAAAATTCCGAATTTAAAACGTTCCGAAAGCGCCGAATTCCGAATTTTTTGGTGGCGAAAATTAAAATAAAGAATTCAAACTTTGACGAAAAATCACCGCTTTGATGTTTCGATATTTTAACTTGAATTATCGGAAGTTTGCATTTCGGAACCTTGAGCCGTCAATTTTCCGACCATTCGAACTTTGATGTTTCTTCAAAGTTTGATTTCCTTACTTCAAGTTTCGCTACCAAATAATTCTAAATTAGGCGCTTTCGGAACTTTTCAAATCCGGAACTTCAACCCCGCCCCATTTACTCGTTCAATTATCCTACTTCAGTTTTTTCTCTCTGGTAAATTGTCGCCTCGGAATTTTTTTGCGAAATTGAATTGCTTCGGTTTTCCTCTCATTTCACTGATTAAAAAAACTAAACAGCCAGTAGTTATTCGATCTTAAATCTTCTTTTAAGAGTTCTTAAATCTTTGAATAAGCCGCGGGTTGCAACTGCATATTCGAAAAATCTTTTCACTCGCGAGAAGCCTGCAGTAAGATATAATAAGCCGAGTTCTCTAAATTTAGACCCGACGCTTTCTTACACGTTCTTAGCGTACGCGGGGCACGCAAACGTATAGACTCGACTTCAACTAAATCGAATGATTAATCCTAACTAGCACACAGTTTCCTCTGTCAATAAGGCGCGATAAAGTTTATACATATATTTATGATTTCTCGTCCTCGCGTGGGATAAAACAAAACTGTTATACTTTTGAGGCGAATCTCTGCAGACGTTCAAGCAATTCGCGGAAATAATCGCCGACGGTGTCAATCCGAGTCAAAGTTATGATGCAACGAACTGTACGAATGATTCAAACGATTTCTCGCAATGTTATTCGCATAATCTCTCGCTTCTTCCATCAGCAATTCTTCTCCAAGTCCCGAGCGCGCCTTAACGGCTTCGCTCTGTTCTGGAACGCGTTTGAATCGCAGGCGGGACTGTACCGTGTGTAGGTACGTAAGAGATGACGATTCTCACACACGCGTCGAGTCGAGCACGCCGACATGTTGGTGGTCGACGGCTAGCCAGCCTCTCAAGAGTCAGAGTAGTGGAAAGAAAGATTAGGAGAGAAGCAAGAGAAGTTACCGAGGAGGAAGCTAAATTCCCGCTCGCAACACCGCGGCAAGAGTCAATTTACGAGACTGAGACACAGCGCAGGATGGATCGAAAAATCGCGATCCCTCACGTTTTAGATTTTCAATAATCAAATTTTCCATTACTATAGATGAAAAAATACAGACTAGAAAAATTTTGCGAGCTCTAGCATATCGTGATTTAATTTTACGCTCTTTCACGCAACTTTACGCACCATCGATCATCCGTGAGGAAACAATATTGATCGTATTTTCAGAGTCGACGAACAACAAAGACACGTTCATCAGTTTTCTTGTCATTCTTTGCCTCGTGTATGGGAAATTATTCTTATTTATTTATTTTATTTTTTTTTCATAAAAATATCCGAGGGTAAATCGGATAACTTTATTAAATACCTGTTTTTGGGTGTAATCGATCCAGATCGCAGTTTTCGTGATCTTCACGAAAGAATCAAAATTCTTTTATCAAAAATTAAAATAATTTTTCAACCTTTTATTACAGTAATAAAGTTAGTTTTCAATCTGTAGTTATTTTTTCCTCCTTTTTTTTTAAGTTACTGCAATTTAAAGTAAAAACTTTAAAGTCAATTTACAGGAAGATATTTTGCAATCTCTGTGAATTTTTTCGAACACAAAAATGCAAATTGCAGGTCAGAGTAACTTCATGAATTACTCGAAATGTTGCATTCAATTCTTATTCCTTTTTCTGCAATTCGCCCGATTAACCCATTCGCTTTTTTGTACACTGTACAAATAACAATCTTGATTTTCGGTTTTTACGATTCTCTCGAGGTATACTGCACGTTAAATAATTGTCAAGTATATGAAATGAAGGTAAAATCTTCTGAAAAATCGCAAATTTTGAAGAAAAAAATTAACTCAACTTCTGTAACGTGTCCAAAACATCTCAAGATCCTCCAAAAACTGTTTCATTACTCAGATAAAGTCATTTTGAGTAAATATTGTCATTTCAAAGTGAACGGGGTTCAACACAATAAATGCCGACAGTGGTAAAGAAAAAAAAAAAAAAAAAAGAAAAACCAGGCCACGAACAGTTTCTTTCCACAATCCGAAAAGGAGACATTCAATCGAAGAAACAATTGATTTACCTATTAAATAATTGCGTCACTTTGAATCGAAGTGCGAAGCAGACGCGTAGACGTAAAAGGCGTGGATGGAAATATAACCGAGCAATTTAACCGATGTACCCGATGGCTGGTACAAACTCCCGGTAACTTTCCCCGCTGGAGATTTTAAGCCTCATCCAGTCCCCTCAGCCCCCTCAACGGAGGCAATGCTGGCTGCAGCTCACTCGGCAGAAGCGAATCGCTTCTGGAGGTATTCGCTCTGGCAGCGTCGGAGCCTCCGTCCTTTGACCGTGTATTTCTGAGTTCCGCTGCTGATACCGGATTTTTTTTTCCTCGGTATTCAGTGCGATATCCCTTCTCCTCGCCCATTCGTGCCGCAGAAATATAGTTTACCCAAATCCCCTAAAGCTGGGCCCAAAAGGCCGCCCGATTATATTGGATTATCTTCACCGCATATCGTCTCCGAACCAGGTGAGTCAGTGTCTACTATACTTACTTATACTATGTGCAACACCATTTTTGGAATCCTTCAGAATCATTCACAGACACGTTGTTTCCCTTTCTCGTCGTGTTTTTTTTTTTTTTTCTTTCTTTTTAGATTCTTTATTCACTACCATCAGTCGGCTGGTTCCAAATTTCTTGTGACAATTATTATCAGCCACATTTTATCGCTAAGAATTGCGAATTTTTTCTCACTCTGTTTGGCAGGTAGTAAAAAAAAAAAGAATTTCTTACGCACGATTATTTACCGCGTAAAACACCGCGAGTTTTAAACTTTTACACGTCTCTTGTTTCCATAAATGATCACGTCTATTACAGTTTTTTTGTTTTATTTTAATCACATAAATAGTGTGTACATGTCGCTGTTTGAGATTAACACTTGACGCGAGTCTCGTTACAGAAATCGGTACGCGTTTGAAAGTTATCGGTTTATCGATAGATCGAAGTTTACGAATTTCTATTCAATTCTATAGTTAATATCGAGAATCGTCCAGTAACGCAGATTTTGAAAATTAGTCGAGAGTTAACCATCAACAGTAATCATAAACCATTACAAAGAATTGCAATTTAAAAATAATGTTCAGCAAATTTGCTATCGCTTCTGTACAGCGACCAAGTGCTGACAGTTGATTTATTCGTTTTTTTCCCATCTCGTGAACGCCAAGAACAGAAGAGATAAGTTTTTAAATGACTACTAATTGTCATATATTTTCTTATCCTGGTCATAGCGGAACAGATAAATGGGGACAGTAGTTTGCTAACGAAGGCAGGCAGTGCTTGAGTGTTGGAAGAGAGAGAAAAAAAAAAAAAAAACAACTCGCCACGATGGTTCGGCCAAATCAGCTCATCGCCATTGTTTTTGGTTTATTTCTGGTTATACTAGCAGGTAAAGTGTGTTTATAAAAATTAAAATGGAAGTACAAATATTTGTTAGCTCTTCGAAAATTTCGGTACAAATTTCCTGGACGTTTAATTAGGGCATTGAGAGTAAAGATACAATTCTGAATCCGGAAAAAATAACGCTTAGAAAGAATCGTGCATCTGCTCAATCTCGCATTGATTCTGTACAACGCTGATAATTCAGAGTTTTCATCGCGACTGACTTGGTCGATACTACGATGACCTGGTAACCTCGCGATCTTTCATCAGCGATTGAGGAACTATCTTTCGTTTTTTATTTTCGCTGAAAAGTAGTATCGTTAGTGTGGTAAGATATAAAAATTGCCAGGTCCGCGAAATTTTTAAAATTAACGGGGATTCCCCGAACTGCCATCACTGATCATGTTATCCAATGCGAGATGCGATGTACTTTGAATGCTGATAAATTTCAAGCGAACTTTTCCTCTTTTTAAGATACGACGAGCCCTCCTTACTACCGACGAGTATCGAACAGAGTGCAATCGAGACCAGGTAATCACCTTGTTGTTTTTATACAATAAATAAATATAAAAAAAAACAAACCAATCATTTCAATTGTCCATGAAAATTCCCTGAAAAATGGTGAGCTGTAAAGCTGTTGTAGAAACCGTGCAGAGAGGAGATATGTCGCCGTCAGAAGCTTTCGGCGAGAATCAGTATAGTTGGAGCCGGGTGACGACAATGAGGCCCAGAGGTAGCTCGATCACAGCACACTGCACAACAACACGCCATAATTTCCAAATCGATGTACACTAACCGATACAGTTCAATTTTCAGCACACTTTTCAGATAACACGATACATTGTGTCTAACTCGGGTTAAGGTTCAAGGCATAACATGTTAAGACACGACGAACAAATAATAAATTTTGGTGTGGAGCTGATACTGGGAATTTTTAGCTAATAAATAATTCATTTCTTATTTGTAAGCAAATTGTAACCTGACACCACATTTTCCCTAGTGAAATTCGTCGGTACATCTTTGTCAAGATTCGATAGTAATCTTTTTTCACGTTCCCGCAGGTGTGCTTCTAAAGAAACCTCAACCCTGCGAAGTTGGCTCGTGTTATCCAGCTACTGGAGATTTGTTAATCGGGCGAGAAAATCGAATCCGTGCTTCGTCTACCTGCGGTTTAAAAGGACCTGAAAGATACTGCATAGTTTCTCACCTTCAGGATAGGAAAAAATGTTTCTTTTGTGACAAAAGAATCCCAAAGCAGCAACACGGGGTTGAAAATATTGTCCACAAATACCAGCCAAAGTCAGTTACTTTAATTATTGATTGATTGTTGTCTCTCTGAGAGAGTTGATTGTTGTATTGTTGTTCTTCAACGCTGATCAATCTCTTGTATTCCAGCCATCGCGCTGCAGAGACTTGGTGGCAGTCGGAAAATGGTGTGGAAAATGTAACACTGCAGCTGGACCTGGAAGCGGAATTCCATTTCACCCACATAATCATAAAATTCAAGACGTTCAGACCAGCTGCAATGTTGATCGAACGTTCTTACGACTTTGGCAAGACCTGGCAGGTGTACAAATACTTTGCCTATAACTGCCAGCAGTCATTCCCTGGCGTGTCGACGAAGGCATCTCGGAACTTGACGGATGTCGTGTGCGAATCGCGATATTCCAACGTTGCTCCATCAGAAGGTGGTGAGATAATCCACAGAGTGCTGCCACCGAACCTGCAAATCGACAACCCGTACTCGAAGGAAGTTCAGAATCTTTTGAAAATGACCAACTTGCGGATCAACTTCACAAGGCTGCACACTTTGGGTGACGACTTGTTGGACAACCGCGCAGAGATACGAGAGAAGTATTACTACGCCATAAAAAACATGTGGGTTCGAGGATCCTGCTCGTGCTACGGACACGCGTCGAGGTGTCTACCCTTGCCCGGAATACCCGAAAGGCAGGACATGGTTCATGGCCGTTGTGAATGTACGCACAACACCAAGGGACTGAACTGTGAATATTGCGAGGACTTCTTCAACGATTTACCGTGGAAACCTGCGGTTGGAAAGCAAACCAGTGCCTGCAAGATGTGCAACTGTAACAATCACAGTCAAAGTTGTCATTTCGACGAGGCCGTCTTCGAGCGATCTGGAAGAGTTTCCGGCGGTGTTTGTGACGACTGTCAGCATAACACTCGTGGGCAAAATTGTGAACAGTGCAAGCCATTCTTCTACCATGAGTCCAGTAGAGATATGACTGACGCTGAAGCTTGCCAACGTGGGTTGTCGTCAGATATTGTTAATCTTTTGGTTGTTTAACTTATATAGATTTTGTTTTGTAGCCTGTGACTGCGATCCCTCCGGTTCCTTGGATGATGGAATCTGCGACTCACGCACTGACGAGTTAAGTGGTGATGAATCTGGCCGGTGTCACTGCAAGGCCAACGTTGAAGGCAGACGGTGTGACAGATGTAAGAATGGATTCTGGAAATTCGACTTTAACAACCCGGACGGATGTCAAGGTGAGATTCTCAATTCCCCGTGACAATCGAGAGCGCAGACCATCGTTCTAACCATGACTTTACCGATTTCCTCAGCGTGTACCTGCAACACTGTCGGAACGATCGGTAACCAAGGGTGCAACATGCTGACGGGCGAATGCACCTGTAAGCGTTACGTAACCGCACGTGACTGCAGTCAATGTCTCCCAGAATATTGGGGTCTTTCCGAGGAACAAGACGGCTGTAAGCCATGCGATTGTGACCTTGGTGGAGCCTACGACAATTTCTGTGATGTCGTGACAGGCCAGTGCCGTTGCAGGCGTAACATAGGTGGGCGAACCTGCAATGAGCCAGAGCAAAGTTACTACACTGTTTCCTTGGATTTTCTCATTTACGAAGGAGAGAATAGTCGAGCATCCAGCGTAAGGATCTGTACTTTTTTGTCTCAGGAGAACGAGGCGAGTGTTCATATTTTATATAATAATGAAACGTTGTTTGCAGAACTGTCAGATTGTGATCAGAGAGCCCTACCGTGACGGGAGAAACACCACGTGGACTGGCAGTGGGTTCATCAGAGCTTACGAATTCTCAAACTTGACCTTCGTTATAGACGACATCGTGAAAACCATGGAGTACGACATAGTCGTGCGATATGAACCTGAGATCGCAGGGCCCTGGCAGAAAGTGCGAATCTTTATCGAAAGAGACGGTCCAGTCGACCCTGACGGACCCTGTAGAAATTGGCAGCCTTCTGATGACCGTGTCACAATGCAGCTCTATCCTGACAGACATAGTGCCGTTGCAATTAGAAACGCCTGTTTGGAATCAGGAAAGAGATACATCGTACATTTGACTTTTGATGCATACGACCAACGTTACCAAACACCGTCGGCATCTATTCTAATTGATTCGGTACAGAAATTTCGAAGCTTTGTTCGTTGAAGATTGTTCTATGCTGATGTTTGAACCAGTAACGATTTGTCCATATTTTAGATCACGTTGATCCCTAGACCAGAGAGCATACCGGTCTTCAGTGGATCCCCACTTGCGGAAGTGCGCCGCCAAGAATACGAAGCTTACCGATGCGGTGATATGTTTTACGACTTGTACGATAGGGACCAACAGATTTCCGATATCTGCAAACAGTATCAGTATATCATTGGGACGTATGTGTTCGACGGTGGTCATGGTAAGTATTCAGTAAAGGACCCTTGAACCGAACGTCAGAGTTGATGATTAATCGTATATACTTTCTCCAGCATGTGAATGTAACCTGACTGGGTCACACAGTCTGCTTTGCAATCAATTCGGAGGCAGATGTTCCTGCAAAACAAACGTGATCGGTCGTCGATGCGATAGTTGCGCACCTGGAACCTACAATTTTGGACCAGAAGGCTGTAAGCCGTGCGACTGTGACGCCGTGGGAGCGTTGGACAACTTCTGCAACGTTGAGACGGGGCGGTGCACTTGTCACCCGAACACGTACTCCAGAACGTGCGGCCTGTGTCAACCAGGCTTTTGGAACTTCCCACACTGCAGACGATGCGAGTGCAACGGTCATGCCGACAGCTGCGACTCGAAGACGGGAGCTTGCATAAACTGCCAGGACTCAACGACGGGCCACAACTGCGACATGTGCATAGCGACATTCTACGGTGACCCACGTATCGGCGTCGACATCCCTTGCAGGCAGTGTCCATGTCCGGGCGCCATAGCATCGGGTCATTCATATGCAGACAGCTGCTCACTGGATTCCATAACTCAAGACGTGGTTTGCGAATGCTACGAAGGTTACGCCAGTCCGAGATGTGAAACCTGCGACGATAACTACTATGGAAACCCAGATGTTCCCGGTGGCAGTTGCACGCCATGCGATTGTAGCAATAACACTGACCCGGCTCGACCGGGCAACTGCGATCCGAAGACCGGGGAATGCCTCCAGTGTTTGTTTGACACCGCTGGCTCACACTGCCAGATTTGCAAGCCGCAATATTACGGCGATGCCTTAGAGAAAAACTGCAAATTCTGCGAGTGTAATGTACTTGGTACAGATCAGAGCGCGGGCCCCTGTAATCACCGATCGGGACAGTGTCCGTGTCTCCCGCATGTCATGGGTCAGTTCTGTGACCACTGCGAAGAGAACCATTGGCGAATTGCAAGCGGAGAAGGCTGCGATCCGTGCGAATGTGACGCGATTGGAAGTATTTCAGACAAATGTAACGAGTACGATGGAACTTGCGAGTGCAGGCCAGGTTTCGGTGGAAGGCAGTGTAACGAGTGCCAGAAGAATCACTGGGGCGATCCGAATATTGAATGTAAAACTTGCGAGTGCAGTTCCCTTGGTTCAGCCACGCCGCAGTGTGACAGACAAACCGGGGCTTGCGTGTGCTACGAAGGTATCGGGGGCGTAAAGTGCGACCACTGTGATCGAGGCTACCTCGGTTTTGCTCCGACCTGCCGCCCTTGCGGAGAATGTTTCGATAATTGGGACATGACTCTTCAAGGAGTGAGGAATCGGACAAGCAATGTAATCACAGATGCTTCGAGAATCAAAAAGGTTGGTATAACCGGATTCTACACGTCCGAGTTCGATCAAATGGACGACTCGTTGAACCAAGTCAAGGCTCTGGTGAGCGATACCAGCGTAAGAGGACAAGACCTGGAAAAATTGAGCGACAGGGCGGCGGATCTGAAAAACGTCATTCAGGCATCTCAGATGAGACTTGACGAGCTCGACAACCTCCAGGACAGTGTTAGTCAACGAGTGCATCTCGCCGACGCTGCCCTCAAAAACATGAGGAATAGGACGGACAATCTGCATCAAGACGCTGCGCAGTTGAAGAAGGACGCAACGAAGTTACAAGAGGCTAACGTGCAGGGGGCTCTGAACGTCACCGTTGAAATGGCCGAGCAATCGAACGAGGCTGAAAGAATGGCCAATGGTACATTGAACACCTTGGCCGAGGCTGAGCGGTACCATACGAACACGGAAAATTTCCTCAGTAAGAATTCCCTCAGCTTCAAGGAGGCCACGGATCAAAACAAGGAGTCCATTGCTCGGCTTGGCGACCAGGTGACCACCATAAAATCCATGCTGCCTGATTTAAACCTTGAAGTTTGCGGAGAGCGCGTCACTGAGTGTAGTTCACTGTGCGGTGGAGCTGGATGTGGTTCTTGTGGAGGATTGTCTTGTGATGCTGGAGCCGTAGCAAAAGTCAACTTGGCACTGGATCTGGCCGATAAGCAAACAGCGGCGATCAAGAATCATCGGGATAAAGCTGAGCAACTACTGAGGAGCGTGAGTAACTGATTGCCGATAACTATTCGCGATTATGAAGCGTTTAAGATTTCTCATTAACAATAAATTTTCTTCTCTCTGATCGCAGATGTCTCAAGTACAACAAGAAGCAATCGCAGCAAGATCGAACGCTCAAGATGCGTTCAACCATGCCTTGTCCGTAAGGAACAAGACGGACGGATTGTCCGCCGATTTGACAGCGCTCACCGACAGGATGTGGAATTTCCTTACGGAGGAACAATCAACCCCAGCTGAGGTCAGAGACCTGGCGAAGAAGGCATTGAGTAAAAACATTCACTCGAATCCAGAACAGATCAAGGAACTCGCGCAGAACATATCCTTGATGGTTGGGTCGCTGACGAATCCCGAGAAAATCATCGCCGAAGCAGCCGATGGTTTGAGGCGGGCTAACCAACTGAGAGAACGAGCCAACGCGACGAAGAACGAGGCGATAGCCAAGGAAGTGCAAGCCGAAAAGATAACCAAGCTATTGACTGACGCTCAGTCGGCTCAGGACAATGCTGACAATGCTGTAAGAAAGGCAACGGACGATATTGCTCAGTCCCAAGCGCACTTGACCACGATTATTCAGGGAATGAAAATGGCCAAGGACACGGCCGGCAAATTAACCGCGAGCGTCGGCGCCTTGGATTCGAGACTCGAGAATCTTCAGACTCAGCTGATAAAGGATGACTACATACTTAACGAGGAGATTGCAAAGCAGGTTGCTGAAGTGGTCCTGGAAGCTGGAACAGTCGATAACAAGACGATGAAACTGAGACAGGAGTATCAACAAGCAAAAAATTCACTAGGGAACCGAGTCGACAGGAGTAAAGGAAACATCGAGAAGGCAAAATCACTTTTGGCAAGGGCGTCTGAATTGACGGCCGATACTTCGACCAAGTTCAAGGACCTCGACGGTATGGAGATTGTGTATAAAGACAACGAGAGAAAATTGTCTAGGCTCATGGATATCGTCGACTCTTTGACAAACGAAATGGAACAACATTTGAAGGAAATTGATACGAAGTCCATAAGGTACCGGCAATGTTCCACTTAAGCAATATTATTAATTAATACGGCATTTATAAATTAGATCACAAATCATAGAAAAAAAAAGAAGAAATTATAGAAACGAAGACAGGAAGATCGGTACGTTTGATATTTCATTCATCGTTCGTGCATACAGTTTTAAAAAATTCAATCAAATTTGCTACAATTGCAGAAATAATTCATTGAATGACGCATTGAATCTCAGCTTTCACTGCTACGAATTTGATACTTCAGAGTCAGCTTGTGAATGTTTATTATTATTGTCATTACTTCCATTGTTATGCATCGAATCTGTCGGTGCACAAAATGGCCCATGTTTTCATTCAGCAATGCCAAGTATGAAATAGATGTGTAAAATGAAGAAATGACGTTATGCGAATAGTGACTAGCACCTAATATAATAAATTAATATTGAATGTATAGGAACGATCAGGACTTTGAAACGTCATCGTTGAGTATAAATTTTTTTATCATTTTTATAAACACTACGTTAATAATAGAAATACACAATCATGTCTACCTTGACGTACCTATACAGCATATGCAAAACACATGCATATGCGTTTAATATTTTATTATTATTATAATATTATACTTTTCGATACATTATTATTATTATTATATATTGTACAGAAAAATTGTAAAGAGATGGAAAAAAAAAATTGAAAAAACCTAAAAACACATTCAGTCATACCTTGTTCTGAGAAAAAATAATACAGCGGATGAAAAAAGAGGAGTTCCTCGTGTACGAGGAAGAAATAAGGAACTAAGTTGACGTCGAATTTACGGTGGTATATCCCTCTTCATTTCTGAGAATAAAAATAGAACAGTGAATTTACTGTGTCTGTTAACGATAAAATGTGATGAGGAAGAGGTAGGAGGAGGAGAAGTGGGGGAAAAAAACATGATTCGATCGCATAAACTCGGCTAGTTTAATGCGACAACGAAGTGTGACAGTGTGAAAAAAAAAAAAAAAAAGTAAAAACTGGCGCATTCACCTCTGCAGGCGGCACGAGAATAGAGGGTACAAAGCCAGCCGGTCTCTATTTTTTTCCACTCGTCATTTTCGTAGCTTCTGCCGCTCCGCATGAGCATAATACTTGTCAAACTTCCGAGTTGAGGCAGAGCGAACGACGTCGTGTGTGTGCGCAACGCGTAGCACGTAATAAGTATGCGGGATAAAGTCGAACAGCGGTAACGACAGAGGCTAGAGTCTAGACTCTGGACTCTGAATGGGACTATTGTCCGCACCCCTCCGAGGTCCGGACCAATCGTGTTCAACAGAGCCCCTCATTCACTGAAATATATACGCTGCAACATCGCATTCGATGCATATCCGAGACCCACCGGCTTGCGCATAGTGGCCGATTATTTTTTCGACTGGTTAGACTTTCCCCAAAATTTCTGTCCTTTTTACCTATAACTTCAGAAGAAAACAAATAAGCGATCGTTTTCGGAATTGGTTGGAAAATTAGCCGCTGGTCGTACGAAATGTTTGAAAATACAGAAAAAAAAAAAAAAAAAAAATAACGAGGTGCGTGTAACAATGAGGAAGAAAAATTTATTTACCATCATTCGCGAAGTGGGGAATATTTTTATATCTACGTTCATTAGCCGGGCGATTGTAATACGGGGAAAGGCGATAAACCGTTCGCGTCGCGTTGAACAACGCGTGGAAAGAATGAATGAGCTGTTAAACGGAGATCGAGGAAACTGTAAAACGATCGTCAAACGAATTCGAACTGCTCGAGCCATTATCTCGATGCCGTATATTTGTTATAGATACCCTGAAATAACATATACCTTGGTGCCTACTTAAACAATCCATGCAGCCACCACGTGCTGTGGTATTAACTGCATCAACTGCTGCAGCGAGTCTGAGGTTTTCCAGAGATGGTTAATTTGTGTGTGTTTTTAATGTACGTATATATACATATGTGCATATTTTTTTTTGCACTTTTTACACAGTCTCATTCTCTTTCACTCTTAGTTCCTGTATAAAGGCCGCAGAAGCGATATCAAGCGCCGTTTAAATATACATATGGAAAATCACGAAATAGGAAATCACGGAATGGTCACGGAACTGAATCGTCGAAATTGAAAATTGCTGCGCGATCCTTCCTCCTTGATCGTGTCCATTCCGCGTCTTATCGGTTTTCTAGATCGCAGATCGTCATGTAGCCGCTGATGAAGCTGCCCGGAGATAACAGAATTTCCGGAAACTGAGTATACGACGATGCTCTCACTTCCGGACCGTTTCTAATTGAAAATCATCGTTATATCGGGGCTCGTTTCGCGTCCCTAGAAAACCAGCAGGGGTGCCTCTGTTCACCCTGTTGATTGTGCAGGTAACGGAGGGTTGAGGCTGCAGCTGCGCTTTCGACCAATAGAATCAACGGCCGCCGTCTCGATGTGCGAAATCGTTCAAAGGCTAAACGCCTCAGTCCTTATTACGTACGCGAGTCGAACACGTGCTTGGGAGGATCCAAGATTTAATTTAAACGAGCTTATCTCTCGCCCCCTTGTCTCTTAATTTAGCGGGGCTATCAGCCCTGCTGCTGCTGCCGCTGTTGCTGCACGATCCGCCTTCGAAGCGGGGCGGATGGAAGGCGGAGATCACGGAGAGGCGTATGTAAGAAAAAGTTATGGGAGTTCAAGTGGTGGTGTGAGATAAGATTCTCGCAGTCGGAGTTTGTCGGCTCACCGAACAACTCGGCAACGTTTGTTTGTACGCTCTTTGTCCGGGCGGTGATATGTCAAGACCGTGATAGAGCGATTTCGTCGGTCTGGTAAGAGTCAAAAATCGTGTAATAATGGAGGCCGAATTACTTTCGGTTAATATGACCGGCAATTACACCGATCATCCGACGTTTCCGAGGCCTGTAACCATCATCGCCGCTGTCTGCGCCATCGTTTTTGGAATCGTTGGAGTCACAGGTGAGATGAGTTTAGGAATATAGTTGCAACTTTAACCTTTTTCCAACCCTTTAATGGCAAAGCCTGTTTTTTGTTGAAAAAAATCATTTCTCATAATCGCTTCAAATTTTTTGCAATCAAAATGATTTTTAAATATAGTTTTTCGATTTTTATGCCTGAATAAAAAGTTTCTCAAATGAAACTATTCAGTGAAAAGTTTTTCTAGAGTGCGTTACTATTTTTCAAATTATTTCAAGAGACTTGAATTAAAATTGAAGAAGATATTTTGAAAAATGACTGTTACGTCATTGTAGAAAATATGCTCCAATGGTAGTCAAAGGTTTAACAATACCTCATTCACGATACTTGATATTTATTTCGAGCCAGTTTCGTGTTCGATATGAAATCCTGGTGAAAATTTCTGCACACTCTTGTAAGAAATTTTCTTTTAATTTTTTGCACGGAAAGTTTCGTCCTGAGTAAATTCTCTACCTTCGCGATGAATCATCATGAGGTCTTCCAAATGAATTTTCCTACAATCCAGTTATGGATGAAAATTGAATCAATTTCTTTCAAAAATGAATAGGACATTTTGTGCCAATTTCTACAATTTCTTAGAGCGATAGTTTTTTTTTTCTCGAATCTCTGGGCTTATTTCGCATTAGAAATATACAGCGTTTTGTTCTTCTAAGTGGAATAAATTTGGTCATTCGGTAAAACGTAATTCAGATAACAAGCAGCCTTTTTTTTATTGTATATTTATGTTGAAGAGATTACATCAGCAATAGCGGTCAAGCTCATGATTCTTTCGTTGGATAACAGATGCGGTTAGGGAAGTCACACCCGAGCCGTATGATTGCTTAGATTATTATAAATAATAGAGGTTTTGATCAGAATTCCAAGAAGCCTGGGAATGTTAATGATAAACTAGAGGTTGACGGTGATCGGAATAATAATTATTACAGTCACTGTTTTATTAACATTGTTTGAATTAACCAATCTTATGCAGGGATTTTCCACGAGTGATTAAGTCGAATTGATGAGAGTCTTCAGTGTAAATGTTTATACTTTCGCTCCTTGATAATCGACCGGAAGTATTTGTAAAGAGAATCGAATTAACGACGTGATTTTTGCCCCAGAATTCTTGTTTCAATTATTCCTTAGAACGATAAGTAAGGCGCATCTCGACACTACATCGATGCAGCGAATGGATCAAACCAGAAAAATTATCAACGTAATAATTCCCGGGGACTTTTTCAAGATTGCAGGAAAACTACGCTGCAGATAACGTTGAAGGACGCGTTATTAGCGAGGATCCTTTGCTCATAATCCGGCCGTAAAGTGATAATCTTCTGGCTTATTAATTTTCAGGCAACCTGATCACGGCGATAGCTCTCCTCAAGTATCCAAGGATAAGGAAACATGCCACCACCGCATTTGTAATCAGTCTGAGTATTTCGGATCTAGTATTTTCGGCGATCAATATGCCCGTCACAGCGAGTCGCTACATCGAGTTACATTGGATTCTCGGTGAAGTGATGTGCAGGATATTTCCAATATTCTTCTACGGAAATGTCGCAGTTTCTCTGCTGAGCATGGTCGGCATAACGATCAACAGGTGAGCGCGATTTCTCCATTCGGTTATGTTTTCACCCTAACATCCGTCCATGTGACTTAATTTCCATAATCATCATCCTCTTCAGATACCTGTTGATTTCGAGGCCGGACATTTACCCGGAGATATACACAGAGCGAAAAATAACGATGATGCTGGTTGGTATATGGGTGGTCAGCTTCAGTATCCTGATACCATCGCTGCTGGATAAATGGGGAACTCTTGGGTTGGATGAGAAAACATTCTCATGCACGATACTGAAGAAGGACGGTAGGAGTCCAAAGAAGTTGTTGTTCATTATCGGTTTCGCGATACCGTGTTTTGTGATAATCTTGTCCTATCTCTGCATTTACTGGCGGGTCCGTCAGAGCTTGAAAAAATTGCAAGCCCATTCCGGAGGTAAACGGGGTGGTTTTCAACGCAAAGAAGACTCGCGGGTTACGCGACTTATGCTGACGATATTCGTTTGCTTTTTACTCTGCTTCATGCCGCTGATGGTCGCCAACGTCGTCGACGAGGAAATGGAGAGGCCAGTTTTCAACGTTATAGCCTCCATACTATCGTGGGCTTCGTCTGTCATCAACCCCTTCATTTACGCCGGCACCAACAGACTTTATAGAGAAGCTTACAAGCAACTTTTGTGCCCACCGAGGACGAGTAACAAAAATTTTAGACCTCCAAGGCCGACTCATTCTCATTCTAGCAAAGTTTCAACGCCAAACGTGACGTAGCGTTTTTACGTAATACTTTTTTTTATTATTGAACTTGTTTTTTTTTTCTATCACCAAAGAATGCAGGACTCGGGAGAAGGAAACCATTTTTTACACATGTTGGAAGTAAAAAAATTCTGTTGTGCATTTTATTGTGCAACTATGAATGAGTTTGAACAATTGATTTACACTTTTAGTTTTTCGTATGAAAATTGCTGGTAACAAGTGAATCTAAAAGATTATACAAATTTTCATCTCAATAAACTGTCATTAATATACAATATGTTTAATTTTATATGTATGTATACGTATATATATATTCAAAAATTAAATATTATCGTTAACTATTATACAATTTGTATAGTGACGTTGGAAAAGTCTACGATTTTGAATTATGTATAATATGTTTTGTATAGTAGTGAAAACGAATATTTTCTATGTATAAGGCGTACAATATCGCGATTTCTCTCATTACATATTATGTCTGCTAGTAAAATGAGTATTTGGCTACGAAAAAGATTGTATAAAAGTCACAAAATAATCATATTGATAATAATTATAATAATACTGAAAAAATCGAATAAAATGTACGGATTATTAAGACTTCACTCGATTCAATAGTAAATATCTAATTTATCAGTTACCTTACAAGTTATTATATTTATACTGATTGCTTTGCAATCAGTATTATTTGGACGGAATCGTGAAGTACAGTGTATCATTTTCGAATATCAATATACGACATCGCGTAGTCAGATCTATTGGTTGCAAAAGAAATAAAAAAAAAGAAAATTCTCTACCCTTTCAACAAATCGAAATAATCAAATGGTTTTCGCAAACCGATGAGACTAAAAGCTCAAATTAAGCTACCTTGTATAGATTCAGTTATTAATATACTTACGGTATAAAACGTAGGCCAAAACACGCTTTTCCGTTAAACTATTCTAGAGGCAAATTTGGCTCGCGTTACTGAATGCAAAAAAGTACAAATGCTATCACTGATGAGGATTCAAGACGTTCTTGACTGGAACAAACGATTCAATAAATACTCCTTCACTTTTTTCTTTCAGCTACCGACAGATAATAGCCATTTGACAAAAACGTTCCACGCATAGTAATTTTTCAAGGTCAATTGCCGTGGAATGTGATAAAAGATGGTTCATGCAGATCTATGCGAAACAAAGAACTGATCGACCGAATGCTAATTCAGCTCCAATTCCGGGATATAAGGTTCCGTAACAGATGTGATCGGGCAGACGCTCAAGGTGTCCTAGAAATAAAATTTTAAATATAAATTATAGGCACAGTCAATTTCTCGAATTTGATTTTCCACGGAACGCACCCACGATTAAAAGGCGCAAAAAATGATCTTACGATTCTGACAAGTTCGTCGAGCGTCGGTCTTTCGTCCCGATTGGTGCTCCAGCAGGACAGCATCACTTCGTAAAACGGATCCGGCATATCCCTGAGCTGAGGTAGTCTAACGTGTCGTCTGACGGCGTCCTCGACCTCGTCATCGCCGACTAAATCCGCGTAAGGCGTCCCTCCCATGCTGAATATCTCCCACAAGAGGACCCCGAAGGCCCAGACGACGCCCTCCTGGTGCCACTTCTCGTTGTTCAGGAGCTCGAGAGCCTTCCAGCGGATGTATTTGATGTCCTCAAGAGCATACTTCGCTATCCCGTGTCCCATCAGCTTGGGAGTGCCGTCGCTTTCGAGACCGACGCTTCTGGCGCAGAGACAGGTGTGAACGATCTTGTGATTCTGTAGGTGAAGCAGCGCTGAGGCGACGGACACACCAACGGAGAGTATCTGATTGGGAGGTAGAGGATCGCCGGACCTCGCGGCGAGCAATCGATTCTTCAGGGTCTGCGGCGGCATCTCAATGACGACGTAGAGCGACTCAGGAGTCTCACAGGTGCCGATAAGTCCCGCCAAATTGATGTGGCTTCCAACTCTTATGCAGACGTCGAGCTCCCTCAGCATCGCCTTCTTCTCCGAGGCCCTGAGGAGGCCGTCGGATATGGTGTGAACGGTGGCGGTCTTCGGGACCCCGTTTATCTGCACCGTCCCCATGTGAACGGTCCCAAATCTACCGCGGCGAACAACTGCTGCGTCGATGACCAGAAAGTTCTTCGGGATGCTCCACACCTTGCTCTTCAAGTCCTGGTAGTGGTTCTTCCGCTCGGGAACGTCCTCGGGCACGTACGCCATATTATCCACCTCGCAAACAGGTCCCTGAAGCGTGAGCTCCTGCTGTTCGGACGAATGCTTGGCCCGGCTCCTGGCGTGCCGCCGCCGCAAAACGACGTAAGTCAGGACGGATGCGAGGAGCAAGACCCCGAGGAGAACGATGGCCACGTAGAGGACGACCACGGTCGCGCTGGCACCTCTGGGTTTGGGGGCTTCCAGGCCCGCCGAAACAGTATTAGTCAACTCCGAGTAGCTGTACTTCTTCTCATCCCTAATCTCGGACGTCACGATCAGCCCAATGTGCGGCATCGACGACCGTGTGTCCAACGGCGCGTTGTAGAAGCGACCGTTTCTTCTGCCGTCCCCAATCGTGAAGGTCTTGTACCGCTCGTAGTCACCGGCCTCGAACTCTCCGGTCACGTAGTAGCCCAAGCCTTCCTCCCTGGACTGTTCGTAGCCTGGATAAGTCCGATCACTGTCCGTCGGTGGGATCGTTCCTGCCCTGACGACGACCACTTGGTACCGACTTACCGGGCCCGATTCGCTCGAGCCCTTGGCCAGCACGACGGTCACCGTGGTGTCCGTTTTGTTCACGATTTTCGGGGGGTCCGGCTTGTCTGGTTGACCGATCAACGTCCAATTTGTGGAATAAGCTGCCGATCCGCTACCGTGAGTGTTCACCGCGACTATTGAGACGTTGTAATTCGTGCCAGGCTGCAGACCCCGCATTGTTGTCGTGTTCGACGAACCGCCTTGCACTTGAATTTCAATCGTAGGCAGGAAACCAGAAGCATGCGACGTCAGAGAGACCGCCCGAAGGTTGTAGGCTATCAGTTTACCGTTCGGGACGTTCGGTGGCTCCCAGGTTATCTGAAGCGCTCCAGGCTCGCTGCGGATCAGTTGAATGTGTCTTGGTGGACTTGGACCTGTGCAGAACAATTTACGCGAAAAGTCATCATCGGTGTGCCTAAAAATACACCCAAACGGAATAAAGCTTGATTAAAAATGCTACTGAACTTATGATTCATAGAATTATTTAAGTAGGGCAATTTTACTGAGTCTGGTCATCGTTTGCTCCACTATCCGAAGATTATGTTTACAAACAACAAACAAGTACAGAGGTGCTTCGATCTATGCAAAACACTCATTTTTTAATAATGAAGTGTATCAAGTATTGAAAATTCTGTCCATATTTGCTGAAAGTCGGATTTAAGTCTTGAATTGCGTGATTGAAGAGCCACAAATGGTATATAGACCCTGGTCCTGGTTTATAACTCAATGTTACTGACTATTATGTTTCAACATCAAGAACTGTTTGGATTGTAGTCTTCTATAACGTTTTCTTTTTTTGTACAAAGCGTGCTAAGTACGCATACTTTTTTACCAAGCCTCTTAACAGTTTTTATCACCTTTTAGCCCAGTGCTGTAAACGCTTACGGAGTCAAGTGAACCGCACAGGGCGGTGGGCTCAGCTACGCAATAGATTGTGCACCCTAAGGAAGGACCGCTTCTTCCGTATTCGCTGCCGCAGTAGCAATGCTGGTCGTTCATCAGACCTGCAAACCTGTGTGAGTGACATTCTTGTGAGTATGATTCATCGAAATTATTCACAGGCGATTTCCTCACACTTCTAGACCTCATTCAGACCACGAACTGTTCTTGATGTCTGCGGATATCCTCGATTTTCAGGCTTGCTACATACAACCACCCTGGTTTTCAACTCACATGTAATATCGAGAACCGCATTCCCGGATACATTCGGATGGCGAGCTCGGATGACTGACTGCCAGTACTGGAAAGTCCACATCAGCTTCCAAGTTTCGGTAGCATCCCTTATATTCGTAAGCCTCCTGGGCAAAAGTGATGCCACCGAGCACTGAAGTCAGTATCCAAAGAAGAATCATTGTCTCATTCCGCGTGACTGATTATGCAGGTATTTTCACAGTTGAGTTTGTTCAGTTGATCGTCTATTTTTCATTCATATTACTCGGACGAACCGGTCCTGATTGTTTTCGAAGACAACGCGGAGAACCGGGCGTCGATTTTTGTCTACGACCACTGACAAAACTAACAACACTTATTTTCTGGCTATGACAAGATTCAGACACTGTGACTATGGGCGCGGTGGCAGCTCCCTCCTGTTGTTGTTATTCGTGCGTCAGCCATTTGCAGCGACTGCGCGATTACCTGTTCGGTTTACGAGTCTTAGGATCGATTTATGCACCTCATCACTGCGCAGACCCCAAACTCAGATCTGGCCAATCCCTGCCTTTCACAGACGTGTCGTGTTGAGTTGAATTCGAACGACTATCGGCTGTGTAGTGCGATGCACTATCCTCAATGCCTGAATGAAAAGTGCACCATTGGTATGTAATGCAGCTTATGGTAGTAGTTGGAAATGCAACATTGAGCTGCTGTTTTGCGATAATTAGTTGGTGTGCCAATCGTCACGATGTTGGTTGGTAGTTGGTAATTGGTAGTAGAGAATGGTAAGTAGGTTGAGTCAGCGCCACGTTGCGGTGATGTTGGCGACAGTTTTTAGGACCTATTTAACCAGCGGTGGGTAACTAATCCTGCAACTAATGCCGGGCGAAATGGCTCTAGGTCCGGAGAAAGGCGCTACGGCACGGTAAAGCTGGAACTAAAGTTAAAGTGGGAGTATTGTAGCGGTGAGATCTATCAATGCTAAGAGAACTTGAAACCGAGATCGACATGATAATATACGGTTCTGCACTGTGATGTCAAGAATTAATTCGCGCTTCTGCTTATTTTTCCTTTAATTTGATTGAAATTTAATTCCTCGTTGTATAATAAGGCTTTTCTCAAATCCACTGGGGAATGAATTAATCCTAGAATGAAGGGAGCAGAGTTATTTGATTAGTTACGTCAAAACGTGAAAGTTATAACGAGACTTTTGCAACCTTAATTATGTGGAATTAAGATAATTACGGTTATCCTTTGTTCAATAATCGCAAAGATGGCTCATGATTTCAGTATACATTTACTATATATACAGTAAATGTATATGATAGCGGTTTAAAAGGTGATTTGAAATTTTATGGAAATGAAAGAATTTCAATTCTGAGTCTCGTCAACGGAGACAATGAAAATCATAATGTAGTTTCTCAAAATTCGTTCATTTAAATCTCGATTAACTTTGCCGCTGCCTGCCGCCCGCTGCCAGCTTTTTCTTCCCTGGCAATATCCCAACTTCAGCCCCCTGAGAATCCCTGCGTCTTACTCTGCCTTCACCCTTCACCAGATGAATTGCAAGAGGTCCTGAAATCCGGCTGCCCTTTCGAGCACGTAATTTTAGTAGGCGCGAGACGACGCGTGTTCCAGGGACGCGATACGAACAAAATTGTTCACGTTCTTGTGTAAAAATAAGATGAGGTTATCCTCTATCTTTCTCTCTCTCTCTTTTTCCTTTCATAGCCAACTGCGTTTACGGGTGAACTTTGCATCGCGATGCGATCAAACTAGTATGGTTACGTTTCGGAATCCCTCTGTTCGCACTGTCACGTATCAGGAATCATCTTTTTTTACTGGTATACATTTCTGGAATTCGCTACCGTCTGAAATCACGCCCATTCTGCCTGTCTTTCGATCGCGTTGCTATGAATATTTGATGGCGGCAGAGGAACGTGAAGCGAACCCGGTATAGATATGGAGTATGATAATTTGATAATTTGTTAATGTGTAAAATTGTGCAGAGTATGGGTATTGTGCCTGTATGGTTGTATGATAATTTTCAGCTTTTTTTCTGCAGAGTGTATGTAGCGCTTGTAATTATCATTTCATTATTTCTGTTTCTACTTTGGATTAGTATTACTTTCTTTCTGTTAATTATTTACTTCCCGTGTTATTTTGATTTAACTATTGTTTACTTTTTTGTTTGTTGTTATTCTAATTAAGCTTTTCTTTTCTTTTTTGCTTGTTGTTATTTTCTTTTAGGTTTTGTTTTTCCTCGATTATTATTAGAATTAATTAGTCTTAGGTTATCATTGGTTTTTTATAATTTTTGCCTGTGGTCCTTGGGGAGTTACACTCCAAAATCAAATAAATATACTTTCGCTCTCTCTCTCTCTCTCTCTCTCTCTCTCCCTCTTTATGTCTCTCTTTCTGAATTGGGAATAAGAAGAAGATTTCCCTCGGGAAAAACCTCCTGTGAAATTTTCGTTTAAAAATAATCGTCCGGTTCTTTATAGATTCTCACGGGACAAACAGAGGCTGAATGGTTTAGTAAATTTATTATTCAAAATAATTTCTCGCTTATATTCAGGATATGTACGTGAAGGATTTTAAACTACTCGGATATTTTTTTTTTTTCTGTCAAATTGAATCCTCGTTTAACGTGACTTATAAATAATACATTCTACAAGATTATATTCTTTCTGGCTCGTTTAAAATATTCAACATTCCAAATAGCAATGTGTATGCAAATTGCTTTCAACGTCTTCTCTTCAAAAATACATAAGACCGACGGAAGGAAACGCGAATAAACGAAAATTTTATAAAACAATTTTGCGCGCCGGGTAGAGAATCGTGGAAATTTTCATAACAATTTATACTGTTACTTGGCGTAAGTTTATTTGTGCGAGACTTTCGCATCGGGTGGCTACTGATCAGCATCAAATGTTTGTACCTATAGTAATGATTACCACGCCTCGCCATTCAGACGATATTTCACGTTGCGCTACGTAAAATACGTAAGTGGATTTTGAAAATTCCTCTCATTGTAAGCACACTCATCGTCTGACCGAGAAATACAACAGTTCTTTCGGAGTGAAGTCTACAGGCACTCGACTTGAGTGAAGGTACTGCCTGCAAAATGCATCTCTCGAGGACGCACGGAGGCTCTCATAACTGTGAGCTTGCGGTCCGAGCTGAGAAGAGGAAGACTTGATACTTAAGGAGCCGTAATCCGCCTATAACTGCACCTTTACCGCCATCACGTGGTATTAAGAAGTGTAAACCTGAGCAGAAATTCTCATGAGACTTGCCTTACCACCACCTTCATCAAGTACACATCGGGTTACCTGATCAGAGCCTGGACCGGAAATGTAACGTACCGTTCTAGAATGCCCTGATCAGGTTGATTTTACGTGTTTGCGATGGTCAGACCCTGATCAGGAGTTGATCAGAAATGGATATGGGAGCAGATATCTACACAACTGTTCAACTGCACAATCATATTTCGTACGATGTTGCAGGTAGATGGTCACACTTTATTATAAGTCATCTGATACGTTTATCATGAGAACGCCAAGGACTCCATGACGCCTGGTGGCTGCTCGCGGTACTTGCAATGTGTCACGTTTAGTCAAGATCAAATCAGGTGCACCGTAATAGAGTTTGCTTGACCCAAGCCTGCTCAGGACCAGATCAGGCATACCTTACTCAGATATGCCTGATATTAACCTGACTAGGGCCACATTAGGCGTGCCTAAGTAAGGGACGCCTTAGACCGACCTTAATGACGCAAGCCTGATTTTAACCTGATCAGGGCCTGCTGGGACGTCAGGTTGGTCGGATTGAATTTCTACTTGGAAAGTTATGGGCCGTTCGATGTAAGGAAAAAAATGGTAGAGTTTCCATAAAATTCTTGAGAACCACCGTGGTTTTCCTTCAGCACTACGGCCTGAAATAGTAGCTACGTATTTCCGTTGGATTTTCTCTTCCCCTCCGGTTTTGGTCCGGCGGCGTCTGGGATGGGTGTCAGGCTTCTCTGACATCCAACTCCCGATCTGTCTGTGTATTTCCGAGCATGGTTTGACTTGTTTCTGAGGTAGTCTGACGCCGGGCCATCGACTTCTCGAACACATCTCCGTTCGTCTCGCTACTTTCGGCCAATTTTCCTGTCGGGTGGTACTCAGCTGTGAAATTGGCTTCCGATTGAACTACCCTATCCAACCCTGTTCCCCATTCCGTACGATCGTCACCTGAAATATCTCGTTACTCGGCTTGGCTCTACTTCGTCGTGACACTCGCGCACACACACACATACACACACACGTCTCGCTGTTTCTTGGCTTTTTTGAAACTGTACTTACAACAGGCGCTGAGGCTCGAACCTTTCGCGTCTCGCGTGAAAAGGGCAAATCGAAGGTGGATAACGTAATAACTTGAAGAATAAGGAGAATGAGGAATATGGATGAAGGCATCAACGCTTCTCTTCGATTTGCGAGTTTTAGTATATACTACATGCAGGTATATGTACTTTCGTAAGTATATACGTATAGGCCGGGCTTTAGCACTTGGATTGTTTCCTTTCACGTATTTCATATGCTCTCAGTGATCTGCAGGACTGCTGCTGCTGCTGCTTCTGCTGTTCTCGCTGAGTACAAAAGTGACGGCCTCGTTTGTTCTTTTATACTTATTTCGTGCTTTTTTGATGCCCTCTTTGTTTCCGCGAGTTCTCGTTCTACAGTCATTTCCTACTCGTTGTCGGAACCCCTTTTTCCAGATTCCCCATCTCCGCCACTCTCCGTTTTAGTGCCGAAGAGACGTACAACTAGAATCATTTTAATTAATCAAATGGAGCATAAAGTTATTTAATTCGACTTCTCTGTCTCCCCTTACCGGTCTCGTCCGCCGCTTCCTGATTAAACTACATGACCAATTTTCTACCTTCTCTTGTGGAAAACAATTTGGAGAACAACCTTCAGGGGACTGGAAAATATGTTCCCGTTCTCTTTGGAGTATAAGAAATAAATGCGCCGTACCTGTAGGCGGGTATCAAGATAAGAATCCTCAAGTCAGTCACTCCCATTTACCGTTATTTTATACACACAATTTCAGAATATTAGTAAAATTATGGAATATACGTAGGGTAATTTATTGTTGATTAAAGCATGGTGAAAAATTTTCTATGAACAATCTAAAAGTCATTCTCTCTAACAAGTATCATAACTCGAAATGTGCTAACACTCATTTTATGAATCAGAGTTCTCATCGTAGCTCAAAATATATGCCGTGAATTTCAACTCATCTGTAATCTAATCTTGGTTAAAAGATTTATGATATTCTGTATAACCTGTCAAAAAACCAATTGAACAATTTCAGCAGAGAATTGTGTCGAGTCGTTGAAACTTTGCTATCGTTTTCTGAAAAATAACCAATTTCAAGCTACGCCAGCCCTTTGCCATCTACAGCGGGGGAAAACTAGTTCGATAATTAATTAAAGCAAACAGATATAACAATTGAATTTGTGTAGGTAAAAATTTTAAGTCAGTCATAGTATTAATAACCGGGGCTGAATATTGATACGGCACACGCACGGAAGTGAATAATGGGACTTAGTACTTTTACCTCTCATTCGTGATTGAGGGTAGTTAAATGCCCCTTCTAAAATTACATTACTTTTGATTTAATATATCGTATATACGCACTTGAAAATACAAAGTTATTCAATTCGTGCCACCGCACAATAGTTGCCGGGGATCGTGCCATTGGCAGGCACACGAAAACTGTGCGGTTTGCGGTTCAACGATTTGTTTAATGATAAGATAATAGTTGTTAAGCAGAATAAAACTTTGTCGAATATTCACGCTCCACCTCGGCAGGAAGTAATTCTTGTTATTATACTTTCTGGCCTACAATCGACCCAATTGTATGTCGTCCGATTCGAGGTATTCATAAAAATTTCATTTAGCTATTTTCGAGGCAACATTTCCGCGGCACAAAACGTGAGGCATAAAATTCGACGTTAAAAATACCCGTGAAACCATCTTTGTCTGTCTCGCAGCAATTGTAGAAAATTATCTGAAACGTTTTAAATCGGAATCAAAGGCTTTCTAATTTTATTTGCATAGAAAAGTTGTTGTATAACATTGACACAAGTTGACGAAGCATTGAATGATACTCGAAAGATTTCCTGGAGCAGCAGGTACACTAAAAGTTAATCTCATGAATTTCACTTCGCAGATATTATTCCCGCCTGCAATTTTGTGAGTATAAAGAATACGTCCTATAAGTTCCAGACGTCCAAGAATCGCACTAATCTGGGCCCAGGACGTAAAGCTGATTCAGTGAGTACGATTTAAAGCTGGAATAAAAAAAGGTCAGCAGCTAATGATTTGGTCACAGAAAATCGAAGGTCACGCCGCGGTAGCAGGATACGAACAAAGATCAAGGGGGTCGTTCTGGTTATCCTCGTAAAATAAAATGCGGAACGAATTTAGCCTCTTGTCACCTCGATTAGGTGCTCCTGTCGGGTAGAGCCGGGCAATATCTTGAGGTTTGTGTTACCGACGTAGAGCTGCCGAGCGGGATGGTGCTGCGGGTGGGGGTGGGGGTGGGGGGAAAGCTTGGCGCCGAGTGATCGGCCTTTGCGCAGAACGTTTAAGCTTCTCGCGCGAGCGGCGAGAGTCGCGTATTCCTCCCCCGTCCCCCCTCCCGCCTCGCCACTTCGTTCCGAAAGTTCGCGGACGATTGAACACGAAGCTCGGCAGTCGCGAGGCGGGCACGTTGACGAAAGCACCATCAAACCCCCCAGCGCAGCCCCGCGGCGAAGCTCTGAACATAAAGCTTGCCAAGCAGAGCGAGTGTACTGCGAGAAACGAAAGCACAGCGCAGAGTCGATCGGCGAATTTCCCCCTCCAGTCTAATTCAGGGGATGGTCGGAGATGTTGGGTTAGTCGGGCAGTAGTGCGTGGTCGGTTGCCCTAGTCAAGGGGCACAGCTGGCGCTTCTCTTACCCCGTTGAATCAATCCGCTCGAGGAGGAGCAGCGCGTGTTTGTTGCTGAAAAGGCTCTCTCGCTGGGCTCCGCGGAGTCGCAGTTTCATATCTTGAAGAGCCGACGGTACCATAAATTGTCACGAGGCATCTATCGATTTGTCTCGGCGACGCCGACGGCCGTGGCGGCGTTATGAGCATGTGACTTGGGCTCGGTGAGGAGAAATTCTTAGACGGCATAATCTCCGGCTTTTCAACCCCGGCAATTGGAAGTCGGATATTTTATGGAGGAGCGTATTCTGCTTCACAGGGTGTGTAGACCTGCTTGTACATCGCATACAGTGGTCCTGAGGTCAGGTGGTAGACTCCAATGTCCGAAAGTTGACGCGGGCTTAGACGGGAGAGCTTTTTTAATCCAGAAAAAAACAAACTGAAAGGATCGCCACGAGGCCCCGAGGGATGCTCTAAGACGCTCTCTATCGATTGGATTCTCTATCGTATTGGGTTTGAAGTAGGTCTTTTCTTGCGGATAAGAATGGAGAGAGGAATTCCTCGACCGCTTTTCTGAGCTCGAAGGGAGGAGGAGAAAACACGTAAAAAAAAGACGGTTTCAAAACAGACTTTCTCAACTATACCAACCCATACAGAGAAACTATTGATTTGGTATTCGTGCAACAAGATACTCGGTCGCAGATCCATCGTCGCAGTTCTTCCCTACCTCGAGGAAAAACCCGTAAATATTGGTGTAAGCACAGGTAACTGGTACATTTGGCCCTCCCGATGTAGAATGTAAAACTTGAAGATGAAGGCGAGGGCGAAGTCCGGGGTGAGAAGCTCCGAGGCTGACAAAGGAGTGGGGCAAAACGCTGAAGCAATGTCGGGGGAAGAAAATATTTTTCCAAGTATTTTTCGGGTGTTACTTTTCCCAGGCGAAACGTGCTCCCTTGGGCAAAACTCGTCGGAGCACATTTGAATCGATAACACGCGCCCACTGCTGAGAAACACACATCAGCAGTAGCATTAGCATCAACAGCAGTAGCAGTAGCACCGGCAATGCCCAAGTAAAAGAAGAAAATAGTCTATTCGTTGGGAACTTGGAACTTCCACCAAGTTTGTATCCTCCTTGACGAACGTGGTGGAAATGGATGCTGAAACCTGAGTACTGGACTCTTCACAGAAGGCGGTATTCTTGTGAAAAACTACTAACGTGTACCTCCATCCTCTTCACAGGCTCCCACTTCATCCCTGTACCGGCTTAAGTGCCTTTATTTTCGTACTCACTGAGACTCCACACTGTCGGACCAAACGTGCCAAATTCCGATCTCAAGATGAATCCAAGTCTTGACAAACTTCGTTCAGGAAACGCCGGTTGTCGTCATCAAGCGATCACTCCATCCCAGAACTTGGGATGTTCCTAATGGGCCCGCGAACACGTGACCATTAGCGGTCAACCGAATACCGGAAATGAGAAGAATCATGGGATTTTGCTCTCAGCTCGTTCCGCGGGGTGGAGTCCAACTGGCGGGAGAATGTGACTATTAGTGGTTAATGGGTACAGAAAATCACGAGCGTTTCCTGACAACTTTTGCATCAATATGCAACCATTCCGTGGGACTAGTTTGGCCTGGTTGGCGTTGATGATCGTTAACGTAGTCACGGCAACAAGGAAGAACGAACGAGAGGCTGTCCTGATCCCAGGAGATATAGTCCTGGGGGGGCTGTTTCCGGTTCATGAAAAAGGTGGCTCGTCCTGCGGTCCGAAAATCTACAACCGAGGAGTACAGAGGCTCGAGGCGATGCTGTTTGCCGTTGACCAGATAAATAAGCAGCATGAAATTCTACCGGGAATAGCGCTAGGTGTTCACATACTGGACACTTGCAGCCGGGACACTTACGCGTTAAATCAGAGCCTCCACTTTGTCAGAGCGTCGCTGTCCAATCAGGACATAAGTGTTCTGGAGTGTGCCGACCGTTCGACGCCGAGGGTTCGCAAGAGCGCGAACGCCGGTCCCGTTTATGGAGTCATCGGGGGCTCGTACAGCTCAGTTTCACTCCAGGTGGCAAACCTCTTGCGGCTATTTCACATACCGCAAATATCGCCGGCCTCGACCGCGAATGCGTTAAGTGACAAAACACGATTCGACTATTTCGCCCGCACCGTGCCACCGGACACCTTCCAGTCCATGGCCCTCGTGGACGTGGTCAAGAGCGTCAACTGGTCCTACGTCTCGACCATTTACTCGGAAGGCTCCTACGGCGAGTACGGAATCGAAATGTTCACGCGTCAGGCGAACGACAGGAACGTGTGCATCGCGGCTGCCGAAAAGGTGCCCAGCGCCGCGGACGATAAGGTGTTCGACAACATTATCGCTAAGCTCCTCAAGAAGCCCAACGCCAGAGCTGTCCTTCTCTTTACTAGAGCCGAGGACGCCAGACGGATATTGGAGGCTGCTCGTCGCTCGAACCTGACCCAACCGTTCCAGTGGATCGCGAGCGACGGCTGGGGGAAGCAGATCAAGCTTGTCGAGGGCCTTGAAGACGTCGCTGAAGGCGCGATCACGGTTGAACTTCAGTCCGAAAATCTGCCTGGCTTCGATGATTACATGGCCTCGCTCACTCCGGAGACAAATCGACGGAATCCGTGGTTCGGCGAGTACTGGGAAGACGCTTTCGCCTGCACCCTGCAGAAGAACGTACCCCTGGTCACCAACCACACGATCAACGTTTGCTCCTCAAGGTTTCAGCTGACACCGGCATACGGCTACGAACAAGAGTCCAAGGTCCAGTTCGTCGTCGATGCTGTATACGCCTTTGCCTACGCGCTGCACAACCTGCAGAGTGATCTCTGCGGACGGAACGTGGGGCTTTGTCCAGCTATGGTCAACTTCGACAGGGGTGTATTCTACAGGAGTTATCTCCTCAATGTTTCTTTCACTGGTTCGTAGTCCATGATGTCGTTGTTGAAGACTCGAGTACTACCTACGTCTTAAGCGCAACGCCAACCGCGAAATTTAGTGACAAGTTTTCGCTAGTCTTTTTCATACCTTGACCCCTTCTTCGCATTTCACTTTTCGCAGGCTCTTTGCCGTACTGATTTATTGCCGGCCGTTCCCTGTCAGCAGTTCGGGTTAATTACTCAATTACTCGTTCGTTCGATCGTTCCCTTCCTTCCCTCCCTCTCTCACTCCCCTTAGCTCGTGCCTACGTACGTCAGTTCCTGATGCATTTCATTTTTCAGATGCTGCCGGCAGCGAGGTGAAGTTTGACGAGCACGGAGATGGCTTGCCACGCTACGATATTTTGAACTTTCGCAAGGTCGATCCGAACGGCACCAACGGATACTATTACCGGGTAAGTGCAATTTCCTAACAAATTACCAAGTTCATCAAGTACAACAGCCTTGCGTCGATTAGTAATGCTTCCGATCGAGAGGAAAGTGATTTAAAATATTTACGACTGTCGATATCAATTATAATACCGGTACCATGTACAGTCACCGGAAAACGGGATCATCAGGGAAAAAAATCCTGCCGACAGCCGACGACATCTGATACAGTTGTAAAATTATGAGGGTAGTATATGTATCAGGCACCGACAGACTGATTAATGGGTTTACAAATGCAATATTTTGCCGCGTCAACCTCGTTGTCAGGGTCAATAGAATCACGGCGTAACTCTGGGGACATGCCAGTGCTGTTGCATGGCGGGTAATGCATTATAGATCAACATCCCAGTCCCAACACCGTAGCTAACGCAGATTTTTCTTACGTATAAACAAGTAGAGAGAACCGCTAGAGAATGCGCTGATTATATTCCTGTGCAGTCGGGGCGTATTGCGGCCCCTTTATCCCCCCGTGTAACAAATATACAACTATACATAAATCGATATCCTTCAGGTAGTGGGAAAGTGGTATAACAAGTCCCTCAATATCAGCACGGATGATCTGGTCTGGTCGAAGGGAGCAACGGAAATTCCTATCTCGGCTTGTTCGCTGCCCTGCGCTGCCGGGATGATAAAAAAACAGCAGGGTGACACGTGCTGCTGGGTCTGCGACCAGTGCGAATCTTACGAGTACGTGTTCGACGAAAAGACGTGCAAGGAGTGCGAGGAGAACCACTGGCCACACCCTGACAAAAAGGGCTGCTACGAACTACCGATAACTTACGTTAAGTGGAGCAGTGCATTCGCTATTGTTCCCGCGGTGATCTCGTGTCTAGGGATCACCGCAACTCTCGCGGTTGGAGGTCTCCTCTTCCAGCACAGAGACACACCCGTTGTTCGGGCTTCCGGAAGAGAGTTGACCGGCATTCTTTTGGCCGGAGTACTCGTATGTTACTTGAACACTTTCGTCCTCCTGGCGAAAACGACCACCGTCACCTGCGTCCTGCAACGATTCGGCGTCGGTGTTAGTTTCAGTGCGGTTTATGGTGCCCTCCTCACAAAGACCAATAGAATAGCGAGAATATTCGACTCAGCATCGAGGTCCGCCCGCAGGCCTCGGTACATAAGCCCCACATCTCAGGTCTGCATCGCCACTGCCCTGATCGCCTTTCAAGTGGTCATAACCCTGGTCTGGATGATAGTCGAGCCGCCGGGTACGAAGAAATTTCAACCCGACAGAACGCAGGTGATAATTCGGTGCAACATCCAGCACATGAGCTTCCTCTTCTCCCAACTCTACAACGCCTTGTTGATCGTAATATCGACTATCTACGCGGTCAAGACCCGCAAGATACCCGAGAACTTTAACGAGAGCAAGTTCATAGGGTTTACGATGTACACCACCTGCATAATATGGCTAGCCTTTGTCCCCATTTACTTCGGGACCGAGAACTCTCACGAGACCCAAATCACCACCCTGTGCATTGCCATCAGCCTCAGTGCATCGGTTGCGCTGGTCTGTCTCTACTCGCCGAAAGTCTACATTATCATATTTCAACCGGACAAAAATATTCGCGGAAAGGTAACCATGAGCGGCAGCACGTTTAAGAAGCAGGGTAGCAGTGCAGGTGCATCTTCGGTCACGAAATGTAAGTGACCTCCGTTAATTCTCGTCGCCGTTTGGTCACTCGACCCCATCACCTCCCGGATTTCCCTATCCAGATATTCCGCACAGTTCGATGTAATCCTCGATTGTTTCACAGAAAAGTGCAATTCCCAGCACACCCAGACTAAAGACCGATTTGGCACTTGGCCATGAGAGGCAGGCCGACACCTCGTGTGTAAACTTTCCAAGCCTCACCTCATACTAATTGCAGTATAAAGCAACATTCCCAGGACTGTCTAGAGAAATACGTTGATAATAATTGTTCGGTTGTTTCGCGAAATTTTTTACAACTTTCGGGTTATTATTATCCGACCCAGCAAAGTGGGCGTGGTAAAGTTTTTCAGCGCAAATAGGAAGTAAACTTTGTACGAACAAAACGAACATATGTATTTGAATGTAACCATTTGTTGGGCAATTATACTGCCAACCATGCATTCCATCGTATACATGTAGGTACCCACACTGTTGATCAGATAGAGAAGTCGGTCTATCTTGGTGGTCGATCAATTTGCGGTCGACCGTACTACATGCCTGTCATACCGCCGACCTACATTTCATAACGAGATCAATACCCGACTATGCGTAAATTAACGTTTTTCAAAACCGTTTCTCGATTTTTCACCTCGCATTAAACGTCCGTAAGAATCCGTCCTTTCGGAAACTCTGTCGCTCCCCTAAAATTACGGATCGCCCGATAGCAGCAGCCCTCGAACACTCTCATCAGCAGCCCCGTAATTTCAGGTACCGCATGCGATGGACCGAGCGAAAACGTCCCTCTCCAGCCGGCAATCAACGCTACAGCCCAAACGTCAGTTGGCACACCACAAACTCCAACACGTACCGTCCTTGCGTTTAAAGCCGGCAACGAGGAAGCAGTTGCTCAGCTTTAGCCACCCACAATCGAAGGGTCGTTCATCCTGATTATCGACTTGAAAAGAGGAATAATCTACAACATATTTGAATTTATCCCTCGACATAATTTGAGGTTGTGAAAGGAAACGATCCGGTCGAGTCAACTGTATAAAGACAAGTCTTTTCTCTTGATGTTTTATGTCAACCTTGAGTCTGTGCTGAAGATTCCTAATTCCTATCACCCAAGGCTACGCTTCATATCTGAGATTGAACGCAACGATAAAATCAATTTTTCAATGACAATAACCATATTGTAACCAACTGGCATCGTGAACCTACTTTTTGGGGTAGGTTCCTAAATTTCAATTTTACACATCCGATCTATCAAAAATGGACGATGGACTTTAATGTTGTTGGACAGAGCCATTCCTTTGCTTCACAGAAAATTTCATAAAGACAACTGCCAACCTGTCAAGTCGTTTCTTCACGACAATAATTACCCGAAAAGTTCTTTCAAGTCTTTGATTATGAAAAGATGACATGTTTAGCAGTATGAGAAATCTTCTGCGAGCCATGATCAGTTCCGCTTCACCCTTACTGATACGTTAGGGAATATTTCTATACTGTTAATAGTTAACGAAACAAACAGATCCAAGTGTCGTTTTCTACCTCTTCCATATGTTAAAGGTTTTTACGAAAGCTTCAATAGTACAGCGAGAAAGTTCGATATTTTCACTGTTACGAAGTTAAATAACAAGTTGTGGAACATCATCGTGAAAGGCAAAGACAAGGTATTTATCACCTCCCAATGGAACGCCGTGTATGAGATCAATTGATCTTTTGTTCTCTTATGTTTAAACATTTCTTATAATTATAAAATGTTATCGCTTTTCATAATGAACTATAATTTTCCGACGAGGGTGACAAGCTGACCATCAAAACTTTAGCAAAAAGACTCGTTTTTCTACATTTGACTCGACTGCCTCGTTTCCTTCCACAACCTCAGGAATAATTTACGTTCGAGTGCCTATAACTGTCTATTTATTAGATATATATCCGCGGGCCCGTGATGGGTTGAAAAGCGAGGAAGCTTAACGAGTATTTCGAACGTTTTTCCCGCTAATTTTCAATAAAATGCTCTATGAATACTCAACTGCAACGCTGTGATGCGACTGCAGTGATTCAAACTTGAATTCCTTCCTTCCGTACCTATTTATAATATCAATCCATGTGGTGTCGAATGACCGTTTCACACATTTCCTTATCTTCGCCCATTTTTCAGTTATTTTAGAATCATGGGTAAATCGTTAACAGTCGTGACGGAATGTGTAAACGGGACTCGAAAGTTGCCTGAACGAAGAATAAGAATGTAATTCTGACTGGTCGGAATGTCGAAAAAAATTTTTTTAAATACTCAAGGTGTGGCTTAGGGCAACACTGAAAATCGTACAACGTTCCAAACAAAATATACCTATAGGCTAAAATAATTTTAACGCATTTGAGAAATAGAATACGCATAAAAAAGCTATAACGTGACGAGTGAACGTGAACCGTGAGTGTTGCGTGTGAAAAAATGATTAGATAAATCCACATACAGTAGGAGTAATTAAAGTAATATAACATATATACATAATAATCATACGCTTAGTAAATTGGTGATCGTACAAACAGATATAATATATTGACGATTCAAAGAACCGTTGAGATAATTATTTATTATATACACATTATAGAATCGTTTATCTATACCTAAAATACGGAAATATAATATATATATACATATATATAAAATGAGGTAAGCAAATATATAGGTTGATAAACCAATACAAAGTAAGGGGAAAACGGTCTGTAGATAAGTAAATGCATCAAATCAATGTTGTACGAATAGGGTTATGTAGGATGAGACATATTATATGTACATATAAATATATACTATATATTTGCACCGTTGTTTTAAACCATGGAATAGAAGACAATTTTTTCTTTTGATAAATAAAAACATCTTTTGACACGTGGACCATGCATTGAGAGGAATATGTGTACATGTGTGTAAAAATCTGCCCTACGTAGCAAGTGCACATTATGAATATTAATATACGTATGTATAAGATCAACATGTCATGCATATGTATACATACACATATACATAGGTTTATATGTAACATTCTGTGAAAGAGGAAGAAACAACCTGTCTGTACTAAAAGTTAACACGTCACTTTCTAAAGGTTTGATGATATATGATTAAATTTTTCATGTTCCTTATCGGAATTACCACTTCTTCGATCGCGAGTAATGAATTTATAGTTATGTATACGTGATTGAGCGATTATGCTATTGTTTATTCTGTTGGCCTCTGTGTACAGTTGTTGATGTTTGTCGTATCGTAATAAATTGTAACGAATTGTAATAAAAAATGATACATATTTTCTTATATTCGATCGATTTTTTCAACCATATAACGATGTATGGTACAAACGCTGTCGCATATCGATGCTTCGCTAATTGCATCGTCTAATTGAAAGAAATACAGAAAAACAAACGAATAACGAACCAAGCTCGAAAATGGGAGAACTGCACGAAATATGCATTCGGACGGTGAAACGTATACGTTAAACGCAAAGCCTGCGCACTCCGCGTGTAATTTAATTGTCACTTGAGGTTCAACCGCGGCTTACTGAAGCCCCGATTTCCATAAACTAAATATTCAATTCACTCGAGATAGGAACCTCAGGGTCATTAAAGGCCAACCGTAGAAATAAGTGATTGGTAGAATGAGAATAATAAACAAGGTAAGTCAAAGAAAATCGAACCAAGAATAAGAAGCTACAGTTCAGTTTATCTTTCAGCTGCTGCGGTGTACAACGAATCTCGAATCAGTTAGATTTTCTCTACTCGATTCCCTCTCCCCACCAGAAAATGACAAATACGGTAAAAAGAGCAGAATGAACAATGATAAAAATATAATTGTACGCAGTAACTTGCTGAACAGGGCATGTGGCTGTTAGTATTCAAAGCACGATTTCACTCTGCGTGGAAAATCCCCAAAATAATGAATATACCAACGTAATCCATACCGAGTAGCGAGAGCTGCAGGTAGCTACGGAATTACCGAAGCAAGTTTAAACCAGGGTCAGCCCGGGCCAATTTACAATGGCCCGAATCTAAGCCCGCCAGATTTATTCCTTCTTCTGATTGCCGGGTCTCGACTGTCTGCAGCACAAGTTCAAGTGGTAGTTGAAATTTTTTCCTCGGGCATGATGATCGCGCAAAGACGAAAATCACACACAAACAAACTACGTGGATTCAAGAACTGAACAAACCCGATCTGTTATCCGTTTGTGCAACATGCGGTATAGAAGCAAATGAAGAAAATAATATTGGCGATATACGCAGAGTGTTACGAGAATTCGTGTAAAGTGATAGATCGATAGACATTAAGACTCCAGAGCTATCTCCACAAACTTCGCCGATACTGAAACAAAAACGCAAAATCATGGCGTACATGGGTGAAATCGAGTCGTTCAAGAAAGGTGGAAAATGGGCAGCGTTTCTGAGCCAACTAGAGGCTTTTGTAACACTGAACGACATCCCGACGGTCAAGAAAAGTGCTTTATTATTAACAAAATTCAATCAAAGCATCGTGTAACAACGAAGATTTAGTGACAATGGACTATAAAACTTTATGCGATAAAGGCACGTCGCTACACGATGCAACCAAAAACGAATTCCTAGAACGGGTAAATTTCCGAAATCGAAAGCAAAAGGAGGATGAACCGATAGAAGATGTTGCCTTAGCTATCAAAATACTAGCGGCAAAATATAAATTCACGGAAGCCGAATTAGAAAAAAACATCATAGACCAGTTGATTAATGGAGTCAAGGATGATTTAACTAGATACGAACTGTTAAAAATGTCAAGCAAGACATCAAAGGAATTCACCGAAACAGCTAAAATCGTTGAAATGGCCACGAAAAATTCAAAATCCAAAAATAATTCGCACCCAGAGAACTCGGTGTCAACGTTCAACTACACAAGGTCAAGCAACAATGACGACCGCGGAAACAGATATCAACGGCAGGACCGGGCCAGCACCAGCAGACGACGATCAACAACACAACAAGGGGCTCGAGCGTGTCATTGCTGCTGTAAAAACAACCACCTGAAAGCTCAATGTTCGTTAAGATATAAATACTGTAGCGACTGTGGAAAACAAGGACACATATTTAAAATGTGTCCCCAAAAAAGCAATCAGACAGGTAGAGTCAATAACATCCAAAATGAGCAATCGAAGATCGAGAATCTAACGGAAAATCTAGGAACGAATTGCAAACGCTTAACGTGGACGATCTCAACGACAAGAATCGCTTTGTATCAGACTTGTACATGATAAAAACAAGTGACACAAATAATTATTTTGAAATACCACCGCATTTCGAAAACTCTCAAATAAACAACGTTACATTAAGCATGGAAGTCGATTCAGGAGCAAATGTCGCAGCCATTCCACTTTATGTTTACAATGAATACTTTCGGGACAGTCCTCTGTTACCACCAACACTAAATTTAGGTTCTTATGATGACAAAAACATAGCAGTAAAAGGCGTAATAATCGTTTCGGTACACAAAGGTTCAAAAATAGATAACCAAAAATTATACGTAATAGATAATAACGGCCATCCAATTGTCGGTCGAGAATGGCTCTACAAATTAAAAATGTGGCCGATTCGGTTACAAAACCCTAAGCAAAACTCGGAAGTAAATAATATCCGAAATTATAGTACTGAAACTATTGAGAAATTGAAAAAAGATTTTAAATATGTCTTCACCCCGGGATTCGGTTTATTTACAAAGGGAAGCGTGGAAATTCAATTGAAATCGGATGCCAAGCCAAAATTCATGCAGCCATACAAAGTCCCCGTTTCATTGAAACCGAAAGTAGAAGCCGAATTACATCGTCTGAAAGATAATAATATTATTCAACCGATCAATTACAGCGAATGGGGAACGCCCATTATTCCGTTACTAAAGAAAGACGGATCTACTCGAATAGTTGGAAATTACAAGGTCACAGTCAACCCATTTATCATAATAGATCACTTCCCTATGCCAAGAATTGAAGAGATATTTTCAATATTAGCAGGGGGAATAGCATATTCAGTAATAGACTTCTCTGAGGCTTTTTTGCAAATGCCGGTCGACGAAAAATCCCAAGAGATCATGACCATAGTAACACATATTGGATTATACAAATGCTTGAGATTATGGTATGGCATTGCAACAGGGCCAGGGTCATTTCAAAGAGCAATTTCCACGCTCCTCATAGGAATCCCGAACGTCCCAGTATTGATAGACGACATCATTGTTACGGCTAAAACAACAATAGATCACTGCAATAATTTGTACGAAGCATTTAAAAGATTAAATGAAGCAGGACTTAAGATTAACTTCAATAAAGGTAAATTTTTCCAAACAGATATAGAGTATCTAGGATATCGCATCAACGAAGAAGGCATACAACCAATGGAAAAAAATATAAAATGTCTACGCGAAGCGCCGAGACCATCGGTTGTGGCACAATTGCGGAGCTTTTCGGGGTCTATAAATTATTATGGCAGATTTTTACCGCGCTTAGCTACAAGATTGAAACCGTTGTATAATAATTTGGACAAAAATAGTAAGTTTTAATGGTCCAAGGAATGCGAGGTAGCATTCCAAAATATAAAAAAAGAACTTACATCGGATAAAATTTTAGTTCACTTTGACCCGAAGAAACCCATTGTGCTTACATGCGATGCGTTACCTTACGGCGTTTCAGCAGTACTGGCTCACAAAGATGAGAACAACTACGATCGCCCGGTTCAATATGCAAGCCGATTACTAAAAACTCATGAATGCAGTTATTCTCAATTGGACAAAGAAGGGCTTGCAATTACATTTGGTATAAAATCATTCTATGAATTTCGATTTGGTTCCCTTTTCACCCTACAAACAGACAATGCCGCGCTATCCGCATATTGCATCCGGAAAAATCAATTCCAACCATAGCCACAGCGCAGTTACAGAGATGGGCGGCATTTTTAGCTGCATTCAATTACAAAATTACGCACACAAAAGGAAAAGATAATTATGCAGATTGGCTGAGCAGGCTTTCCATACCAAGTGACGATGATAAAAATGATAAGAGATTCGCAGTTATACAAGACATGCCAGATACCTTTTTGAACAATATCATAACATTCGATTTCGCGACATTGTATTGGAAGCAAGTCCAAAAAGCGACGCGCGAGGATAAAGTGCTGTGCAAAATTTTAACATTTTGTTTGAATGGATGGCCTGAAAGGGAACCAAAAGAAACAGAAATAAAAGTGTATTGGCGCAAAAAAGACGCGTTAGCGGTGGAAAATAGTTGTTTATTATGGGGCCACAGAGTAATTATACCGAATAAATTACGCACTTTAGTTTTAAAAGAATTACACTGTAGCCACTTTGGAATACGTAAAACGAAAGCGTTAGCCCGTGGGTATGTTTGGTGGCCAAACATCGACGATGATATTGATCAGATAACAAAATCCTGTTTACCCTGCTTAAAAACAAATAAGAAACCGATGAAAATACCGTTAACTCCATGGGGATGGCCAACTACGCCATGGCACCGAATACACGCAGATTTTCTTGGACCAATCAATGACAAAATGGTATTAATGGTAATCGATAGCCATTCAAAATGGCCTGAAGCTTTCATTATGAATAATATGACCGAAACGGCTACAATCAAAAACTTTTCCGACTTGTTTTCTCGATACGGGTACCCGATAAATTTAGTTACAGACAATTTCCAATCATTTCGTGGTTATAAATTTAAAGAATTCACAAAAAAGCACGGTATACGCTACAGTAGGATTCCGCCACACCACCCAGCGACAAACGGCGCGGCCGAAAATTTTGTAGACACATACAAACGAAAAATTAAATGTATGATGATGAACAACATGAATTTAGAGGATGCCACACAGCAATTCCTACATGATTACAGGTCGACCCCGCAAACGTCAACAAATCAGTCGCCGACAAAGTTATTTCTTAACCGTGAATTACGGAATTGTTTGTCGCTTTTATGCCCGCATTATGTACAGGAAACGGTTGATGAAACGCATTCGAGGCAAAAAAAAAATTATATCGGAAGAAACCGCTCACATTTCAAAGTAGGAGATACAGTCATGGTTACAGATTATCGGGGGACGCATTCATCATGGGTAAAAGCCAAAGTTTTAAAAGAATCAGTATCAGGGGTAACTTACCTTGTAGAAATTTCACCTAATATAGTATGGAAACGGCATAGCAACCAGATGAAACTGTATCGCATTACCGAATCGCCGGAAGAATGTGTCAAACAAAGTGCAGATGTTGATGCAATACCATTAATGACACGGCGGTCAGAGCGAATCCGAAATCACACAGAAAAATAAGACAACGATTAAAACATTTTTTTTTTTATAGTCAGAGAGAGTGTAGTAGTATGGAATACAGGCAATGTATGTGGGGAATAGGGGTAAGCGTAGACACGTGTGTATGTGTTCGAGCAAGCGTGTCGATATAGACACGCCAGTATGTACTCGGTATCCGAGGTGTTAAGTAAGCGCTGTACGAACCAGTTGGTGAAATAAAAGGAATAAAGCAAAACACAACAGATATCGTTGTCCACCTCATTTATCCAAAATATTACAAGATAATTGAAGAATTGAAACTGACGGGGGGGGGGGGGAGGGGGATTCCTCAAGCTGAAATTATCTTCACGCGACAAACCACCCAGATTTTTACAAAATGAAGAAAAAAGCTGGGGAAATACGTACCTGAGATGTATAAGACGATGCGCGACTCGGTTATGTTTGATTTCGCAGTGCTGTTATCAGTTGTTGTTTCTCAAGCGAGTAAGTTACGTAAGAATTAATCGCACCGAGCATGAATCTGACGTTCGTGATTAAATGCTATTCCGTAAGAAGCGCGGCCATTACTTGTACGGTAAGGCGGGCAAACGGAGAACGCTCGTCACTTTGTTTCGGTATCGACGTATAATCAGCTCAACGCTTAACGCGGTATGAATATCGCTCTGATTGCCAGTAACTGCAGAACTGTGCGGTCAACTCGTTGCAACATCGCAATGACGTTCTTCGTTCGTCATCTAGCTACTAGTAGATTGGTTCTACCGGTAAATGGTGCACGTATTATTGCTTATCAGTGATCAATCGTACCGTTACTTTCCTTATCTCGAACCGCTTTAATCGGTATATCGGATTCGTAAATTTTTTGCTCTTTTTCAGCCTAAGAACATCAAACTCGAGGCTGTTCTCAGATCCGTATCGACCTCGGTTTCGCTTCAGGGTCGCGTAGTGCCGTTCAAATTGTCCGACATTGGGGAAGGAATTCGTGAGGTCACGGTCAAAGAATGGTGAGCGACTTCAATCATCTCCCATGTTTGTGTTACACGAAACAAATTGAGACAGCCTGTAACATTCCCGCATTGAAAGTGTCGAACGACAGTATCAGACAGGGTGACAAATGGTTGACTATTTCTTTACCTCAGGTTCGTCAAACCTGGAGACAAAGTGAGCCAATTCGACGAAGTCTGCGAAGTACAAAGCGACAAGGCTTCGGTCACTATAACCAGCCGATACGACGGGATGATAAAAGCCCTCCGATTTAAGGTAGACGAAATCGCTTTAGTCGGACAACCGCTGGTCGACATAGAGCTGGATGACGAGGGGGAAAATGGGAACGAAGAAGTTTCGGGGACAACTGAAATATCCCCCCAGGAGAAAACAAGCCTCAACACTGAACATCAGCGGGGGAGTGAGGCCTCCCGGGAATCCCTGATCGGAAAAGTTCTCACCACTCCTGCTGTCAGGAGAATAGCCATGGAGAAGGGTATTCGATTGAAAGACGTCGTCGGAACGGGTAAAAATGGCAGAATACTAAAGGAGGACCTTCTTTCATACGATGACAACGAGACGTCTGACAGTGACATCGAGGAATCAACCAAGCCGCAAAGGCAGCCTGATAAAACGAATCGAGTCCAAGGAGAGGTTAAAACCGTTGCCCTCAAAGGATACGCGAAACACATGTGGACAACAATGACACGCTCTCTGGTGAGTCCTACCGCGTGCCAAAATCTACCCAGAGTCAAAATCTTAAGGACTCTTAGGACACATTTGTTGAACAATTCATTGCACAGATTGTAAAGAATTTCATTTCAGAGCATCCCGCACTTCGTTTACAGCGACGAATGCGACGTGACGAAACTCGTCAAGTTAAGGGATGAGGTCAAAGCCGCCATGAAGGAACGGGGGATTGCTCTGACCTACATGCCATTCTTCATAAAGGCGATATCAAAGGCTCTTGAAAAGTTTCCCGAACTCAATGCCAGGCTGAACGAAGATACTCAAACCGTCGAAGTACTACCGTGGCACAACATATGCGTGGCCATGGATACTCCGGAGGGTCTGGTCGTGCCGAACGTAAAGAACGTTCAGAATCTCGACGTCGTGACCATCGCTAAGGAGCTCAACAGGCTCCAGGAACTCGGAAAAAGGACAGCCATACCACTGAGCGACTTGGCGGGTGGCACATTCACCTTGTCCAACATCGGAGTGGTAAGTAGTGTTTAAAAAATGTAGAACACAGAGATGAAGAGTAGTGAAAATCGTCAATTTTATTAATCGTTGCACACAGGTCGGCGGGACGTACACAAAGCCTGTGATATTACCACCGCAAATAGTGATCGGTGCGGTAGGAAGAACACAAAAACTGCCTCGTTTCGACGCCGATGATAAGGTAGTCGCAGCCCAGATACTGTCGGTTAGTTGGGCCGCAGACCATCGGGTGGTCGACGGTGCGACGATAGCTAAATTCTCAAACCTCTGGAAATACTACTTGGAGAATCCCGCGCTGTTGGTAATGAACTGATAATGATGACGAACATAGCGCGAGGTAGACTTTTAAATTTCGAACAACTGTACGGCAGGATCACTGCTGGGAGATTTCTCAGGTCTGATTGTTTTTGTACTTTATAATACTACAACTCTTATGGTAGAAAAAACAAAATCGACATTCAAATATCAGTTTTTTAAATTTATTCGAAAGTGTTGACTTACAAATTTCATATAGGCACAATATTTCGATCGTTGTAAAGAACATTCACATAAACATGTATGTACATGTAGATGTACAATATTTTTGGAAGAGCAGATCTAGAAGTTCAAGATCTGGATAACAGTGTACAAGATTTAACAACGCTTATATGCATATAAGACTATACAATATTACAATTACACGGTATTAAAATACATCATGATTACATATATCATGTGAGGCACTGGCAATTGGCGACTGGTTGAATAATAACACTTTTTCATTGTATGTTACAGTAATATCACAAAAAATATTATATACAAATTTATTGTATAAAAACATTGTTTACCTTAGGCACGTTAATAACGAGAACAACTTGATCATGTGGCAATAAGTATTAGATACTAAAAGCGAGTTGCTGTAAAGACGATCGATATAGCTAAATAAAATTGGTACGTGAATCGACAATATTATTAATTACAATATACGAGTAAAAATTGAGTAAATAAAAAAATTAATGAGAAAACAAAATGAACCACTTGAGACGTCTTTACAGGTTGCGAGCAAAAATAAACAAGGCACATTTATAAAATAGCTAATAAATCGTGTTACTGTGATCAGAGATCAGAAGTTGGGATCTATCAAGGCGACCTGGCTTTTTCATGTATCACAAGCTGAACAAATTTGGCCCTAAACTCTCTGATCTACGTCATGGCAGTAATCATAGATGGGGATTTCGGGAGGATCATCAGGCCTCAGTTTCGGCGCGCAACTTCTTGTGACCGCGACTACGCAGAGTGTGACAATAAATGAAGCTGCAAAGTGCCAGGAGAAGGAAAGAGCAAGAGTCTCGATTTTCAGAGATTCAAGATTACATTCCACAAGTGTGGCAAAATTGCATTCCACCCTGGTTCTGACCATGTGAGCGAGCCAGCTACCGTGAAGCAGAGTGGAAGCTGCCCTGAGGAGCTTCATCTCGGGCCAGACCAACTCGAGAACGACGGCAAAGGAGCTGGTCCAGACGATCCTAGCCAAGACTATCGCAGAGTTATTGGACTGGCTGGTCCACAAAAATAAAAATCCCTCGATAAAGAAGGCCTGGGCAAGCGCCATTTTGGCCAGACCGTCGCTCACGACGTGGGGAAAGTAGAAAGTGAGAACATCGACGAGGCCTGAGAGCGCAAAAAAGAGGTAAATTGTAGCGTGCACCACCTTCGGCGATGGCGCCGTCTCAACGCTGTTAGGCAAGTTTCCCGTGAGGGTGCTTGCCAAGCCCATCGCGGTCGCTAATAACTTGAGGGTTCCCTCCAGCGGATGTCGTCGTAACAGTTTCTGGCAGTTCCGAGAAGCCCTGACGAGCTTCGTCGGTTCTCGTTCGTGATCCAAATCACGGTGACTGTGCCAGTATTTAGCGTATTCGTAGCACCACTTCAATCCAAATACATAGAATATGCAACCAGATAATATATAGCCCAAGGCACTGTCATTCCGGTCCATTTTTAATATTCTTTTTTTTCTTTTTTTTTGTTAAATTTATTTTTCTTTTTTTATCTGCTGACGTAAGAGATTTTCTGGAAACAAAATAGTCTCTCAATTATTACAGGGTCAGTGACGTATTCGCGTAGATTAATCAATGTCTTGTTTACCAACCTTCAGGCAATTGTCAAGATTATGTATATTTTTTCCCTAATTCAACCGCACTAAACTTATCAGACTAAATGTAAACAATGAATATTTGCCCGCGCACACATTCATACATCACAAACTGATTCGATCACAGCTACTAGCTAAACCACGGCATGGCCTTTTTTAAAGATGGCGACACACAAAGAAACCTTGCGCATGTGCAGAGGACGCGATTCATTCACCAGCCGGAAAGTAGGAAATCTCTATCACCGAAGCTACGCTAATCGTAAAGTGGTTCCCCCTCTGCTGTGTAGGACGAACCTCGTTAGCAACGGTGAGCTGAACACATCGATGTCAGTGGGTATGTTGTGTAACGAAACCCAACACGTAAAAGTATTTCTTTGAAGGGTGAATCGAGTGAAGAAGTGTCAAAAGCGTGAGTGTGAAAATTGAAATAAGGGAAATAAAATGGACACCAAGGACGACGAGAGAACGGCGAGACTTCCGATAGATGGTTCAACTCGCGGTGATAAACCGGGAGGATTCGACTATGACGAGGACAAAGTAAGGTTAGAAGAAATAACTGGACAAGACGAGCAGTCTGACATGTTGAAAAAATTTAATTTTTGTCATTTTTTTTCTACATTTTCTTTCCGTCGTTTGGTTTCCGCACCGCCATCTTAGCTCCACGAGATGACAGCTTCCTACTCGGAAATATCATTCGATTCCCAATCGTCGCCGCCGATGTCGGATCTCCGTTCATTGATGGAATCCCCCGACTTGGACGGGGAGAAATTGGACTCCAACAATCCGAGGCCCAACAGTCTTGAGCTGAAAAACGACGATCTCAGTGCCGAGGAGGACGACGATGGACCTATCGAGATTATCCAACCGCCGAGCTATAACAAGGCGATCAAATACCTCCATCTCCAAGGCACTGTCACTCAGGAGGGAGACATGGTCCTCTTCGTCACCGAGGATTTGGAGAGCAAAATAAAGCTCTCGAGTCCGATAACCAAGAGAGGAGAGACGCCCTCGTTTCCTGGCTCGAGGAGTTCGACGCCTTGCCTCTACAGGCAGGCACTCACACCTCAGCTTCCCATTCTCGATCACAACGTCCTTAATGAGCTAGAAATGGAGGCTCGGAAGGTGGCGACCTCTGTCGACTCCTTGACCGAAAACCTTGCCGCGATATTGCATAGCGTAAGGGACAATTTTTGCCTCGAATTTCGAAAATTCATTCACCCCGAAACCTTCAAACTACTTCTTCACTTGCATTCTCGTAGGGGATTAAGGTAAGGGCAGTTGTTGAACTTGTCCGAATTACTGACCTTTTTTGGTTGTATCTGTTCGATCCTTGGTTCTAAAATTACCGAAAAATAAATTTGCAATGTTCAACAGTCTAGAAATTGGTTTTCGTCATCGAAAAATTCACAATTTGTGCCGTCAATTTATAAATTTGGAATATAATGGGATCGATAATTGGGTCTAAACGTGTCAATAACTGGTATACTTACCTTACCATAAAAGTATCTGAAGTGTACCTCACCGATGTTCTTTATCTCGTGCATTGTTGTAGTACATCAAAGAACATTGAACCTGTAGAAACTAAGAAAAAAACGTGCCCAATATTTTCTGATGTATACCACCATATCATAGAGTAAAGTAAACGGCTGAGGTACACCTCGAGTACTTTCACGTGGAACTGGTTTGAACCCCTGGAAGCATTCGAATGTTTTTATTTTTTTATTTTTCTTTGGCCATTTTTCTCTTCCATTCTACCATTTCGACCATCTCCTTTCCGTGCTCTTTACTGAAAGGTTCCTTTGCTTTTCAGGTGTCTGCGTTGACAGTCGATTGCTTAGAGACTTACAGAGACGCGGTCTGCAAGACCTGCGACGCTGTAGACCACAACATCAAGTCGATGTATCAGCTGATGGCGAAGTGCGAGGAGCTATCCAAGTCTATGGGTCCAATATACAAGCTGGCAGAGCGAATGTGAGTCCCATTTTTCTTTCTTTCGTTTGCACGTTTTCTATGGAGCGCGCGGCGACTGCTGGTGTATATAATACCTAATATACTCGGGTTCGTATCCATTTCTATTCATTTTCCTTTCATATCATCTCACCGTTCGAATTTTCATACGCTCGATTAAATCTCGCGGCTGTTTTAAAGACGTATCAAGTATATACCTATACATTTTTCTCTCTCTTTACTTCGCTTTGGAACACATTCGATTTAACCGCCTACTTAATCCGACGGTTAACGGGAGGCTATTGATATTTAAAGCCGAGGCGATTTTCGCCAGGGTTTTATGCCGGTTCTCTTCATTGCCGTTTGGAAAAATGGAAAGGGCTTGCAGTCTCGGCGCGTGCAGGGTCAATTGATGAGTTATTCAAAAGGTAGTTCGGTTCGACCGCGGATGCACAGCCAGTATCCTGCAGACTCTCGAATCAATGTTAGATATTCCCGTGCCGATTCTTGAATACATATTCATCGGGAAATTATACCGCGAGGTGGAAAAATCTCGAGTTAAACCGTAGCAATTACCTTAAAACTGCACCTCCTCTCTCTCTCTCTCTCTCTTGATAATTAACGCCGTTGAAAACTAATTGCCGACAGTGAAAATAAACAAATAAGAAAATAAAATCACGGTCCGGTATTTCGTTATTAAAATATTCCTGCTATCCTCACATCGGATGGGTACCTAATAATTTATCTTACAACATTTGTCAATCTTTGGGTAAAAATTATTTCCTCGACGAACGCGTTCGCACAAAATATCTGTCCGGTAATAATTGAAAAATCCGGTATGCGTTTAATTAAAATAAAAATTCGAAATGCCTTTTCTTCTTAACGGATTAATGAACAATTTTAAATCTCATCCAATAATAATTGCACGATTCTGTTTTAAAATCATTAATTTCCGAAGGTGAATAAAATAAAGTGAGTTTCATAAGAACTGAAGCTTCGTTCACGTCGGGAATTTTTTTTTAATTTCCTTATTCCTCCTCCTTGGTTCTTGTGCTGGAAAAATTAACCACTTTAGAAAATAATTCTAAAAACGTATTCCTCGAAGTTAATTCACTTGCAGGTTACCTTAAGTCGACAGCTTTGAAATTTTGCATACAATTAATGCAGTCTTGATATGCAGACTTTGCCGACCGTCGTCGCTAATTGCAACGTGTATAATGTATACGCAGGTATTACAGAATGTCAAAGCTGAAAGAAAATGTATAAAGACGACGTGCCAAGCGGCATTAAAAATATTTCAGTACCTATGCATAACAGTTCCAAGTGGCATGTGGAAAACGGCCGAACGTTTTACTCATGCATCCGCTTAATTATTTCTCGGATTATTTTCCTTACCCCCCACCCGTTTCAATTCAAATAAATAGCTCAATACAAAGCGCGAAAAAGAGACGGACGCTGCCAACAAATATCGAAGCGGCGACGCCGTTTCGCGAACGCGTTAATTGCGAAGAATCAACAGTTCAGTTAATCACCCAGCTTGAATCTCGCTGATTTTCACCCCCCGCCCCTGACGTTTTGCGAACGAATTCATTTTTGAACAGCTGTTCAACTCTTTAATTTACACCGGGATACTTAGGATCCCACCTTTTTCTTTGCAGCTTCATATTTATTGAACTACTTTCTTCTGTATGGATAACTGTCGAGTTTTCTGATTCGACACGGTCCCTGAAATATTTCTAAGTCTAAGAACGATTTGAAATTTATTTATTTATTGCAAAAATAGCACGTGTAAACAAATGATCGAAATTCGTACTTTTCCACGAAAATAAGCATTTTCTGCTAATCTAGCATGAAAATCCGAATGCAAAATTTTACACAAACTGAATACGCACTAAAAAATTTTTCTACTCCGCCATTTTGAATTTTCGAATTTCGAATTTAGATTTGTCATCAGTGACCCCAAAAACTTTGAAACGACAAGTTTTATCAAAATCAAATAACTCTCTGAATTTACGTCCGCCATATTGGATCCGCCGTTTTGAATTTTCCAATTTCGAGTTCAGATTCGTAATCATTGACCCCAAAAACCATGCAACACAATCCTTTATCAAAATCAAATGACTTTTTGAATTTACATCCGCCATATTGAGTCCGCCATTTTGAATTTTCGAATATCGAGTTTAGATTCATAACCAGTGACCCCAAAAGCACATGAATGCAAAATTTCAAGTGAATCGCATGTGAGAAAAAATGTCTGCACGAAAGGGTTAAACACGTGCGTATGGATATATTCATCACCGCAAATTGCGATCGATTTTTATCTTCCAATTATCGTCTGCACCGAATTATTACATCAACTTCGTTCCAGAAAGGAGATGAAGAGGATGCTGGAGCTTTTCGAGAACACGATGAACATGTGAGGGGGTAAACGGGAAGTGAAAATACAAGAATGAGGTAAAACTGATCGCCATATCAGACCACGCGACTCGTTGCAAATATTAACTCGCTTTCTTCTCAATCCGATAGGTGTACACGTATAATGTAATTTGCAATATGGCAGACCGTCGATCGATTCAAGGGTTCTCACCATATGTAACTATTGTACACAGATATTTATTCAACCAGTTGCGTCGCGTCATAATTCACACGGTGTTTCGTTTCTCACCGATAAATTCCGCGCGCTCGCTAACAAGTCAAAAGGTTTAATTACACTAACGACGCGTCAACGTTTTATACCCTGCAGATATTATTACTATAACCACAAGCTCGTTAATAGGGACAGGGCTGCTCGGGTTAAACCACAATATCCATACGTTCAGTAGCGAATCAAACCCGACTCTCAATCTGCATAGTAATTATTACACAAGGTGCTTACGCGTGATTCACTGTGTGTAAATTGGCACCTTTTTTCGAAACCGTACAGCTTACGGCTTTTCAGTTTTGTTAGTTTACGTCTGACTCAATTATGGGGAACCCGCATGGAAGCCGTATTTGCTGTTTGTATTATAACGCGAGCGCGTTATACCAGCTAGTATGACTCGAGGAATTGAATTCAAAGGGTCGAGCTGCTCTTTTGCGAATTTCTTTTCACCCACTGTCGTCGGCTTATCATTATTTATCGTTAGATGCGCGGTTCTCTCTGCACCGCTTTTCATCGTCGCCAATATTTCTGTCTTTTGAAAATATGTTTTATGCTTGTATGTTCCACCCTTCGTTCTCTTTTCGTCTATTTATTATATACTGTTACACGCGATGAACGATTTTTTACACTTTTTTACACGCCGTTTAAATTACATGCACGCCGTTCATTCCAGCGATTAATCGATTAGGCGATAAATTGGTGAAATCATTTTTATCAATGTAAGTACGAAATTTCAGTAAAATCAACTGGTACGAAAACTTTTCCTTCAAATAGTCAATTTTTGTTCTTTGAAATGTGTGTATCCGTTTGTTTTTGCCAAACTCCATGTCTTATTTATATTTTTAAACAGTGATATATTTAATCTTTTTATACTATCGCAACATTCCGCTTAAATATGTTCAATTTGAAAAAAAAATAACAATTTTTAACCCAGATGTGCAGTAATAATATTGTTAGTCAATTGAATATTAATTCTTCCCAAATGATGTGTAACCCCGGTTAAAGGGTATCTAGGTTCCGATAAATCAATGTTGAAAAGTTTTAATCGGTTTTCGTATTAGGCCCGTGAAACATTAGACATAGGTATAGTTTTAAAAAATATTTCAAACGTATAAATCGTTGTAAATATGACGATATGAATAAAACACGCAAATATCGATGTGACATTTCAACCCTGCTGTTCACGCTTTATACTTTCTCGAAATCCTAATTCAAACTTAATCCATAATACAAAACTAGCAATGTCAATGAAATAAATAGCTGACTATGCAGACGGCAGGTTTGTAACCCTGAAGAAAAGTCTCGCAATTTTCGACCTGTGCCAGTAAATTTCTTGATAGTTGAACGGTGATTGCAGACCAGATGGAATCGCACCTGGCGCGCAAAGTGTACATATATTTTGAAAACCTGGCGCCTACCCGGCCGTTTGGTATAATTTATATCGAGCTGAATTGAGGAAATTTTGATGGGATTCAGCGATTAGAGAAAAGCGACTCGCGCCTAACGCCGAAAGCGCGAAAGATATGGGGATTAAATTCAAAGGTAGGTAGGTAGGTAGGTATTACAATTATATACTGCACGTAACACCGCGTCGCATAAATAATAGCATTAACGAGTTACGCGTGTGTTGATTCGAATGAATGCCGTCGATTGCGATGAGCCCCCGGTAGTATTTCATCTCACTTTATTTTTCGCCTTATCCTTTCTCCCCTCCCACCTTTTGTTCTTTTCCTTTTTAATCAACGCTCAACTGTCCCTCGACGCAATACGCCATATAAGCCCCTCAATCGGCTCTTCCGAAGACTTAGATAAGTTTTCTCCGTGTCCCCAAAGTGTCGGGGATCAAATCGTTCGTCGTAAAATACCCGCTATTTATACCGACGTTCCTATCAAAAAAGGAAGGAAGAAAAAAAAATAAAAATACCAATTTCGAGTATTCAATTTCTTCATTCACTTGTTTTTATTATTTTCACATTACACCTTTCAATAAATTTCAACTCAAAGAAAAGTGACAAAGTGATATCCAATCAAGGTTAAAAAAGTGATCTCATCAGTCAGACTGGATTAATATCTTATAATTTGTCGCGCATTATTCCAATTTTGAATTGAAAACCGATACGGTGATATGTATTTCTCATAACGAGTAGTTTGAATTAAAGTGAACTAGATTACTTTTAGTCAGCTCTACAGTAGAAACCCTGTTATCACTATCGGCTTGTATTTTCCTGTTCCTGATTTTTTTTTTTTTTTTCTTTTTTATAGTCGTCAATCAATTTGCAAATCTTCAGTTATGATGATTCAAATTCGACGAATGAGCTGAAGTTAATACATGACTGCTTGACACGTCGCAGAAATATTACCCATCTTTTTGTTACCCTATATTTTTTTTCTCTCATTTCTTACAAGGTTGATAAAAGGTACGTACATATCATATATTATACCCAATATTCCACGTAATATGAATGAAATATGAACGAATAAGAAAAACGAGGAAAAAAAAAAGAAAGAAATTGTATTTCTATCGACGCCTGCAGCGATGAGAGAGGAGAGAAGAGAGCCGTAAGGTACAATGGGACGGGATGATTGTCAAAGATCGAGTGTATGATGAAAGCGACCCATGCGTGACCCGGGCGAAGCGTGTTCCACGTTCACAATGGTGATTCGAGGCTCTCTGTACGACTGCAGTATATATCCATATACATATACACATGCGGTGTACATAGTTTGGCTATACCCGATCAAGCCTAGACAGCCTGGAGCGAAATAGGCAGCGCGATACGTTTCGTACACGTGACTGCGTTCACTCCATTGCCGACTGTATCGACGAGTTTTGAATTAGGTTGGCAACAGTGGCGCGCGCGAGCCGAGAAAGCCAATCAGTGAAGCTCGCGGCTCGCTAGTCGATCTACGCCGCGTCTCCAGTTCGTTGAGCGCCGTGAACGCGTCAGTGTCGCCAACTCAGTTTCAGGCACGCCAAATCAAATAGCGACAGAACGAACCGAACTGAGTATACGTAACTAGACGAGTATTGTGCGAGTACCGGGGCAATGCAATGAATGAACTTTCGGAGTACACGAGTAGGTACCCTCGCAGCGCCAAACATGAACCAGCAAAAGCAACGCGCGATGTCCGTTTTCCTTTGTCTCATGCCGTCTGGCTCTCTTCGTTCCTGCAGCAGGTGTGTCACAAGTTGAAGTGTTCGTTTCCCTATAGCGACGATTCGATCCTGCTGTTTGCCGATACGAACTTCAAAGCGAACAAAACCGCGCCCACGCTTCTGTTGAATTTATCATTAGTCAAGGGCACTTACATTTCAGCAATTGACTGCATGCAGTGACGGTACTTGACGCAATCAAAATTAAAGGAATGAATCGTGTTCAAAGTTGGGATAGGATATTAAAGGATTCTGACACTATTTCGGTTAATATATTGCTCGAAAGTACTTTTTTTTTTAAGACGACTTGACCGCTAACAGCCCTGGAATTGTTAAAAAAAAAACAAGCGTAGTTTTGACATTATTTTAGTTCTGCCAATTATATTTTTTTTTTTTTTTGCAAGTCCGTGACCGTAGGAGTATAAAACTTGATTCCAGCGTTGTTTCAGAGGCTGTTGGAGGAGCGGGAAATTGTTTTACGAGTGAATATAATATGCGGAATATGTAGGTACATGTATACGTGTATACCGGCAATGTATGCCAGTGATTTCAATTTCCGTCGGGTGCGAAGGAAGCGAGCGGTGAGTTTAATAACGTTAAAGTCTTGGAACAAGATTACCATAGAAATGTGAAGATCGCGAGACAGCAATCCGCGGGGGTGATACATTGTAACGTCATTTAATCCGCTCCACAGTGCCGAATCTAGAACGCCAGCACCGTTATCAGCACTTTTACGAGCACCACCTACCGACTCCACTAACTTCGGTACCTACTCGACAACGCGATCTCTATTAGCGGTGAACACACGGAATTCTATCCCTCCGTATACCTAATTCACCCCAATGGCGTAGCGGTCGTAGAATACTCTCTAAAATTCAACCCTCCCCTGCCCGGAATTTCGAGGAGAAAATTTCACCCCCGTAACGTAGCGCAAAGAGAGAAAAATTAACTTTTTACAACAGATGTTTAATTGACCGTCGAACATATCCGGCTTTGAATTTTCTTTTTTTTTTTTTTCTCTCATGTCACAACATTTCAGCGCGGTGATAGACCGGGAAAACCGGGAATATTGAGGGAATTAAGACGGACTGTTTCTAACTTTCTAAAATTGTATTATTCAATTTCTGATTATTTATGTGAAACGAAGCAGTACTATGTGTTTTTTAGATTCGAATTTACATATACAAGGTCCACAACTTCTGGAGCTCTTGGTCATAAAATCTGCACAACATTAGCCAAGTTTCGTGAAAAAAACGTCAAGGAAAAATCAGGGAATTTTATTTGAGCCAAGTTGTCGCCAACCTGCATTTGTGTCTCATAACGATGTCATTGCGCGACATGTGAAATAATAAACTGGGCAGCGTGAATTAAATTCTCTTCCACGCCACTGCACGTGGTATTTTCCGGATTTTCACGTGTTAATAGCGTGCGAGCCACCTCGGTTGAATACGTATGTGGGCTAAGGGTAGGGCATGCGTCGATTGCATGGTAGTAGTGTATGAAGCGTTGTAAAAGTCATGGTATAATCAGTCGAAATAAAATGCCGGATTTACGAGTGAAGGGGCTGAAGCGGCAGATTCGGAGGCAGCGCCGTTGGTCGGCGACGCGGTAATTGAGTCCAATATATCGTCTAAACCGGAATTGCGAGGAAATTTAGAACGTAGTAGCTACTCGAATTTTTCACCCTTTTGTTCCTCTCAATTCCCAATTACATTCTCTCTTCTGGTCACAGAGATCTTTTAATCGCATCACAATGTCATTCTGCATTAGGACAGAGGTATGTACGACACTAAAAGTGTACCCAAATGTCTTTATATTAATCAGATAATTTTATTACGAAGATTATATAAATTGTTATCGAAACTCTGGTTTTAGCGACACTAGAGAATTTTTATAAGCAAATTGTGATTGTTGATTGTCGGCGAAATGAGAATATCTTCTTCCCGATCTATCTACAATTTTTCAAGTACGAAAAGCACCATATTCAATGTTCATTGTAAGCCCTGAAGTCGCAGTGAATCAGTCATTCTTGTTTCTGGTTGCAGTAGGTACAGCGCAAAGCGGGAACTCGTAACACGGCTGCACCGGAAGCTTCCAATTTAACAATTATGAACAGTTGAGTAAACTCGGTGATTTAATATTTGTGTAATTGTTATAAAATATATTGCGCCGTTCCCACAGATCGCTCTCACGTCGCGTACGTGCACACTACGTGAGGCAAAGTGGATTCAAATGAAATTCCATCCCCTGGATACCGACATCCTAGCTTTTCACCCTCCAACGGATATATAAACGAATGCACGGAGCCATGATGATTCGATATCTGCTTGTTCAAAATTCCCAGCTGTCTGTCTTCTTCGATGAAGTTTTACGATACCGACGTACAGTTGATAAATTAAATGACGAATGCACGTTATAAATAAGTTTCAATGAAAAATACTTCGTGGGTATAAACGGGGGTTTGAACTGTTAACGTCTTAAGTGCTGAAAGAAGTCACTTTTTGCTCTGAGGAAGGCTGATCTTGCTTCGACCGAAACGTCAGCATTTGGCTAGTAAATAAATTTGACTGTTTACATCCACGAAGTGTTTTTTATTAAGTCAATTCTACGGTCAAGAAAACGTTACATATGTTATAAATAAGCATGTACCAACTTTCCGCCGTCTAGGAAATTTGAAGGTTTGGAACAAGACTGAAATTGAATCAAGGTAAATGTAAATGTAGTTCAATTCCACTCTCATTCATTTCAAGCCTCCTATTTCAGTTCCGATGGATACTCGGTAGATGTTAAAGAGCTCGATCGAAACGAATACGTATATATGTATAGAACCATCGACAACTAGCCTTTAGTATTCTTAGGAATCCAGAAGGTTCTTAAAAAATAGTGTAAGAATTCTTAATTCTTAGAAATCAGCACAGAATTTTTGATATTCAAGAAATTTCTTAGATAGTCGTACCACAAACCTTGTGTGTTTACTGCAGTCTCGAAGCGAGTCTGAGTCGATAATCCATTGGATGATCGATGCTTGGATCCGGGGGTTGGCGGAGGTTAAATAGGCGCAGGAAAGAGGGTGAAAATAAAGCGGGATACGGTGAGTAGGAAACGGGGGTCTACTTTGTAACCAAAGACCAGAAGAAGGCGTCTGACACTAGGGGGAAATACAGATCATATTCCAGGATGTGCATTAGAAGCTCGAGCCCTGTGGCCGCCGCGGGCCACCCACTCGCTCAACGCAGAAATGGAGCGCCAAGGGGCAACTAGCCGCACACGTGACGCCGCTGTCTACCTTACCGACCGAGCGGTAACCTCAAAATAACCGCCCCGCGATCGATCTCAGGAGTTCGCAGTTCTGTGCGTCACTTGTTTTGTCCGCGAAAGACTGCAGTCTTCCTTTTTCTCTTCACCCACACCCCGTCTCTTCTTCTTCTCTTTCTACGTCTTCGTGTTCACCGTGCCCTTTTTACACCGCATGGCATTCTCCTCCGCCCGCGGATACATTTAATTTCTCATCATTCCGTGCGGTGTCGACTGAGGCGAGAAACACCTTGTTCATTTATTCCCGTATGCTCGTACCTACACGGGTACTCTAGTATAGACTGCACCCGACCACCTTCCTCTGTGTACTGTGTATATTGTGCAACGACTGTTGAAAAGGCTGATGCACGAATGCAGGGATGCAGGTATACCCACACCGTCACAACGGCATCGCGTTATCCCTGCAGCCGCCGTTATGTTACGTTCTGGTCTGTTCCGTTCCGTTCCGTTCCGTTCAGCATCGTCCCTCACCGCCCGCGCCTTTTGTGCGTATCATCCAACTATTATGTGTCCAGGGCATTGAAAGTAATTTCAGAGAGCCTTCACCCAGACAGCGGCCTGCATTGACTATTGTTCGGTACAGAGAGTGAGCCTCAAACAAATATTAACGTAATTTACTTTATGAGGATGGTACGATATGAAGTAAAAATTCAATATATCTCTATGTAGGGAGAGACTTTTGTCACCGCAGTCACTGTACACTGTGCGCGATAGCTCGTTTAATTTATTGCGGAAAAGGATAAAATGTACGTATATAGTAGGTAATATGCCGGCATGTTACGACTGCTTTCATGACCCGTTAAACGATGAAATTACTTTTTGCACCAGAGAGTTCGAGGTCATAGACAAGTCCGAAAGGATTTAATGATTTTTTACAGATGTTTGATACTGCGACACACGACGTGAGGAAATAAGGTGTGTCGGAACTGAAAACCGATTTTCGCTAAGTCTGAATACATCCAAGATGACGACATAGAAATGTAACTTGGCGGCGCCCATCTATCTAACAACTGAGTCCACGTGAATAGGTTACTCGAGGCTACTTGTTTATTTCCGTGTATTGTGTTTGTTGAAAATGCAAGTTTCTGCAGTCAAAATTTGCAACAATAATAATATAAAAACTAAAGGACAAAATATCAAGTTTTTTTCGTTCCCTAAAGAGGATAATAAAAAACGTGCGTGGGATGAAGCGTGCGATAAAAGTGAGGTGGAAGTGAATTTGAAAAATGCTATGTGCATTTCAAGTGTCTGAAATTAATGTAATGTCCGGCTCTTACTTGGCTCAGTTCTCTTTTAGTTCGAGCTTGTGTGCAAACCTGATCTTCGAGGAATGGAACCAGAGATTTATGAAAAAGAAATATTTTTAAGGATCGAATTGTTATTCACGTTTGAATTCAGCGCTTATGTGACGTCACTTTGGACATGTCTTCTGATTGGTCCAACTAAAGCGTATGTGCATTGTTTCACCTCATTTTCTTACATCATGCTTCGACTATCATATAATTGATAATTGCACTCTGAACTTGACCATTAACGCAACATCGGAAAGCTCGTCAAGTCGGACGGTGGGTAGACTGTGAAAAAGGAATCGGTTCAGTGATTGGTAAAAGTGTCGAGGCTGAGGTTTCAGATAAGCTTGGGTAAGGTGGCCGCAACACTTGTCTTTTTGTTGGTCTGTTGGTCCGTGGAAGGAGCAGAGCATACACCAGTTGCAAAAGCGGCAAAGGAAGGAAGAAAGTGACTTTGGGATCGTAATGACTAAATAAAAGATGGGGGTAGATAGGAAGCCCTTCTTGTTTACTCTTTACTTCTGGACGTCGAGATGCTGATGCAGCCTGGCCTGCATTTTCTGTTTACTCCGGTCAGCGTCTTGAAGAGGATGCCGCGACGACATTAACTCTTACATAAGCGTCTTTCACCGCTAACCCATGAATCTTGATGGAAAGTGTCTCTCTTACCTGCAGCTAACCCAGCGTTTCTACCCCTGATAAGAATCGCGATATGTAAGGAAGAAAATTTATACATGGCACAATTCCAATTAGCCACCCTTCTTCGTAGGTACTGTCGTTTACCTTTCGTCAACATGCGTGAAAAATGCACTTTCACGGATCAGCGAATGTGAACTTGATCCACGAAATGAAGAGAAGAAAGAAAAAAAAAACACCTGGTTCACTTCTTGTTGCTCTTCACATTTACCTCCGTCATTCCGTGTCCAGAGCGTTAGCCAAGTACGCCTAACAGCAAGAGCTCCATGCACTTGAGCGAAGAAGCTCTAGACACATTTCTTTAGGCAAAGAGCGAGACGAAGACTCGAGTAGGATGTAGGTTGCTGTCGTTGCGTCGAAGGAACGCGTGGAACGCTTCACAGGCGTAATCCCACCCTGTTCCTTCAACCGGGAGTCGCGATGGTTGGGCGGACAAAAAAGAAAAGGGGAAGTACTCCGCAGATCACAGGCCGCTAATTAAAAAAACTCACCACAAGGACGCGTCTCCCCTTCGACGGTGGCGTTCCGCAGGCTCTCTGATTGTCTCCTGGGGTCGGTTTTAGGCAAGGGTTTACTTTTCGGTGGCTTTCTGCACTCGGCTCGAAATTGGCGCTCGATAAGCACGTCAGCTGTCGTCGTCAAGTAATCGTCAATTTTCTTTTCCGTCTATTTCGATCAACAGTAACAACGATGCATGGAGTACAATGTACAAAATAAACACACACGCTGCAGGTGTCGAACGGAACGAACGCTTTTCTTACGTCGGGAAAACGCTGCAAGGGCACCTGAACCTCGATCATTTCCATATTCAATGCTCGTTACTGTTTACAGCCATTGATATTCCCGAACCGCAACTCGCGGGTTTCTCGGGAATACCAAGAGACACGTCGCTCCGAGTACTTCAGTCGCTCGCTCCTCCTGACAATGAGTTATTCACGTGTGTCTCGTGTTGTGTTTGGAGAACGCATTTATCCATGTAAGACTTCCAATCCAATGATACCTGCTCGAAAAATGACCTCAAGGTTATGTTTAGAGGACGCATTTATCCGTGTAAGACTTCCAATCCAATGATGCCTACTCGAAAAATGACCTCAAGGCGTTTCTCGCCTTTCAAGTAACCGCTCCTGATCCCGGGATTCAAGGGTCAACCTTCGGCGGAACGGCAAAAGGAGTTTCCTGAAATCCAGTCGCGATAGGGAGATTGTCGATCGAGGACTCATTGACGTGGTGGATGTCCTTTGACACGAGCACACGATTTGTTTGGCCGCAACGCGTCGAAGGATCAGGACAAAGTTCAGCGAATGGTGGTTACGAGGCGAAGGTGTGTATGCGCGTGTGTGCGTGTGTGCGTATGGGTACACTGGTTTGTCTTCGCGAGGCAACCCGGAAAATTTGATCGGTTTTAGTTAATTAACGTGGCGCGTTGGGGGCGAGTCTCCTTCTCCCGCCAAAAGCCGCGGCCTCGCTGTGTTTCACAGTTAAGGGGTGTGGGACTGAAAACGGGAAGGATGCAATGGATAGCGCTAACTCGCGAACTCAGCCGGGGGTAGCAGCCCTGGAGTAATCTAATGAGTCGCAGGTTTACCAACCGAAACCTCTACAGCGATGAGGACGCAGACGCGCGAACTCCAACGCGTCTCTTGCCGAGGTTGAGGTTGATGCTGAGGTGGTCGGGTCCTGGTCCTGGTTCTGCTAATCCGTGCCCCCTGCACTTTGCTCTCGCTCTCTTCGTACGGAAGGATCGCGTTGGGATCGCGTTGCATGCACGACGGAGTTTAAGGAACCTTCAAGACCGTACCAATTAAATCGAGCTCCGTAAATTAACTTTGGTAATTATAAGTGCGACGTTGCGGGGGTAACGTGGGGGGCTTCAGGACTTTTCAGAGTGGGAGGAGGGAGAGAAAAACCGAGAGAAAGACGAACAGGGGAGTCTCCATACAGCGGTACGAGGCTTTTCGCTAACCTGCAGACGGTTCCGAAACTTTTTCAACTTTACAACTCTTGAACTTTATGTACGTATATAGCTATACACATACATATAATATTATACATTTTTTTTCTCGCCCGAACCACTCCTACGAGGTTTTTATTCAACTTTTCTTGTTAAGATTTCGATTATGAATCCCCGATTCGTTGTCGTAAGGATATGTACAACACTGCCGCCTCCTGCGAATCCCAAGCATTGTGTGCTTGATGCTACAATATGTATATTGAACCATATTCTGAAAAGAAATTGACCCCCAAATTGACTTCCATGAATACAAATGTACCTCAATTTGTGAGTGCGCAGACATAGGCAAACGTACGCACTTGAATGCCGAAACTTTTACATCACGCTCGTTCTCTTCCCCCCTGCAGCGCTCGAATCAATTCAAGACTTGCCAAGTCTTATATCGTCATTCCAAACGTGCTCAAACCGCGGGCAATTAAACAGCAGTGGAACTTCTCGAGCTAAAATATATACCGCCTACTCACCACCAGGTACTGAACTCTGTTTAATTATCTGTGCTTTTCTACAATGTATACAGGTATAACGTCTCACGTACCACAAGATTATAGTCGTTTCACTGGGTCCGAATTGCACAGATGAACGCGTTTCCAACGCAGTCACATATTTCCAATCATCATCCGTATATGAAAAATTGAGAATCCAGTCAGTGGAACTTTGGAAAATTGTCCATGCTGTGAAATTATAAGGAAAATGGTAGCGAGCGTCCGCTGATGAAACGACATCGCAATATGAAATCGATCGATAGAAGTTTGGATGTTGAAACTCGGTGGTAACAAGGTGCAGGAGAGTTTTTTTCTAGTTTTACTATGATCGGGAGTGCAGAGGCACTGAAACGGCTCGTAAAATCGTAACAAAGCGTAGCTGGGACCGCTCCCTCGTTTCGTACCTTATCGAGCAAGTCTTATCGACAGATAAAGAGGGTGAAGGGCCTCGCTACCGCTGCAGCAGCGCCAGCGTCAAGTGAATTTCTTTGAAAGTTTCTCCGTGCCGAAGTTACGTGTGATGAAAGGGGGAGCAGAGACACGGTGGTTAAACTTGTGGATGAGCTAAGGAGTTGAGGTTATATTGATTAAGAGAGATTCTTATCTGTTCATAGGAGCTTTCTAATGTTTCCTTGTGCAGCCCTTAACCCTTTGCGGCACAGCGTCTCATATATGAGAGTCCTTTCTTGAATCGGTTATTCAAGATTTACATTCAATTTTTGAGATATCGCTGTCATTCTTTTTTGTATTATTGGACTTCTAACAGGTCAATATTGATGTTTTAAGAGGTATTACGATGATGCCGCGAATACAGTGAGCGGTATAGATAAAGAAGTTATGGGGACTGAAAAATTGGAACTCGGTGACCTTAGGTTTTTGGAGTCGCTAAAAATAAATCCCGCGTCAAAGTTTCAAAATTCAAAATGGCGGATCCAACATGGTGGACTGAAAATATAAAAATTCGTCCTATTCGCTTGAAATTTGTTACTCGGAGGGTTTTCGAGGTCGTATTTGGTGACGAAGAAACCCCTCAGTGTACATTATAGAGCCATTTCAATCACTTTCACGTTTTCAGTACGCCATATTAGATCCGCCATGATCAATTTTGAAGATTTCTCAGATCGGATCACATTTTGAAAACGTCGATCTTATATACCCAGTATCAAGGAATATGCTTCAAAGGGTTAACTCCTAAACGTTCTCACCATCCGCACAGTTGACACCGTTTTGGTAATCGAGTTGCCAACCAGCGCCAGCTTCAGGCCATCAGGAGTCCCACTAACGTCACGAGACACCAGGTAGTTAATACCACGGCACCGAGCACAAAACCGCGGGGGTTTTAAATATTGTTCCCAGGTATTTCTCCCCGTCGCAGAAGCAACCTTCAAGTCATTTGACGCAAGCCTGCGATCGCACACAAAGGCGAACGAGCTTGGCATCAATTTAAACGCAGTTCCAAATCTCCTTAATACGTCTTAACGAGCTCCCGAAGCTCACGTCTCTATCTCTCTCTCTCTTTCTCTTTCTCTCTCTCTGTTCCTCACCCTCGCTGATTCAACCGTTGATTATGTAGTTCCGCAAACCGGATTGACGGGAGTCAAATATTAATGCCAATTAAAAAACGCGGCTGATGCTGGTTAACGCGTTATCAATGTTTCAAACCGTGTCATGTATGGATATCACGCGATTAGCCGGAGGACAAAAGACCGGGCTTGCCATTAAATGTAACTTCCCTACCGTCATGCGAGCTGCTCTGTGTATCCATCGTGTGTTCGCTGCTGTTTACACACCTCGCGTTTTCATTGTTTCCGCGGTTGTTCCCAATCGGATATGTTTTTACAGTGAAATTGAGCTTACATTTTCGTATTCGAAATTGTAAAATGAATTTCAACGCAATTTCTCGCTCATTTTTCACCTTCTAATCGAATCCTGTGACAATAATTTTGGTGTAAAATTTCACCCTCTTACTGATTCGTGAGTGTAAATGAATAATTGATTGTCTGACGGTATGATCGATAAAATTATGCTATTTTTTTGAGAGACTGAGTGTTCAAAAGAGGTTGATGGAGCGGACGGATTCTACACAGCCTGCGCCTACCGCAGGATTCAGATTTCGCGATCAATTAATACACCGTACTCGGTGAAACGTAACCCTCGATAATTAATCACGGTAATATACCCGAGACCATACGGTCACGCCATCATTAATCCCCGTCTCCCGTTCCTGAAACTCTGCAAAGTATGTTAGACTGCAGTGCCAGATATTTTAGACGCTCGCATCCGATAGCTAGAAGTCCAATATCCATCTTACGGAGAAATTAAACAAGAGATTTCAATATCCAACAATTATTTTTAACAATTTCTACAATCCCAGTTCAATTATAAAATGATAAATGACTTTGCACTGAATAAGAGAATCGAAGAAGCATACCAACTGCTGAATAGAACAACAATATTGTATCGCAGAATATGGTGGAAAAAAGTATCGTATTTAAAGTTAAAATTTAGTTTGACAAATTTTCCGAGGCCGCGTAACTGCGAGCTTGTAAAGACGTTTGAAATGATGTTGCAGCATGACTGGTTACCTCATTGAAGGCGAGAAAAATTGAACATTTCTTTCCCATATCGTATTCAATTCGTTTCTGCAATTATTGCGATAATTGTTACCCAAAGTATTGTAATTATTTTCATGAATTATCAATCAACGGTGAATAATAAATCATTACGTTTACAGTAGACGTTAAAAATATAGAAGCCGAAAGCTTATTCGAATCTCTTTCGAATACGTAATAGGTACATTTTTTGGTGTATCACAGAAACTTAACAAGATTTTCTAAGCTGACCAGCATTGATATTTTTCTGAAAAAGCATTTTTAAATTCTCCTCTACAATCACCGAAAAACGATAAAATTTCTCGAATAGTCACTTTTGTCGTCAGTTAGAACTGAAATTCTGAGACACCTCGAGTTAAAAAAAATAATCGAACACGACTCGATTGAATCGGTAGAAATTAATCGTTTCGTATTTTTTTGAAAAGTTGCATTTGAAATCAAAATTTCGTAAATTTTAGTACGCAGTCTTAATGGCGAAAAAGTTTTTTGATAATTTATAGTTTCATCAAAAATAGGTGAAAATATTCATCTATCTTTCACTTATTACATGAAATAGGTACTCAGTAAGCAAGACAATGATAATAATCGATACTTTAATCACACAAATTGACATTGTATCGCGTCGTTAATGGGAGTAAAAAACAAAAAACGATGGTTAAAAAAAATGATCGAGTCGACCGATTAATCAAGTTTGAAAAACAACCAATTATACTCAATTAATCGTGAAAAAAATAATCGATTATTTCTTCTCATTCCTACGGCACTCGAGCCGTCAATGAACCGCATAAAAATTTTCGTCCAACCCCCGCGATTCTACAAAGTTCTGCGGTACGGTAAGTTTTGTCACGAAAGCATCCATCAGAATTGCGTCGTGCGTAGCGAAGCGTGTCCCACACTTCCCCCCCCCCCCCCCCTCTCACTCTCTCACTCTCTCTCTCTCTCTCTTTCTCTTTCTCGACTGCGTGGTCCGCGACTCTCCGAAGTGCAGCGGCATGCTGATGCAGCGTGCAGTCTGAGATGCATTGGTGTAAGTAAGGTTGGGTCCGTGCACAAACACGAGCCTGTCACCAACACCAAGGCAGGTGGGCTGGATTATACAGGAGCCTCCGGAACGCAGCGGGACTCGAGGAGAGTAAGTATATACGTAGGGTCGCAAAGGTCTTCGACTGTTCTCCGCGCTTGGTCGTTGCCTCGGTTCTGGTTGCTGCTGGTGGTGCTGCTTGCCGGTTCTGGTGCCGGTGCTGCTGCTGGTGCTGCTGGTGGCTGCCGGCCGTGGTTCCTGCCTATCGGAGCAGTTACTCAGAGCTCTCTGTGCAGTCCGGACGCCGCCGACTCGAGTTAGTCGACGCCGAGCTGCCGCCGAGTGAGGAGCTCCAGGGGCACGAGCTCCGGCATCCGATTGGCCCTCATCGTTATCGTTTACACGATTTCTCGCCGGCAGCTGCATGCCTGCAGCCCGCGTCTGCCGATATCGGTTAGGGCATCGCCGAAGCCCCGTGCCGAAAAATAATTCAAATATAATATCGTCGTAACGAGTCTGCGTTCGCCTAACGAGTCACCGAGATGAGGGTCATGGAACCGGTGTACCGGATCCGAATATGCTTTACAAAGGTCGTGAACTCGCGCTGAAAGTGGAGACAGTGTGCGAGTCTTGAACGGTTATTCGACGGGTCGATTTTGATTGTTGTTCTTTTCATTTGGGTATTCATTTTTCTATACTTATTTTGTTTATTGGTTTTTTTTTTTTTTTTGGATATTTGTTTATTTTGGTTTTCATTCCTCATTCCGTTGGTTTCGCTTCTTCGAGCCAGTTTCTTTCTAGTCCGATTTTTCGAGAACACTGAGGGAACTATAAAACTCATTTTCGATGTCGGTTAGCCGTTTCGCGTCACGCGTCATATGATCTAAATGCAAGAAGCCTGTAGTTACATGTAAACACATTGTGCGTTTCTTTTGGGATACTTATATATCTTCAGTCGAGTTTACCAAAACCTGACCAAGTGTAGCTGAAGAGGAGTGCGGTCCCACCGCTGCTGAGGAGAAAAAGAGAGAAGAAGAAGAAGAAGAAGAAGAAGAAGAAGAAGAAGCAGGGCAGCTCGAAAGTCATGGACTTTGTCATTTTAAAGGTGAGTTTATTCTCTCTCTCTTTTTTCTATATCTTGTATAAAGTTTCCATCATTATGTATATTATATACATATCCAACATCGCTATGGACATAACAAACATCTATCTATCTAACTACCTAAGTATCTATCTATCTGTCTATCTATTTCTCTCTCTGTCTCTGTTGGTAATTCTTCATCTTTTTTTTTTTTTTAAGCCTTCTCTCGCTCTCATCCGCACCTACTCATTCACGTTACCTTCTTTTTCTTCTCCTTCTCCTTCTCCATTCCCCTTTCCCTTTTGCCCTTTCCTCTTTCCCCGATATCTATCTCACGCTCCCGCTTCTGGCGGGGTGCTGATTATGGTGTCTCGCTAGTGCTGCACGACTTCTCACTCCCACGTCTTGTTCTATACACCTCTTAAGATTCTCGCTCATTGCTATTATTATTTTAATACTGGATTAAGCAGGAATAACGAGATGCAGATGCATGTACACCTACAGCCCAACCTCCTTTTCTTCTTCACTAGAAATCGAACGCCGATATATCCGTCTAAGTGCACGGACGGTCGTTAATATCCGTTAAAACGGGGGTGCGATAATTTTTTCAGATATTTCAACACCTCCGATAACACTGCGTGCACAACGTAAACGCGCTATAAGTATGAATTAATCGTTTTAACCCGACGTTGGAACGAGAGAATTATTAGTGGATGATCGAAACTTTCTGCTCTTGAATATACATACATACATAATCGTATTAAAGTTGGTAACGCAATCGCCACGATTTTTTCTGAGTAAGAACCGTTATTTCGCCATTTTGGAACTGTTTGAAATTCAGTAAACCGTAATAAAACAAAACACACTCGTGTTTAGAAATATTAGTTCTTTGAACAGTTATTCTAAAATTAAGAAAAGAGTGTTCCCCCCACTGTTTCGTTACGATAACGTTACTAACTTCAACCTCGTGATATGCACGGACTCGTAAACTCGTTGAATACTTAAAACAATCGCAAATTTTTCAACCTACGGACACGTATCATAAATAGTTTTTCAACCCGGAAGATAGACGTTGGTATATGCATGTAGTACATCATGCATACTTAAGTATAGCCATGCAAGTTGAGTGGTGCTATTAATAAGAACACGCCCTCTGTCCCTTGCGCGTTGCCCGCAATTTAAGGGCTGCTTTTAATTGTAACTAATTAATGCGGGCCTACATAAGTATGATGTTCAAGAACGTGGCCTCAGTCATTTTAAATACCCGGGATTGAGCGACCCGTGTGGTCCTCGTCGACACAATTCGCTCTAATTTATAACCTCCAAATCGTTTCTTTCACTTTTATTTCTCGCTCTACGAGGCTAAAGTTAGTAACTTTAGGATAACGAAACTTTAGGGAAAAAATCGCTATTTTCTTAATTTTACAATGATCGTCTAAAGAATTAATATTTCTAAATATGATTGTCTTTTGTTTTATCACGGTTTATTCAATTTCAGACAATTCCAAAATGGCGAAATAACGGTTTTTTCTCAGCATGAATCGTTGCGATAACGTTACTAACTTCAATATGATCTCTACATAGGCTGAAGTTAGTAACGTTATTGTAATAATTCACGTATGCTAAAAAATGGTCATATCGCAATTTTAATAATGTCTAACGATGCGGTAAATTATAACAAGTCGAAAATTATTCCTATTTTCGAAAACTCAACTATACACTTCAGTCACTGTAAAATTACGAAAGAGTAATTTTTCCCCTAATGTTTCGTTACGTTAACGTTACTAACTTCAGTCTCATATATTATCACTGAAATAAATCAACAGTTTAGTAAAATTGACGTAACGAAACATGGCGGGACAAAAATCACTGTTCCATAATTTTATAGTGACCGAGGTAGTTGAATTTTCGAAATCGTCAGACATTCTAAAAAATTACTGCGAAGTAAAAATTTTTTCCGAAACGTAAATCATTACAATAACGTTACCGACGTCATCTTCGTCAGATTAAAAGATAAATTGCGCCCACCGTGTGAATATAATTACCCTATCGCTGGTTACTGAAAAACTGTCCCAAACTCCGATACAGTTCTAAACCATTTTGTCTCTCATCTTGTTTTCGGTATTAAATATAAATCGTGAAAGAGATATGAACTAAAAAAAAAAAAAAACAAAAAAAAAAAAAAAAGAAACGAAAATTTTAACGGAAATGAGAGAAATTTTGAAGACCCTTGAACTTGTCGGCATAGTTTAGAAGGTTGGTAGGTATACTGGAGGAGGCGTGTAAACCGAGTTGAATTATGTATGTCCCTCCCTCCCTCCGTCTCTCTTTCTCTCCTTCTATTTTTTCCCTCCTTTCGCTATCTTCCTTTATCGCCGTCACTCGGCGTCTGTTCAGCCCTCCTCTTACATCTTACACTCTCGTCTTCGTCGGTCCTTTTTCTTTCGTTCGTTTCTTCCTTCGCTTAGCTGCAGTCACCATCCTCAGCTCGATTAGATTGTCATTTGAGGAAATCTACCGACGCTGAAGAGAGGAACGGGGATGGTTTTTCACCCGGGAGATCATCGCGTCGCGTTCCGATCGACCAAGATCGTAAATTGCTTTTCGGGGCCCTTTTTTCGTTTACCTGTTATAGGTTATACATTCTATCGACTCGCTGCGACAAATACGTTTAGCCGTATGTATGTATGTACATACCTAGGTACAAAGTGTGTACGTATCTTGAATCGGAAAACTCGAATCTTCCTCAACTTTCTTCTCCCGACCACTTAACTGAGTTGATTGCTTGCTAGCTCGAACAGTAAATTTCCTCCCTCGTTCTTTCTCTCTCTTTCTCTCTCTCTCTCTCTCTCTCTCTCTCGTCTCCATCTCCTTCTCTTCCGCTTACGGAAATCCTTCATCGGGTGAGCAAAAGATATCCTTTTCACAAGGTCGAAGTTAGAGTAACGTTGACGTGATGATATGTTGGGGAAAAAATCGTCACTTTGCAGTTTTTTAATGATTTCGAAAGAGTTGAGTTTTTCAAAATATGACAACGTCACGTTTACTCAGTTTCAAACAATCATAGAGTTGCGAAGATACTATTCTTCCTAAAAATTATTCGTTGTTACGCTAACGTTAACTAACTTGAACCTCATCACTTTTCGCAATTGTATTCAACTTGACATATTTCTTCTCTTTCGTTGAAACAAGGTTTAAAAATTAGTTTTCGCGATACGAAAAATCGATACGAAGCATCAAAATTATAGTCACAGTTTTTGATTGACGGAACTATTTTATAAAAGTACTCTGATAATTTGAAACTGGCAAGGGATGATGTGTTCGTTTTTACTTACAAGCTGTACAATCTTCAATAATTTTTGAAAAAGGTTCCTCAGGGTTTAACCTTCGTTCGCTTATCTCCGTATTGATTCGAAACTTCTCGAGGTCGAAGAGCTCCTTCTACTCGATGTGACGATGAGCCCATCGATTATAGATTCTGGAGTTAAGTCAAGGGGTGGTCCGAGATGGAAGTATAAATATAGTATTGGTGGAGGGGTTGAAGAGAATTTCGTGTGCTTGCATTATGCACCTGAGCAAATAGCGCCTGTACTCATGTCCTTTTATATCCACGCACTGCAGCATCACAGGTAATATAATACATGGTGTTCGGTGGTCCTGGAAGTCCTTACGGTTCTGGAAATGTCCTTGAATTTTTCTTTTTCCGTTAAAAAGCTCTGGAAATGTCCTTGAATTTTTCTTTTCTCCTAGAAATATTCTATTTTCAAGATTCGCGAAGCATTGGTCCTGGCAAAAAAAAAAGAAAATATTATTGTATTAAAATAAGACAACACTGTGATAATCGGATTGAGTAGAACATATATTTTTGCCTTTACGTTTTAGAAGAAAGAAATGTGTCTAATGATCATCATTTTCGTGTATTTTTATTTCTCCTGAGTGTCCTTGAATAACCCGAAGATGTCTCCTAGAAATGTCCTTGAATTTGTTACGGATTTTTTCACTGAACACCATGTATAAGTACATACCTTATACAGCCAGGTTGATAAGAAGCACAAACTTCACCCTTTTTTTCCTCTCGTCTCTCAGGATCCGTTTTTCTCCGATCTCTCTTTCTTTCTCTCTCTCTCTCTCTCTGCTATATATACTTCGACAATTGTTGTTGTTTTCTATACGAGTGTTTTGTTGCCACTTATTTTTTTTATCCCCCGTAACCCGACCACCCTTGCGCATCTACACGGCGGTGTCAAGGTTTTCATTTCTTCCCGCGTATCTGAGGCGAAGATTTTTTAAATTCTATTTCTTTGTCTTGATAAGGTCATTATTTGTCAAGAAATTGCAATAGAATTGTATCTCGATACTTTGCTTGTAAATATTGTATTTTATAATTAATTTCTTGTCTTTACATTACTTTGTTTTTTTTTATTTACTATATTTTTATTATAATTATCCAATTCTGTAATTTTGTACAGCGAAAATCACTTCGGTACACTAACGTGAATAGTTTGATGAAAGTCTCATTGTTATCGAATTCGTAATATTTAGAGATGAGCGGTAAACGTAGAATTTGAATACGAGAAGACAGACATCTTACATTTCAGTCGAATAATTGTTTGCCCCAACGTTTTTACTCTGTCGTTGAAAATAAAAATTGGTAAAAGAAAGTTTGAAACGAGGGGGGGATGAGAAAAATTTGCTTTAGTGTTGAGAAAAGGATGCTCAAATAAAAATTGAACGGGTCACCCGGTGCATATAATATATACGCGGATACGGAGACGCAGCAAACTTGCTATATGTATACCTAGGTATATGAATGTTACATAAGAAATTCATATTATCCCCTAAAGACCCTGGTATTTCCGGCATCGGGGGGAAAGAATAGAATTTTCTTTAGCTGCTACAGATTAATGTACATATATATGTATTTATTTCACATATTACACGCATCGAAACGCCGCCGCCTGCCAAAGCATGTCATTGTTGCTCGCCGCACCAATAATGTGTTGGCCGTAAAGCGTTAATCGGGAAAAGCAGTCTTGTACGCCAAGATAATAAATTAATCCGTGCAATATGTTATAACATATGTGTGTGTGTATATATAACCAACACATGCAGAACGATACGAGGAAAAATGAAAGAAAGAAAAACGGTAGAAGACAATGGAATTGTATTTGAACAGCATGGATAAAAAAATAAATAAATAAATGAATAACGAGAATCAGATAATGTATCTCTTCTTCTTCATTTCTCTTCTGCTCTCTATATGCGTATGGGGCATTCCACGTCAAATTAGCAGCCCATGCACCTCACTCCCTTTGATTTTGATCATTTTTTAGTATTATATTATAATTATTATATTCTTAAAAATCCAAGAGGGTCTCGAGAATTTTTTAAAAGTTTTAAAAATGGTGTTTTCGAAGTAGGTTTTATCGATATTTCTCAGATTTTATTTCGGCTAAAACAATCTGTTGGTCCCCTTTGGGTCGATAAGAACATCGTACTAAAAAATTATCAAAATCGAAGGAGGTGAGGTACATGGGCTGTTAATTTGGCATGGAATGCCCTATATGTATATGAAACTCAACGCCTCTCTGTCTATCCGTCCGTATGTTCGCTTATAACTACAGAACTACTGAACCGATTTTGATTCTTCTTTTTTCTGTAGATAGCTACAATGTCAGGCTAGAATTTAGGCGATACTTTGTTACAGCCAGATCAATAGTTTGGAAGTTATGACGATATTTGTAAGCTCTTCGTCGGAAGAGGATCACACACTTATGCGAAACGAGGCTGAAGTATCGATACGTTGAAACAAAGATCACTATTTTTCACCATTCGAATAACTCAAAAAGTTGATTGTACGAAATCTGAGTTTGTTCGTGCTTTATTAACAGTTTCCTAAATTTCAAATTCCCAAATTCTCTAAAGTTGAAAAATAATGAGGTTTTCTAAAGATGCATCATTACAAACATCAGCCTGATTATGATAACGCTGACTAAACTCTTACAGATAGAAAAAAAGTTATGCATAAGAGTTTTCAAGACCTCGACGAGCTCTACAAAAAAGTCCGTTAGAGCACATTGCTAAGTCTAATAGTTTTGCCACAAAAGGCATTCAAAATCATCCGCAGTCAGAACCGCAAATGGCTGCTAGTGGAATATTGAAAAATGTCCCTATGACGTCAGTGCCTGATTGTCGGCGCCATTTTATCACCAGATAACCTAACTTTTTAATTTTAATGAAGGCAAATCGTAATTCTTCTGGTTTCAAATTACTCATATCACATAAATTACTGAAACGTTATGAATAATACACCCGTTCTACCCTCCGCACGCGAAAAAACACGCTCAACGACCAACCGTCGTCAGCCTGGTGGCATTAGTTCAATTTTTTTTTTCCACCAGATGACGCATTGCAAAGTGACGATTCCAATAACTAGTACATGAGTTGTAACATTGAAAGGGATTATCTCCCAAAAATTGAAAAATATTTCTCTCTCGTTTATACTTACATTTATATCTATGTATACATATATCGTTCCGTTTTAACTGGAAGTTGGGCATCCGGTACATCCGGCTGGGAACGCGAGGTATGTACGTAGTAAATCGTTCCATACGGTGTCTGGGGGTTGCGGCTCAGCGCATACGTGTTAACGTGTATGTATACACACACATACACATGTACCCAGATACACGTGTAATCCGGGTCGAGCTTTAAATGGCGCGTTATTATTTATCGGTCTCGCACCACGTGGGCGTGTGACACTGCGCCCCATGCCCTCTGCACTCTATGTGCACTCAGCAACTGCATGCCATGGACTTGCAGTAGTTGGGGTCACATTTTCCCATTCTACTGCTGTTCGATGTGCTTTTCCCAACCCTTTGCAAAATTTCATTTCGCAGGTACAGCTGTTACCGTTTCGCGGAAGGAAAAACGTTTTTGTCAGTTTTCCTCTTGGTTGCGTTTCTTTTTTTTTTTTTTTTCCCTTGTTTCTCCTACTTTTTATTATTTTCTGCGTGAAAAATTGTCCCTTCGTTTACGGGGATATTATAAGGACGTGCGAAAAAATTTCCCACAACCGGAAACGTGGGTATAAAGCGAATGTAAAATATTAACGAGAGAATTCTAACTTCGTAGATATTATAAACGTTTTTCTTTTTGTTTGTTTTTTTTTTTTTCCTCTGTTAACGTGTAACGAAGACTTTTTTCTGTAGATTTTTATTCCTGTTCTGTTCTCTTCCGAGTATACAAATTTTTTGCACAAATTTTACGAGCTTGAAGTTGGATTAGATAGTTGGAATGGTACACTAATTTTTTTTACCACCTAACTGTACACTGAGTTTTTATCATCATAGTTATAAATGGGGATTTTTTTTTATTATCTTTGTCTTATATGAGAAAAACGATGGTACCATTTGAAAATATTTGAATATTCGAAAAGTGTGTCAAAATTTGAAGGGGGGGATTGAAAATTGCTAAAATTGAGTGCTTTCATTAATCACCGTAGGTTACAAACGTACTCCGGTATACTTTTGTGCAGTTTCATGAAATTTCGCGTGATCGTTACAGTCTGAACATAATTCTGTGCGAAATATAATCATAGTGTATAAACCATGAAAGTTATACCCTTCGATTCGACAGAATTATTACTCTATACTATAATATTGAATCGATATTGAAATATCCGTGCAATTCGTTTCGGAGAAATGGCGAGAATGAAATGAACTAATTAACTAAAGGGGGAAGTATTATATAGAGAAAGACAGAAGAACGAATGTTCGAATGTTTACTTTTATACACCTACATAGTATCCAACTGTAAATGTATATCCTAGACTGTATAAAAAAAGAATCTCTTCTTTCTTTTTTCTTTTTTATTTTGATCTTAAATAACTTTTGATAGAGTAGATTTATCGTAAAATGATAAGAGACCTTTTTTGTAGAGCTTTCAATTGGCTACCAAAATACATTCTGGTCTTATTAGTACACTAATGCGTTGACGAGTTATAAAATTACAAAGTTTAAAATGAAAAAAAAAAAAAAATCTCCATGCCATTCAAATGGCAAATACAAAATCGCGGTGATGCACCTCTTGATATTAATATTAAGAGTTCAAAATTTGACGGCATTTTTTTTTACGTTATTTGGAAAAATATTTTTGACTCGAATTTTGAAAAAATAAAAAAATTATCGTTTTTTTTTTTTTTTTTTTTGTACATTCTAATATATCAGTAGTGTTTTAACCATCGTTTTTATTCCTTGGAATTAATTTAATTACCAATAATATACACGTGCTTTGAATCTTTTTGCATGTGTAGCTTTTTTTGCCCCCGGTAATAAATATATTCGCAGTATTTTACTGAGAACATACAAATGATGCGGTAACGATTACGCGGTTCAATTTCTTTCCTTCTCTTTTAAGGCGGATTTTCTCTTTTCTCTCTTTTTCCCTTCTTCTCTTCCTCTCTGTACGTATGTTTTCATAGCGTTTGTATGATCGCGGTCCGTTGTGTCGGGGACGAACCATTATAAATATTATTTCACGAATTGCTTTTACCTGCACGAGTGAAAGCATCATATTTGACCGGGTGAAAGCCGGTACCTACCTATACACCAAACGCCGAAAAATTAATTGAGTACTCCTAAACGATGAATGGCAGGTTCGGCGGAGAAAGAAAAATCCGAGAGCACACCAATGAAAATAATAATATACCTATAATATCACCCTCCCGAATTGATTTGTCCGAAACGCGCGAGCTTCAATTAATTACCACGCGGCCTTTTCTGAATTCGTTGAAAATTTTTTTATTCGAACAGAGATTTGAAATTTCCATTCGCTGAAGATAATTTTAGCTAGATTTTTCTCAAATTGTTTAGAACACTCAATGATATTTTACATGTATCAGATTTTAACCGTTTCCAAATGATTTTGTGCAATAAAAATAGCACAATTTTGGATTCACAAATATTGTTTACAACATACTATAAGATTCTGTCAGACAAGCCATTATACACGTAAAAACTAATTTGTCTGTAATGTAGTAAATAGTAGAGATCTAGTTATAAGCTTCTCGTTATCTTATTTTAGAGTCTGCAAAAATTCTTCAATGGCCAGTGCAATCCTTTTTTAAACACTAGCCGTACGTACCCTTAAGGAAAAAAACCCTCAATTTGGATGTCGATTCGCACCCCCAACTTATAGATAATGCCAAAATCCCATAAGAAAAAAAAATTAAAGATGTGAATTTACATCCAAAAGTTGAGGTATTTTTTCCGCGAGGTTTATTCGGACTCTGTGATTTTCATTCGCAATTTTCGGACTCATTCATATCAATTAGCAGCCTCTCGTCAAAACTCTTCGGCGTATCAGTCATTTGGTAATATGGCTCCATGATGACAAACAAAACATACTCATACACATATTTTGACAAGTGACAATGATTTTTTCCCCAAGAGGTTTCGTTACGGTAAAGTTACTAACTTCAGCCTCGTGCCGATGATGTATTTTCCAAGTTTCTCAAGGCTCCCAAAGACTGCTCTTCTCTCGAACGTATAAAATCGAACCCTTCAATTTTCCGATTCCAAATAAGCTTCGTCGTGATGGTGGACAGCATCGAACGAATTAGCGGAACGTGCTCATTCGACTCTTATAGTCGTTTCTGGGTAGTTCGTTGCACAGACATATTGAGGTGGTAAGGTGACAGCCGGAGTCTACACCGGAAGTGGATATACAGGGTGGTCTTTTTTAAACCTCTAGCTGGTATAACCTTGAGGATGTTGCAACGAGGCAATTTAATATTTTGGTTTGAACTTTTTTTGGGAGTATTCACTCGAGTGTCTTTTACAAGATAAAAAATGTTCAAACAATAATTTTTAATTTTAAAGTATCAAAAAAGTTGGAAAACTGAAGAAACTTTCCAGTTACGCCCCACGCGAATACATCGGAAAATAGTCGAGATGCGAGAAAATGTTTAATACTAAACTTGGAGGGTTTTGAGAGGGAAAGATAATGCCTATATGCGTTGATTTGTGGATTGGGCCGATTTTGTGATTTTTTGAGTAATTCGTGATTTTAGATACGGAACACATATTTTTACCATGACTGATTGATCGTGGGATTCAAGATGAGTTCAAAAATGTGAAAGAAAGATTTTTTTGTCTTTGAAAAGTGGCAAAACAGTTTCAGAATTTTTCACAATTTGTCTCAACTTTCAATAACAGTAATACTCAACCGCTTTCCGTCGAAAGAAGGCACCAATTTCCAAAAAATTAGTACGAAAAAACTGCAAATCGTGTTTTCGAGATGATCAAGCGTCTCTCATAAACGCCAAAAAGCAATGAAACTTTGGGGCTAATGCCTTGTCTCGGCAAAAAACGGCCAAGTATCTCATTTTCAGGGAATTTCAAAAACTTTTGCAAAATTTTATCGACTTACGTAGAATTGAGCAATAACTTTTCGGGCAACCTTGAAGCTTTTGATTAAAGTCAACAATTACTAACAATAAGCAAAACTCGAATCGGTAAGACATTTTCCCAGAATTTATAATCAACTGCGATTGATACATAAACGATGAAAAATTATCTTTTATCAAACGAAGCAACTAATTTCGTAGCATAAATGAGATTAGGAACAGTGGCAAATCAGACATTAAGAAAGAGGCTGGAAATTCGATTAAATACGTGTATTTTCAAGATGAAAACATGTTTTATTGGTCTTTTTATCATCGTGAAGATTTGCAGTATGTTTTGACATTGGTTGGAGATTATTTCATACATCACACACTCTAAATCTTCGATCGTGCTTCTAAGCAGCGCGCTAATCATGCATACAGTCGTAATATCTTTCGCAAAAATGGCTTGTTTACTACTGCGAGTACAATTTCTTCACTCCTCTTGATTCCCTGACTATCTCTTATCCACTATTCCCCTCTCGCCCTTCCTCCATTGGGTTGACGTGATCACTACAAGAACGATTTCGCCAATTGTTTCCAGCAGAAGTCAAAGTAAAGCTTTACGCGTGGAAAAAATTAAGTACTTCGATGTAAGAAATCTTGCAATGAAGAATATGTGGTTTGCTGGATGATGTAAAATATGAGTAGTTTTTGAAATCCCTCATCAGACAGGTTCTGTGATACTTCCAATTGTCGGATGTGAAGTGATGTATTGAAAACTAAGCATTTAACGACCAAAATCTAAGCCAACGGGTCTCACGCACGACTCGAAAAAGATATCGATGGCTCTCGCTGCCTCTTCTTGAGCTAATTTAGCTTGTTGTTGAGATTTTGTCACTTGCCTCTGTATTGAGAGACATTTTCTATCGTCTAGGACTGCTGGTATCGCACTAGTGCTCAAATGACGAGACTGGTTCGGATTTTCCTCATCCTCATCTGCAACATCTGACTTTGGTCTAGGTGCGTTAGAACCATGCTTAATCGCAGTCTCAGTCCGGACTAATATCTGGGAGGACCGTTTGCCACACATAACTGTGCATGCAGACACTCTGACGTTGTATACCGTGTCGGGTTCGAGATCTCGAATCACCGTTCTTTCCTCAGTTTCGATCTGTTGATTGTGGTCTTTTGGTTCCTGATCATAATGCACCGTGTAGTATCGTAGAACACCATTTACATCAGATGGTGGTTTCCATTCAACGGTGATGGCCGTGCCTGTGACAGTCGCAATGACATTCTCAGGTGAACTTGGGGCTGTCTCAATGGTCGTAGCGAAGATCGGGTCACTATCGGGTCCCTCTCCGTTATTGGTCAACACGGCTACGGACAACATGTAGGTTGTGTAGGGTTTCAAGCCGTCCACGATACCGTGAATTGTGTTACGGTCACCAGGCACTATTTTGCTCAACTTCGAGCCTTTGCAGTTGTGGTACTTGGGGCTTTCCATTGGGCAATAGTAAACGACGAAACCATTCACACTGTTCGTTCTGTCGGAACACTTCAGCTTCCATCCGACCTCGATCAGCCTTGACTCGACATTATTAACCCATACCGAATCCATCTTCCCAACAACTGAGTTGTGGATCACCGTGCATGTGGTCCATGCCATACCGCTGCTACCTTGATCCGTGTTTGCCGCTACTGCGAATTGGTAGAGTTTCGTTTCATCCGGAACTGTGATGTTATAGACCCTCATGTTCGGAGTGACGGTAATCCAGTCGAGATATCCCTGACCGCAGTAAGACAATAAATAACTTGTACCTAATATGGGCTTCAAATTATATACTCACGGAGCATTGGTAAGGTCGGTCCCACATGTTCTCGCACCAAAATATCGTTTGATTGACAATGTCCGTGGAAGACGGTGCATCCCAGGATAGTTCGAAGAGACGCCCGTCAAACGTTGTTTTTGTAATTGAAGTCGGTTCCTTTGGCCCTGGAATATCTCGAGCGGTTACGTTGGCGCTTCGTCAGAAGGCTTTGATATTGTACATTGAAAGACGCGACTTACTTCGATTCTCACTAGGAACGTGTATCGTAGCTTTCCGTTCATTTACTCCGACGCAGTTGATCGCTACGATTTCAAATTTGAAATTTGAGTTCAAACTCAGTTCTTTGAACAGTGCGTAGCTTTTGGTTATCTCGTCTGGCTTTAGGTATGAAAGTTTTCCGTCTTCTTTCATGCCAAAAACTTCGTACGTAAAGTTGTCTCCGTTTTCAAAGTATGCTGGAATAGCTTGCCAATATATGTACACGTCTCTACTGCTGCGTTTTACTACCGTCTCAAAACTTCCCATAGCCGTCTTTGGTGATTGACCTGGTACTGGATATTAAAATATTATATTGGGTTGGCCAATCACTACGTCAGTGCGCTTGAAGTACAGCTATATGAATTATGTCGTCGATGCGAACACTCAGGCACCACATATTAACTGAGGAATGTAATGATTTCAACTTTAGAGGCTTTTTACACTATAACTATAATAAGAATAGTACTATAGTTTTGTTTTCAGAAAATGATATTGAGACCGAAATTCTTGTGAAATGGAGAATGGATAGGGGTAGTTATTATACTTACGTGTGGCTGCGGTTCTGAAATTCAAATTGCTCGATTCACTCCATTTACCTTCACCGACTGCCAGCGAACTTTTGCCAAAAACTCTGACCTTGTAAGCCGCGTTCGCGTACGGCAAATCGCTTAGATTGAAATATTTTACATTTTCGCGTACTTTAGTTGTTATGTATTTCGTCTAGAATCATTGAAACAGGAATGAATTAACCTCACGGAGTGTCTCGTTTCCTACTCAATTGCACCATGAGGATAATCCTGTATTTTCAACTAGCATATTTGGTTGTTACCTCCCACTTCTTCGGATCATCCCATTCGCTCTGATAAGAAACCTTGTGGTGTAGACCTGGGGGGAAGACTCCCATTGGATAAGGCACCTTCCAATGAAGCAAAACGCTAGAAGAAGTTTTATTGACGACCGACAAGCCGACAGGCTTCGCTGGAATCACTGTGCAATAAAGAGTTCACGTGTCAGATGAGAGATCATAAAAACAACCGAGAACATAAAGATACTGATCACGCGGTTAGCTATCAAATATGAAAGGAAATGCTGTCTTTGTGTCTTCAAATTCATTGGAAAGAATATTTTTCCCTTTTTAAGAAAAACTAAATTGTATTTTGGCATGTCACATCAAAACTACGGGTGAACAAATCTAATTTCACCATTTGCCTACACAATTGAAAACATGATCCACAAGTTATACATGCACAGACCCATGGATCCATGTATGATAAAACAGTACGTGCTAATTGGAAATTTGTTTATTGCAACTTATATTTTTACCCATGGAAATAAATAAATAATTAAAAGAATGACCTGAATGATCTGAGTCAGACATGACGAATTTGTTTTGTTTTACAAAAAACTATGGAGTAGAGCCTCCATTACCCGCACTCTCTGTTATGTGATCCATGTCTTACTTTATCCAAGCAAAAGCCGAATTTTGAAACATATAAACACGCGCTTAGAAAAAAAAATTTATAAGAGCAAATCCATTCACAGTTCTATGTTAATATTATCGATATTTTTATTATCTTCACGTGTGAACGTAGTTAAAATGTAGTGACGCGTGTTAATGCAGGACGAGACATTTGTAAAATTGACATAAAAATGTGCGCCTCATGTTTCTAATATTCTTCATCACACAGTATCGTTTCATCCAACGTTACTGTTCCATTATCTAGGCCCAGTTGATTTGGATAATCAAGGTAATCGTGTAATGAGTAGTGGATACTTTGATATCCAAGAATGAGTAAAGAAAGTATAACAGCGCTTCCAGTTAATTTGACGTACAATATTCCAGAAGTTTGCAATTTCGGAATAAACAGGTTATTTGAAACCAAATGATTATTTCTTAAGTAATTTGCTTCCATATGCTTTTAATGCTTACCATGCGCAAAATGATGAATTGGGTAAATGAAAACTTTGGTTCCTAAAAAGTTTTCAGCAGTCAGCATAAATTTGAAGTTTTCATGGAACACTCTGTATGAGGGGTCCGTAGAAGTGTCCCACATACAAGTGTTTGGAGGTAGCTTTTGGTCACTCTTTGGTTCCGGGCATTTAAAAGTTGTCCTTCCACCGATTCTACCAGGTATCTTGTAACCCAGAGAGAATTTAGTTGCAATATGATTGGGTGCTGGCACCCACGTACAGGTAAGATTTTCCCAGTTTTGCGATACGCAAGAGAAATTCAATGGTTCTTTAGGTTTGACTGTAACACAAAATAAATTTCAACAATATAGTCCCAGAATACAGGTGATATTTACAGGGAATCGCTACATCGGTAAAAAAAGAACAAAAACTATCGTTTGACTCTTTTTCATAACTCTAGGATAATGTCTGTATGAAGTTAACGTATTTTCTCCCTCGGTTTCTCTCATCATAGTACAAATTCCTGCCTTGAGTAAACCAGCGAATTGTGTCAGAATTTTTTCAATTCCAGTTGGAATCTGACCAATGATATCTCTGAGTCTATCTATGAAAACTACAACTAATTATGCATGAATGGAACGGTTTTCAAACGTAACTTATTCTGGTATTCTTGATTTTGACTAATACTTGAACTATGATCTTGACTACATCGGCTATCATCCGACTAATACTATTAAGGAATCAATCAACTTATTGCGGGAAACTTAAACGAACTAGGCTTTACTACCGAGTATAGCGAATCCGGCAGAAAAACTAGACTCAATCTTTATGAACTGTGACACAATAATACCAGAGGATGTATCTAAACAATATGCATCGAAACTCTTTTCATCTATTGGCTCGCTTCGAATCGCGTCGATCTCTTCAGTTTCTATTCAGTTTCTAGCAATGACACTTTGCATAACATTTTATATTACGAGTAAAATTTTCAATACCGATAGATAGACTAAGAACAGATCAGAGTAACAACACAAATTAGTATGGATCTACAAGTAAATCACGAGAGTTTCTACTGTTGTGGAAGTCTTAAGATGACAAAGTTAACTGCAATTGTAAGAACTAAGAAAAAAAATGTGACAGTTTCACACAGACTTCTCCACATGTATTACATCCACTTAAAAAAACATTCAATCATCTATACTTACACCCAATAATAACTTTGTTCATACAAATGTCCTCATACTGTTGCCCGTAGCCGTTATTCAATCTGAGTTTACAAATGTAGACGTCGCTTGATGGTTCTGGTTTTTCGATATACATTGCAATAGTTGTTTCGTTGATGAGAGTAACATGCTCGGGTTCGATTTGTCTACCATTTCGAAAAAATACCAAGTCCAAGGAGCTTTTACCGGGATACCTTGATTCCCTGAGAGTCTCATCCAGGATACAGTATATCTTCAAGGGCTCTCCGTACTCTAATTGTATGTCACCTTGTGGCCACGTTCCTGGAGTACGAATAAACAGAAGGCATATTGAAAATTTTGTCAACATCTTGACCCTGCTCACACGGTCAGTTTCCGATTCTACTTGACAAAGAGCAAAGATGTAATACATTTTCAGAATTACTTTATAATCCACGTGAACTTACTTCCTATAATGTCTAGGCCAGGGGCGCATGATTGACTTCCACGAACCCCTCGTATGGTTAGGAAAAACACAAGACACAGGACGTTTAAACCCCAAGTACTGGAGGAGTTAATCAAATGGCACATCTTTCCCATAGTTTTATTGAATATTTTTCTTTCTCTTCACTATAGCGCACCTATCAATACAACGAAAACATCACTCAACCTTGACATTATACTACCACACTTGGCAATGTGCTATACTATTTCAAAATGTCATATCATTATCATCGTCATCACCATGCATCAGTAGAAATTTTCGAAGTCCTATATCGTGATGATGGGGATACTTGGAGGTTTATACAATTGTAAATTAACTAAGTATTCACCTTACAATTAGAGAACTTACGACAATCCGTGCTTGCACTTTTGTTCGACACTTTCTCTAACACTGGAGCCATGAATAAAGTTACGACTATGTTGAATAGACGATTTAAACGTCTTCACACTCGTCGCGTGCGATGTAAGAACTGATGAACCTACGCTGTAGTAGCCGTTTTATACCACATAATTGTACAAGTAACTCTTATCTCGTGTCCCGAGAGGTCAAATTGCCAGTTAGGCGTCAATGTCGTCGATTATATTTTTCCTGAAAATTGGTAACACAGTGAGGCCTTTTCCAAGTAACTTATCAGTTTGTAGTACATGGAATTATCTTGTCAGTCTTTTTTTCATCTTACAAGTCCCCCTTACATTTCATTGCTACTCAAGTATGTTGTAGAACATGTATTTTTTCGTGTCGGCGGAGAATCAGAATAAAGGGGTAAAAATGACTCCTAGAAATGAGCAACCACTGGGGTGGTTTCTCAGTTTCGGATGGAAGAGCTTGATGTATTTGAATGAAACCAAGGCATCAAGAAATCATCCCGTCAAGTGCTCATCGTTGGGGGGTATTTTCAACCCTTTTAGCCGTTGTCTACCGATACGAAAAAATTTGTGTTTTTTAGTTTTCAATGTTTTACAACGTACATGACTTTGCAGTGGATTCGAAGAGGGACACCATACTGTTGTTCTTTGTCAGAATTGCTTGTATTGTTGGATGGTTAACGACTGTAACTACACATGTACTCACAGATATTTGATGTCCATGTTATTGGTTCTTTACTAATTTATTCGTCCGTTACTTGAAACAATCGATCTTGAATCTCCAAGATTGGATTGCAGACCATGCAGCATCATTGGCTTCATGGACAAATTTTATCTCCGAGAAAATAATAATGATTCCTTACGCAATTTATCCATATTTCACTTACGAAATCGACTGTACGGATAACTCGCTTTTATCTTCAACTGCTCGGATTATTTTTCCGCCCACGTTACTTGGAAAGTGATTATTTCATCACGTACGCATCTCTACGATTCTTTTGGGTCTCGCAGTAATGCTGCTTCCGACACCGAGATGAGGTTGGAAAAAAATTTTTGGTTTCACCCATAAGTCTATATTTATGTACGCAGTACACGTTGAACAACACTTATGCAGATATAGATAGACAGGAGCCGGGTGTCTAACTTTTATCCGTTTATACGTAACAGAATAGCTATTGGAGCAATAAAATATCGCGTGTCTAATCGTATAAGGACGTATCCGCCATTATACGACCTTTCATCACGCGTGAAGGTATAAAAAGGCGTATTTTTTCCTCTTTGTATTTATGTTAAAAACAAGAAGATACATTCAAAAACATTGAAATTTAAAAATGGATAACGTTATGTTTGATATTATTTTTTGAGAAAATGAAAAATTTTGAACATTCTTTCCGAAATCGAAAAATCTTTGCGTTTCAAAGGTTTTTGCGTCGTTCACGAAAGAAACACAAAAATGGCAGATGCGACCTTGCATCATTTATAAATATGATAAATAAAAATATGTTTTGGTCCTGAAAGGGCGTTTCTACCAAACATGAGGCCTTTTGCCTTTACTAGGTTCTTCGGCTAAGTTTAACGTAGATGTGCGTTTTGAGTGCCTTTCTAGTGAATGCCGCGAAGATAGAAAAATTATACGCCCTTTCACCACCTGATTCGACTCTTTGGTGCACACGTCTTTAAACCATTAGACACGCGATATGTTATCCAACAACGTTTCTTCTATAAGTTTTTCATTGTTCGAGATCATGCATTTAATGTCACTGCGTCTTAAGATGTTGCAGAGATTGCAAATCGTAAATGACCACGAAGGCTTCGAATTCTTGCAATTCTGGATTTAGGAACACAATGGATATTCACACCTTTTGACCTCTTAAGATCGTAAATGACCTTAAAATCAATACCCACCTTAATTTTTAGAAAAATGGGGAGGAAATTTTCAATACCCTCGGAATTTATTACAAGGTTTACTCATACCAACATTTTATCAGATATCAGCGTAGATTCTTTATTAACTCAACGAATGGATTTTTCCGACATTTACATACATGTTATGAGTCTATAATAATTTTGCGTTATCGATTGAAAATTGATATGGCCCAGTAAATTTCACGGTTACAAGACTCCACGAGTTGTTGTTGCATAGACCTGATCACCGTTCGCTTCAAACAATCTAATTGTAAACCTGGCTGGAGTTCGTGAATCGTATGGTGGTTACTTCCGGTTCTTCTGAACTCGAATGTCAGTCCAACGATCTATCGGTGTGGAGAGATTGCCGCATGTAACGGTACATGCCGAGACGCTGATGTTGTAGTGCGTGTGCGGTTTAAGGCCTTGAATCACTACTTGGGTAGTGTTACCGTGGGCTCCCTCGACTCTTGTCGTATTTTGGTTGTAATGGACATGATAATATCGTAAAACTCCGTTCATAGTAGATGGGGCTTCCCATTCAACCACCATAGCTGTGTTCGTTACGTTTTTAACCGCAACATTGACAGGCACGGTGGGCGCTCCCTCACGTGTCGTGGTATATTGCGGGTCACTTTGAGGTCCCTCGCCGTTCTTTGTTAATACTGCTATGGATACCATGTATGTAGTATAGGGCTTCAAGTCGCTCACGACGCCGTGCATTGTCTGAGGGTCAGCCTTCACTGTTCTGTTTAATTTCGCACCCTTACAGTTAAAGTTCTCCGGTGTTACAATGGGGCAATAATATATTTTAAAACCTTCAACAATGCCTATGCGATCTGTGCACTTCAGCTTCCAACCAATTTCAATCAGGTGCGACTCGGGATGATTTATCCATACAGACTTCATCTTCCGGATTACACCGTTGTGGATGGCGGTACACGAAGTCCATACCATACCGCTGCTAGCCCGATCTGTATTCGCCGCTATCACGAATTGGTAGACTTTTCTTGGATCAGGTACCGTAATGTTGTATACGGTTACGTCCCGATGTACGTGAACCCAGTCAAGGTACCCCTGAGCATAGCGAGATAGAGAACAAAGATATTAGCAGAAAAAATTTTCAACGCCTGTTCAAATCAATGGCGGTATTCCAAGCAGACTTTTGGTTTGCCAAGTTATTGGTATGAAAGCTATCGGGATAGGAACCTGGCTTAGTTTGATACTTTGGCAGTGTCAAGAGATCAAAGTTACACTTGCAAGAAGTAGGAGCAGAATTTTTTCGAATAATGGAAGTAGTTGATGAAAATTGAAGATGTCCAAGGAGACATCCAGGGATTTATCAAGTGCTAATGATTTGAGCATACTTTTAGAAATGGTAAGTTTTATGAGATGGCTGAACATTCCGTTCGATTCCTAGGGTTCACGGATAATGGTGGGATATAGTACCAGCGGTAGACTTTAGGACAGAATGCGTAACAGATGGATAAATTTTCTACTTACAGTGCATTGATGTGGTTTGTCACGATCGTTCTCGCACCAGAATATTGTGTAATTTACAATGTTCGAATCATGCGGTGGATTCCACGACAGCTCATAGAGACCATCGTCAAATGCAATTTTCGTAAACACATCTGGTTCCCGTGGTACTGAAACAATTTAAATCATAAATTCACACTAAACAACTGTTGTGACATTTAGTTGGAAATTCGTTGTACGCGAGATTGCAGAACTTACTTTCGAGTTTACTCGGAACATGTATCACAGCCTTATGCTCGTTCGCTCCTTTACAGTTGGCAGTTACAATTTCAAATCTAAAGCTGTGAACACTGATGCCTCTGAACTTTGCATAAGTTTTGGTGATCTCTTGCGGCTGGAGATTCACCTTGTCGCCATTCTCTTCGACATTAACAATCTTCTACGTGAAGTTGTCTCCGTTTTCCAAGTATTCCAGTATCGATTGCCAATATAAGTATACATCCCTGCTTGGACTCTTTGCGACAATCTCGAAACTTCCAACATCCGTCTTTGGTGGTCGTCCTGGCACTATGCATTAGCGTGTCAAAGTTATGTTAATTCAATCCGTTGCCAGTAATTGCCGCTACGATTACAATTTCTATGAAAACTCAGTCACCAGTCAAGAATCTATGACTGCACCGACTTTGTCGCCGGGTATTTCGTTCGAGTTATTCTCATTTGCGTGGAGAACTTTTTCTGCAAACTTGACCTAAATCATTCAACACGGTATAATGGTTCATACTAAATCCGATGTAACCACAATTTCACATTTTTCTAAAATACAATGTCATCATCTCTGACTATGTACACCTGGACTGCTAACATTTTCTGATATTCCCGTGAGCCATTTGGCAATAAGATGTTATCAGCGACTACCCCAATCCTTGGTCTCTTTAGTAGTGAATCAGGTTCAAAGGAATTTGTTTATCCGTCAGGTTCTACTTAAATCTCGGTTTTACTAGTAAATTTGTCTACCCCGATTGGAAATTCAAGTGAACATGAAAACAAGTTGATGATGTTGCTTGGGAGTGGAAGGAGCGGAATAAAACGTCAAATCATGCTCTACGATTTGAAAATAATTATTTTTTCAACGCATGGAACGAGGTCTGCCGATAGTTTAACTACGAGTTAGCGGTCTGTCAATTCTCATTTCATAATCTGGAAATTTTCATGAAACTACAAATAAATCACGAGAGTTTCTACTGTTATAGAAGTCTCAAGATGACAAAGTTGAACACAATTGTAAGAACTGAGAATAAAATCTGTCGGTTTCGCACAGACTTTTCCATGTGTATTACATCCACATGTTGCTATACTCAGAAATAAGTCGAGTCAACCTCGCAGTATGTAATGTATTTTCAAATATCACCGAACTCATATGATTCCTGCAAACTTACTTCCTGGCGTGGACAGTCCTGGGGCACCTTCATTCGTATCAGCTACGCAGACATTGAATGGAATCAAAAGTGACAGGAAGAAAAACGCCCAGAAACTATCACCTCTTCATCTATAATTTCCCAAATTTTGTATCTTTGGTCCACCTTCGACTCGTTTGGAATGTTTTTCGTCATATTTCCAACTTTCCGTCATCGGTTTCCGTGCAAATTCGAAGCTACTATTCCGATTCATCGCAGTCGTGTGGTAATCAAGTGACTTTCGTCCTCTTTTCTGTTTGATCAGAAGTGTTCTTGAAGAAGGATACTTTTCTTGGCATAAATTCACTCGCAAGTCACGCGTGTAAATTAGAAGCTTCCTAATCCATAGATGCCAAATTGAGACTGCGGCTGAAAAAGAAGTACCATATTTCGCTAAAAAGAACCAGTCTTATGGAAGAGGGTATGTTAACTACAAACGAACTCAATCCTTCTCACCTTGGACAACTTACGACAGTCCGTGGTTGCTCGTTCCTTCAACTCCGTTTATTGTCACAGTCCCGGAGATGCACGTTCTGTCTATTCCATTTTCCTCTATACTGTGAGCAACGGATATGGTTACGACTATGTCGAACCGTCAGTTCATGCGCCTTCAAACTCCTCGTGTCAGTTATAAGAATCGAATGAACCACCGCGCTCTTCCACTCGTTTCATACCCCGTGATTACCGAACTATCTGTTATCTCGGGTCACTCGGAGGCAAATTATCAGTTAGACAACGATGTGGATGATGAAATTTTCTTAAGGTCCTATAAAAATGCAACATCTTTTCCAAGTAATCGACGGGTACCTAGTGTTTGGAATTATCTCGTCATTTTTATTTTTATCTCTAAATTAGTTGTATCGTCCCATCAACAACTGTCACTACAGATTTGAGCACGGATACTTTACGCCTATTTCATTCGTTCTTTGCTATTTCATTGATTCCTTTTTTCAAACAATTAATCCTGAACTTTCCGTCTTAAGCTGTAGAACAGTAAAATTTTTATCTTTTTGAGAAGTTTAAAATTCACTTACTTAAACTAGAGGAAGGACTTGGTTTCGTGAAATTAAAAAATATATACATATACCAAAGACGATAAGCCTAATATTGGTGAGGCAATTTTGATTTTTATTCAATGCTGTATTTTTCAAATTTTAATCGTCACCTTGTTATTTCTTGATCTCTGACATCAATAAAATTTTAGTAAACTTGTACAGAATAGAATGTACAATTGAAATGTAAATTTCCTGTTTTCTTTTGTTCGGTTTTTGCGCAATTCAAAATTTAAAACGAATAATTCATTCATTCACACATACCGATTGAAATCAGTATCTCCAAGGAATTGAAACCTTTGTGTTCTAAGGTTGTGACGAATATATTGTTTTTGAAATTTGGTCTGGTACTTATCGTAAATAAAGGGTTATAAAATTGAAATTGTAAAACAATATGACTTTTATCTAACATATTCGTAGATTCGAGTTTTCGTAGATGTTAAGATGCTATTTTTAAAAGTAGATTCACTTCAATCGAATCTCCGCCATGTTGTTTGAAATTTGTTGGATTTGGTAAGTGATTTATTGACAATGATTCTCTTAGTTTAATTATACTTTTTAGGGAGCATTTATTTGTAACAATTCCTTCGATTCCATTTAATACCTGAATCATGGCTGCACTCACTTAATAAGTCAAATTTGTTGTTCGTACTATGAAAGTAAAAATATATTATGATGCGGATTACTTAAACTTTCTTTTTTCCTCACATTACCAGCCAATATCGTTGATTTTACGGTTAGAATTTTATTTCCAAGAGAGATTGATTTCTTTCTCAATATCTTCATCGTCTACATATAGATTGAATCGCACAGATAACTTGACTTCATCCTTTACTTACAAATTGATAATTTTGTTATTGAGAAATATTTGCTGATTATTTATTTGCTTACTATTATTTTGCTCAGATTTTTCCGGCTTCGCTTCTTTAAAAGTGATTATTTAATCACGTACGTGACCCCACGAATCTTTCGAGCTTCACAGTAAATCTGCTTGCCAGAACGAAATATCACTCAATTATGCATGTATAGATACACAAGAGTTTTGTGCATATTTTTATCCGTTTATACGCAGCGTAATAGCTATATTGAGCAATATATTGAGCAATAATGTTTCTTCTGTAAGTTTTTCGTTGTTCAAGATCAAGCATCTAACATCATTAAACCGTTAGAATTAAGTTAAGATGCTGTAGAGATTGCAAATCGTGACTGGTCACAAAGGTTTCAAATTCTCGCAGTTCTATTATTAAGAGCCTCAAAATTTAGTACAAAGTTTATTGATACCAATATGTTGACAGATAACAGCGAACCTTTTTCATTGAGTCTACGGATAGATATTTCCGTCGTGTGCATAAACGTGATGAGTACATCATGCTTTTGCGTTATTGTTTGAAAATTGATATGGCTCAGTAAATTTTTCGGCTACAAGATTCCACGAGTTGTTCAACGGACTTGACCGCCACTTCTTGAGCCCTCGTGGCATGCCGTTGAGCATTCACAGCGCGTTTTTGAGCTTCTCTGACTTCGGATTGCTTGACGATGCATTTATTCTGCGATTCCATGGTTATCGGTAGTACCTCAAGAGTAGAAAAGAGGCCCCAGTCACTTCGCAATCCCTCACCGTTCATGGAAAGTGGAGCAATGGATATGTTGTAGGTAGTATCGGGAGTTAGACCCGTCAGAACGACACTCGTCGTATCTACATCGCCAAGTACCGTGCTGATCATCTCTGGACCCTTGCATCTGTGGTCAGTTTCACTTACTGGACAGTAATATACACGGAAACCTTGGAGACTAGTCACTCCAATTCGATACCGCATCCTGAATTCAATCTCAATCAGGTTTGGCTCACGGTAGCTGCCCCAAAGTCCGTCAACTTTTGCCATCAATTTGTCGTACGATACCGAATAAGAGTCCCAGCTCATACCGCTGCTGGCTCCTCGTACGTTAGCCGCTATCGCAAATCGGTAGATCTTCTTTGGGTTGGGCACCGTGACGTTGTACTCGTATATATTCGGACCAACATGAACCCAGTCAAGATTTCCCTGAATAACATAACGATGAAAAGTAATAAAAGAATAAATTGCTCGTGTTTGGTGTCACGTTTGTATAGAAATTACAATATACTCACAGTGCATTGATTGGGTCGGTCCGAATCATTCTCGCACCAAAATATCGTCTGATCAACGATGTCGATAGAATTTACCGGCTTCCACCACAATCCGTAAAGACTACCGTCGAATTTGATTTTTGTAACTGCCTTCGGTGGCCATGGTCCTGGGATAATTCGAGTGATTATGTTGGCATATAATTGAAAAAGTTGTGTATAGTACATTCGAAGACGAAACTTACTTTTCGAGAAACTGGAAACTTTTATTGTAGCCTTCTGTTCACTATCTCCCTTACAATTGATCGCCGCGATTTCAAATTTATAATCTGCGTGCAAACTGATTCCCGAGAATTTTCCGTAGGTTTTTGTTATCTCGTCTGGCTTCAGGTCCGACATTTTACCGTTCTCTTCCACGCTGACAACTTCGTACCTAAACTGGTCTCCATTTTCCATGTATAATGGAATAGTTTGCCAGTATATGTAGAATACTATTTTGTTGTCGTTATCTCGAACAACTTCGAAACTTCCGATGTCGGTCTCTGGCGTTTTTCTGGGCACTATAACCACGTTAATTGATCATCATTTCTGTGATTGTGCTGTTTTAAAATGTGCACACAGTTACACAATGCTCATAAAAAAATCGTTACCAGAAATTGATATTACAGCAAACACCCTTATCGTACGTTAGTGATACAACTTACAATCAGTCTCCACTAAGTGATACTTGGGAAAACATTCTGTTTATCACATATGGATGAATACTTAATGACTCACGTGCCGCCAAAGTTTTAAAACTGATCTCACTAAACTGACTCCATCTATCTTCACCGAGTGCCAACGAACTTTTGCTGAAAACTCTGACCTTGTAAGCCGCGTTCGCGTACGGCAAATCGCTTAGATTGAAATATTTTAGATTATCGCGTACTCCAGTTGTTATGTATTTCGTCTAGAATCATTGAAACAGGAATGAATTAACCTCACGGAGTGTCTCGTTTCCTACTCAATTGTACCATGAGGATAATCCTGTATTTTCAACTAGCATATTTGGTTGTTACCTCCCACTTCTTCGGATCATCCCATTCGCTCTGATAAGAAACCTTGTGGTGTAGACCTGGGGGGAAGGTTCCCATTGGATAAGGCACCTTCCAATGAAGCAAAACGCTAGAAGAAGTTTTATTGACGACCGACAAGCCGACAGGCTTCGCTGGAATCACTGTGCAATAAAGAGTTCACGTGTCAGATGAGAGATCATAAAAACAACCGAGAACATAAAGATACTGATCACGCGGTTAGCTATCAAATATGAAAGGAACTGCTGTCTTTGTGTTTTCAAATTCATTGGAAAGAATATTTTTCCCTTTGTCAGAAAAACTAAATTATATTTTGGCATGTCACATCAAAACTACGGGTGAACAAATCTAACTTCAACGCACATGCAACCATGGAATCCGATACCCATTCAATCCAATACCAAGCATCCAATACTTACCATTTGCCCAGTGATGGAAATGATAGATGAAGAGTTTGCTTCCGAGATCGTTTTCTTCATACAGTATAAATTTGTAGAACTCGTGAACAATTTGGTAGGGAGGATCTGTCGAAGGGTCCCATGTACAAGTGTTCGATGGTGGGTCATGGTTCGCGGGGCAATCGAATAACGTCCTTCCCCCAGTTCTACCGGGCAGCTCATACGCCAGAAACAAACGAGTCGTCACGTAATTGGGCGCTGGATTCCATGTACAAGTAAGGTTCTCCCAGTTTTGCGAGACACATTCGAAATTAATTGGTTCCAAGGGTTTGTCTGCAGAAAAAGTCAACGTAAGATGAGTGAAACGAAAATCACATCGAAATGCACAACATATATTACAATTCCCAACTTACATCCGATGGTAACTTTGGTCTGAGAAACTGGAGCATATGACTTGTAATACCCGTCACTCAATCTGAGTTTACAATAGTACGTGTCAACTGATGGTTCCGGTTTTTCCACATACATTGTGATCGTCGACTCGTTTACTAGTGTTACAAACTCCGGTCTTACTTCCCGTTCATTTTTAAAAAATACCAAGTCCGATCCGCTTTTATCACGATATCTTGTATCCGTCAGGTCTTCGTCAAGCATGCAGTATATCTTCAACGGCTGACCGAACTCCAAGATTATGTCATCCGATGGCCACGATCCTGATTCACGTTTAAAACCAACTAATGAATACATTTTCGGGTTACTGATCCCACCCACTCTATTTGCTCTATAGACACTTACTTCCAAGTGTGATTACGCCAGGATTAAATCCACCAGAATCAGCATCGACGACAGTACCGAAGACCAGAAGACACAGGATAAAAAGTATCCAGGAACCAGAGGAGTTCGTTGAGCTGTCTACCGAATTTCGTTGTTCTCGCATCTTTTTCGCGGATACCTTTTCCGCGTTTCACTAAAATTCAACCACTTCACCTTAGCCACACTTCGCAACCCTCAACGATTCGTAAAACAATAGTCGACCATCAAGATCCTCACCCGCAAAGAACCTGGACTAGTTCCTATTCACAAAAGGCAGAGTTCAGACTATTGATATTCTTTTTCAAGTTCCTACCCAAAGACCCGAACAAATGATCACAATGGAAAATTTTGCTGCTGTTTTATGCGGTTACAGTTTCTGGGAAGTGATTTACTGCTCTTCTTAACTGTCCATTATAGTGGATACTATCTTTGTACCGATAGCTCGAAACAGAATACAAAGACATTCCAGCTACTGAATATCCAGCATTCAATTACCGCATGACGTCATCATTTTTGGAAATATCTATCTTGTCGTATTGCATTTCTTTCCCATCAAAAGCGGAGAATTCGGTAAGCTTGCTCATTCCAAGCAACTGATGAGATCCTAATCGTTTTGTTTGACTCTGAGATTTTCTCACATCCGCGGTTCGGTATGATTAACTCCATAATAAGGCGGAAATGTTGTAAAAACATTTCTTCTTAGACTTTTGACATACGTATCCAAAACATTTATTCGCAATCAACTCTTTAACCCCAAGTCGTAATTGCTTGTACCAATTATCATCATCTATGCGGGAACAACGATAACTTCGTTATGGTTGAATGACCTTGCAAACTTTTTTCTCATAATTCACAAGAAATAGATTCATCAGAATTTATTAGTTGGAAGAAAATTGATGCTAAAATAAGTTATCACAGAGATTTTATGGACGATTAATGTGGTAACAAGATACATTCATGCCTATACATATACATATGTAATTCTTTCACTCTTACTTGTGATACTCTTTTCGTTATTTATATTCTTCTCTATTTCTGTCTACGTGCTTGTTTTTCATCGGCCTTCTATAGCCGCGTCCCGTTGTGTCGGAGACGAATCATTTCGAAAATTATCTCACAAATTGCTTTACCCAAAGGTAAAGAACTTTTGGAATCTTGCTCCATAGAAACTAGTTTGAATGAAAGTAGTTACATTTGAGGACAAGCGTGAATATGGCCAAAGTGAAATAGTCGATAAAGAGGGAAAACTGGTGTAGTAGAAAAAGGCTGTGGACAAGGTAGAAATAAAGAATTTAACTGATGGTTACATTTATGGAGTGAAGGGAGAAGGGGGAAGAGCGGTCGGGGAACCTTTTAAAGATCTGAAGATCCGCGTAGGGCGGAGTTTATTAGGTTACTTCTGCCTTTGTAATGACGACAAAGAGAAACAAAGACAGAAACATGAGAAAAAAAAAACGAACGGGAAATAAGTAAAGACGAAGAAAAGGAAGAGAAAGATTACTGCTAACATTTAATACGAGGCAGCAAAATTATTGACGTTTAAACAATGGAAAAGAAAAGGAGTAAAAAAAGTAAATCGCTAAATGTGAACATGAATAAAAAAAACAACAATTTCTGAATAATTTCACCGCCTATATAATAACAATTGATTATGCCAGCCGAGGAAAATCCATCGTTTTTCACAAATGTCACGCGAATCAACAAGCGCTCGCCATGCGGGGATTATAAATCACGTTTCATGTATACGGAGCAAAATTTACATCCCGTATATTTACAATAGCGTAAAATCCGCGTTTATAAAGCGGATGGGCAGAACGAATTTGTATTTTAACCACGACGTGGCACGTATATATATAAACATATATGTGTATATGTATATGGTAAAATTGCGTTAATTGCCACCATTTCATGCGGACGAATGGACTGAAGCTTCGGTTTTTGTTGCGAGTGAAAGGGGGGAAAAAACGTTACGAAATTAACCACGTTGAGATCGGGAAAAATTCTTTCGTTACAAAATCTTTTCACAGTGAATTTATCCATTTATCTCAAAATCGATGACCAAAAAATTATAGAAAAGAATGATGATGTATAAAGCATTACAAACAATTATGGCAGAGATCATGTCGCCACTTGTAGGTATAAATATGGTAGGTTTTTAGTTTGGCAAAAACTCGCATTCGGACCATGTTACAGGCAAAAAAAATCTTTTTTCTGCCCTCATGGGAAACAGTCCAATGTTTATGGTATGTATGTACATCAAAATGGTCCTTAATAGGGTTGTTTTTGATTTTTCACACTCCCAGGGACTTGAACGCTTTCAAATGAATTTAAAGAAATTCCTCAAAACTTTGAGCTCTCACCGTCAACTCTAAGATAGTCCGTTTTTTTTCAGTATATATTTTATTGTAAGAGTAATAATTTTCCAAGAAATCTGTAACCTCGGAAGTTTTAGTGGGAATTAGTGCTTTTATCTGAAAAAAAAATACATGTCATCGTTACATGCGATCTCAATAAATTGCACACCCTCGAAATCTAAATTTTTATTTATCAATTTGAAATCGTTTCAGCCTCTAGAAACATAAACATTCAAAAACAACCCTATTAAGGACCACTCTAACATACATTGTTACCTCGGAAGTCAGAATCGATAGGCCAAATGAACTGTAAGGGGTTGCTGGTTGACCCTTTCAGTCGCTGTGGGATGCTCTGCGTCCCTTCTCAAAAATTTCCATGTCCTCGCCTTATCGAGGTTTATTTATAATTTCAAATGATCTTTGTTACTTCGTATAACTCCAAAAACTCCCGAGTAACAAGTTTCGGTCAGAATCATAGAATTTTGATCGTTTTTTTTTTTTTCCATTTTCATTCACCATATTCGATCCGCGATCTTGGATTTGGAAATTATCAAATTCTAACTTCAGATTCGTGATCAACGAGCCAAAAAATATTTGGAGTATGAAAATTTGGGCCAAAATATTGAATGGAAAAATTAGTAACTGAAGAGTTAACGAGGCGCCTGCTGTTCTCATTCTGATTAATCCTGCTCACTTACATCTATGGAAACTTTCACGTTACTTACACGGGGTTACTCAAACCCCAGCAAACTTTGGAACGTTATTACTGTACAAAACATTACGTTACGCACAATTACGACCTTTTGTCAAAATCCTGAGACAACATTTAACAATTCTGAAATATATTCCGATCTTAATTTTAGCAAAAAACGATGGGAGAATGCGGGACAAATTCTTGAAGTAAAAAAAGGTAAAAGTTCTTTCAATCATTCTTCATTTCACTTGCACAAGCAACCCTGATTCAAGTACGCTGACTTTAAAATTGCACGTTAAAGTCGATTCTGGGGTCAACTGTACCCCAATCTCAGTGACAGCGCCATAATCCCGGAACAAGTTCTTGTATATAACATTATGTATGTATACATAAATAGACCTTTCAGAGTAAAGATAATTTCCGTATAAGACAAGGTGAGTGAAATTAATCGAATTAGGTTACATCATCATGCAGGGTTCGGCGCTTAAGGGCTGTTAAGCATCAACCCTCGGTTTATCATTCTCTCTTTCCCCACTCTCTCCGTCTTTGATTCTTGGTTACGGAGAATCAAGCGAACGGGTTTGAAACGTGGGAGAGGATGAACCAGTTTACATTGAAAAAAAAAAATAAAAAAAAAAAAAGAACGCTGGAAGAATGTGAAAAAATAAATTACAGTACTAAAAAGGCAATCATCAGTGTGAAATCAATGAAAATATACCCGGCGTTATATCCGTTCGATAACGAAATTACCTGCGGATTTAGGAAAGAAATGAAATGGAAAAAGGAAACAGAGAGAACAAATAAAATCAATCCGACGTTTAATATTCGCAAAAACAGACGATTTTCCACCCGGGACTCGCCGAAGCTCTTCCGATAATCAATTATTGTTTGGCAAATGGTACTCGTATTTAATTGCTTATATTCATTAGCTCCGACAGTGTCTCGTTCTCTTTGTCTCTGCGGGATTATTTAAATTACAGTTTAGTCTCAATATTTGAACTGGCTTTGTCTGCCGGCTCTCTCTCTCTCTCTCTCTCTCGCTATCTCGCGATGCAAATAAATGCATTATACTAACAGACACAAACTAGACCTCGGAGTGGCTGTACTGCAGTATAAACTTTGCGTATGCACATTGCATATGCAGCTTTACGAATAATTATATCGCGTTGCGCGAAGTCGGAGAATATACTAATAGGTATAAATAAGGGATGAGGGGACTGAAATATGAGAGAAGTAGATAAAACGTGTAAAACATGGTGCGTTATTAACATCAATTTACAATTACTCGTTTGATTACAGAAATCCGTTTTCACAAAATAATTTCCGATACAAATCGATGTTGGTAGTATTTAAAAGCTCTTTTCGCAAAAGCTTCTGCATGGTTGTATTTTACAACCAAACATATAACACGTGACCAGATACATCGACTGGCTTTTGAAATTACAGAATTGTTCGAAAAACACTCTAAATTCCACACCGCGTTTCCAGCTCGACTGACGGAGTGAGAAAATCAAGAAAAATAATGTACTTTCAAAACTTGATAACAGCCTGAAAAATCAAAACTTTTTTAATCGGTTAGTCAAAAATTGTGGTAAAATGAAATAAATTGCAATATTCCGGACCAAAATTCGGTCTCGAATTTTCAGTAGTATATATATTATGATGATTTTGCTCGGAGTGCTTTTCGCGTAACAATACCATAATAATAATGATAATTAGTGACACGAAGGGAGGAAAGGACCGCAGAAGTGGAGTCAAAAAAATTGTGTAGATACCCGACGTCGGATTTTCATCCCCTTCTTTTCACCTCGTCACAGAAACCCGGTTATATTTTTTAGGGGGTTTACGTTGGGGGTGAATTCGCGGAAGGGTTATACATATGTGGAGGCACCAGTATCGTTATTACTACACGTCGAGCACAGCCGCTGGCGCCACGGTGTTTGTTATTATCGCTAATTATCGTGTTATGAAGTGGACGTTGATTGGTGTTTTCACAAGGGTATCTGGTCTTTTTCTAATCACGTTCAATCGCGCGTTGATACAACTCGATGTGTAATAACGAGGCATACGTCTGTATACTCTCCGATCGTAACGGATTGTGTGTCTGTGTGTGTGTGTGTGTATAAATTCTACGCGATATATTGAACGGAGGTGGCTCCGGATGAAAGTTACACAGATTGAGATTTATACGTTTGATTTAGCCCGTCGTCGGCGTGATTATTGCACATATATATATAATACTGTATACGTTTCGTTCTCGTAGCCAATAAACATACAGTTTCACCTCGTTAAAGCGAAAAATCGTCGTTAAATAAACAGCAGAGGATTTTAAGAGAAAAAGTAAAAGACCGTGAGTTGAAAAGATGAAAAGTTTTTGAATTTATACCGCTTTTAGAGAACCGTCAAAGCCTGCAAGTAACCAATCGTTGGTCATTCTATCTTTTTAGTTTATTTGCCGATTAGCGTCACAAAGGCTGAGAAGAAAAATGTGGTGAGAAAAAGAAAAATATGTACGTAAATCGAAAATACACGTATACCTTATTTTCAAATTTTTTTTACTATATCATAGGCAGTATCGAAAACGAGAGATTTTCCAATTAATTTTCACGAAGGAGATTCTTCGACGAGTTACATACGACTCGTTATAAACGAAAGGTGAAAACAATTAAAACACGACTCCGGTGTAAAACCCGAGTCTGATGACGAGTGATAACGCCGGTAAGTGTGGAGAAGTGTTGAAAAAAAATCCTCGCTACGTGCCGACGTAGAAGCTTCAAAGATGAGAACGAAGCACTTGATCGACGCCGATAAAACACATCGATCAATGCGTCAAGGGCCACTCGACGAAATCATTGAGACGTGTGTATTATCAATATTTGCTGTATAGTATGCGAATCGCTCTTGATGTGTAATTTATTATATCTACCATTGCTCTGCAGCAGGGAGCTCGAAGCCTTCGGATTCCCAGAACTCTTGACGTTTCATTCTGCGAGCCAACTTTAACGGCCGTCTAGTTGGCGAAATAATAAATCGATACACGAACGATTCAGCCACTTCAGTAACTTCGGCAAACAAGCTCGTCATTCGGATGAAATTTCGGGGTAAGACCGAACTGTTAGAAAACATTGGGAATATAGAACTTGTACGATTGTGGAGGTTAAGAAACCCCGCTTGACGTTTCCGAACCTGCATAATCACACAAGAAAACAAAAATAATATAGTTCCTAGATGAAATTTTAACCCGGCTGTCGGAACTTGTATGATTATGGAGGTTAGGAAACTCCAATTGACGTTGCAAAGTAGAAATATACATGTTCTATAACCTATATCAAGTATAACATTAATGATAGACGAGAAAAGCGAAAATCATAAAGTTCCTGGGTGGAATTTTAACCCGGTTGTCAGAACTTGTATGATTATGTAGGTTAGAAAACGTTGCTTGACGCTTCCTAACCTGCATAATCATACAAATAAACAAAAATAACAAAGTTCCTGGGCGGAATTTTAACCCACTTGTCGGACCTTGTATGATTATGGAGGTTAGGAAACCCCGCTTGACATTTCCTAACCTCCAAACTCACGCAAGTAAAGCATTCATATTTTTCCGTCATATCCAAAAATTCTTGTCTTTCCTATTACTCAACAACGGCTATAAAAACTTCAAATTGGGAATATAGGTGGGAAAACCTGGATCTTACGAGCCTAAAGGAGAAAACATCCAGTATTCATCAAATGGTATTCTCGAGCACTTCTACTTTTACGTAAAAGAAAGGGGTCCGTTTGTTTGTTATCGACGATCTCAAAGTCTGCCGGACCAATCCTGCTGAAATTTTAAGAGAGGCTTCTTTACTACTTCTGAAGTGTCATGAGACAGTAAGAACTAAAGTTATCTCAACGAAAGCTTCGCCCTTCTCAGAGACCGTTGTCTATCATCTTACTCGAGTTCACCCTTCTTCGTCTATTAGAGCCTGCTCGACGACCGTCGCGAATTGCCTTAATTAGTAATTATAACCGTACCGTACTGTACACCCGACTAACTATTAGGTTTCCTAGACACTAGTTCCTCCTCTCCTACCATCCGGTGGCACTGTTTCGGGACTGACTTGTAGTCCAGCTTGTTACAACATTCCTTAACCCGGCTCACGTAACGTTGAGCAACAAATTGCTGGTCTCGGTTTTGGGCTGAATTGTCCAAAATTCAAAGACCCCTTCACCAGAATTCAGAATTTCTAGATCCAAGATAAAATGACAGATCTGTGTTCGGGGTGAATCATTTAAAAAATTCCTATCCCTGTAATTCGTTCTTCATCTCGTTAACTGCGGTGAAATGAAACGAAACTGAGCTTGAACTTCAGAGGGAAGAAAAAATGATGAAAATGAGACAGAGAAAAATCTAGAGACGTCTCCTATCTTCTCTATTTTTGGCACTCGGGTGTCTGCTACTTGACGATGTAAACTTTCCCCGCAGATATACTTTTTCTCTCATATCCTTTTCCGTTCTTACTTGACAGTTAATTAATTGGATAAGTAATTAATTAATCGAGCTCCGTCAGGTCGAACGTGCCAAAAGCAGCTCCCTCGTCGAACGTGCGCGAAGCCCTGTTTCAAACAGTTTACAAGAGCGAAATTAATTCGGTAAATCGTCGCCGAGAGATTTCTCGGAATATTTTTTAAGTGATTTTGTAATTTCGCACCCGGTATAGTAAATGCGAGCCTGGAATTGCCGCTCCAAGTCGAAACCAGCTGAACGACGTCGATCTGAACGGCAGTTAAAGATTTTCCACCGTTTGCTTTCCGCCCCTTTCCACCCTCCATCCTTCACTTCATCCCTCTTTGGTTAAGTGCGACTCCATTGGAGCGAAAAATTTACAGGACGAATAAACGAACGAACCAACGAACGAACGAACGAATGAAGGAAGGAAGGAAGGAAGGAACGAACGAACGAATGTACGAAGGAAGAGGCGAAGGATCGGCACTGCAGCTGAGTGAACTTAATGTTCCATCCAACGGTACGATAAGTGTTTCGTTTCTTCCGCCGAGTGCATCGTCCGCTTCCCTCTCAATAAGGACGTCTGCAAAAGCGACACCCCCGGCGGTAGTGAACGTCAACGAGAAATGCATCCTCGGGTCGATAATTACTCAATTCAATTATGGACTCCATTAACGGCTGGTAGGACGTGATGTGAGCCCCCTCTGAGAGCAGTGGCATCATAATAGACCGCGTCTTCTGGTGTTGAATCAATGCCATGATCGCTCAGGGATGGTGTCGAAGACTCGATGTAGCATCAACGATATTTTGAACAGTGTGGTACAAGAGAATTCTCTCTCTTTATCTTTCTCTAGACCTTCTTGATGAGTTGAACATCGCGAGGCGTAATTCAACCTCAAACCCAAAACGTTTCACCGTTGTAGGGAACACTTGGCTAAGTCGTCGTTCCCCATTAACTGACCATTGTCTGGAGGGCTGGGATAGTGCCAAACTTGACTCATTTTGGCGGCTGTATTCCTGAATACGAGCCAGGCAGCCGAGATAAGTGAGACGTTAGCTCTCTCTCACGACAATACGAAAGCCCAACCCAACCCAGCGTCTCCCAGGGTTTCCCTTTCGCTGGTTAGCCTTGGTTCGGGTTCACGTTGGTAACTTGTTGTTCCAGCTGTCAGGCCGACGATAAACACTATCGGTTCTAGCTCAGGGCCAGCCGGAACCTAAACACAGAACGGAAGACACATAGTGAGTGTCTTCGTTTGATTGTTCTCTGAATTCAGTGTCAAGTTCTTATTCACCATGGAGGAGAGCGATGACGGTTCTAGGTTAACGTATATCTTGGATCATGCGCACGAGAATTCGGGTTGCCAAGGAAGAGCGGAGGTTGAAGTTTAAAAAATGACGTTTACCTTGTTCAAAGGAGAATTGAGACGAGGAGCCGACTCGAGGCGTTCAAGCCTAAGAATATACCCGGGCCTGCTTTTATCCCGGGGCTTTGTACGAGGAAGAAACCTTCTCCTATTTGGCGATTAAATGACTGGCACGCTAAGTGCCGACCCGAGGAGGAACGAACTAGGAGGCTGAGAAATCTTTTTCTGATTCACGGACTCCTCGCAGGCAGTCGGTGGTGGGTACCTACGCTACGACGACGCGACGTGTCGGGAAAGCTTTAGATATTATGAACCCACGTTTCAAGCGTCAGACCCTCTTTTCTCAGCCCCATTTCTCTTCTCTTTTTCACTGATTGCAAAGCCCGTACAGCCTCGACCCGTGTCACAATGTTCTTCGACTGTGGTGCCACTTTGCAACTCTCGGGATTTAAATCGAACACTCTGTAAAGAAGTCCTCGAGTGATTTCATCAATTCATGATACACGCGTGCGATGCCTCGTCACTTGACGCGATGTCTATGGGGCATTCCACGTCAAATTAGCAACCCATTTATCTCATCCTCTTGGAGTTTATTCATTATTTAACTATGACGTTCATACCGGCCCAAAAAGGTCTCGACATTTTATTCAGATATTTTTAGCCACCGTGGAAATTAGAAAAAATCGAGAAACTAATTCCGAAAACACCATTTTTTTAAATCTGAATAAATTCACACGGATTCTATGATTTGAAATGTGATTTCAAGCAACGCACGATGATGGGATCTCAATGTTTACTATTTTTCTCGTAAGGCTTTTTTTTTTTTAATGTAGAAATTCGAGTTTTTTTTTTATTTATTCCCTTCCTCGATCTAAGTAGATCATAGAATAATGAAAATAATGTGATTCCGAAAAATATTTAAGTCGACGCATGTAAAAAATAAAAACACAAAAACAATTCTGACATGGAAAAACTAGAAGTTGCAATAAAAATAATTTTTTTTTTTTAATAATCATAGAATCAGTAACGTGAATTTTTTAAGATTTTTAAAAATGGAGTCATTGGTTTTGCGATTTTGTATAAATTTCACTAGCGGCTTAAGAGTATCTAAAAAAATTTGCAAGAGATTCTTTTGAATTGGTAATAACATCATACTAAAGAATGATCAGAATCGAAGGGGGTGAGGAACATGGACTGGTAATTTTACGTAGAATGCCCACTATATATCCGTGTATTAGCCAACGGAGGTAAATAAATCATGTATTACATATAATACACACGGGGTTGAAAATCTGCTTGTATTTGTCAAACGTACACGAATTATGTAACCAGGTTTGATTACTCGTTGAAAATTGCTAATCCGAATAATAAATTTTAATCACACTGTCTGCATGATTCCGGCTCCGTAGTTTCGTTACCCACGTATAATCATACGTCGTTGATGAATTATTCATGCGCTATTACGAGACTGTTATTAATTCCTCTTGCAGGTCCTTGATTGACAATTATTATATCTACACCTATCAAGGAAAGCCCGTTCATCCTTGTCTCTCCGTGTCACCATGGGCGTGTGTCAGGCTTTAGAACCTCAAACCCCATTTTCACCGCACTATAAACCACGCGAGAAACCAGCCGGCGGTCAGTGCTCGGCTTAAAGACGATGTGGAGAAACCCAACCGACAGAGAAAACTACCCGGTGTACTATTACGAGGCTGTAACGTTAAACTAGCCACTCGGGTGGAGAGCCGCATGCACTTATCTCATCTTTTTTTCGCATAAAAACCTCTGCGGTCAATTTTCTCCAGTTTTTTAACACAGCTTTTCTCTCGTTCGGACCATTGTATCGCGCTTTTGTCAGGATGTTAAAATCCTCACGATGTCCCGCTGCTTTTGGCCAGATGTCTTCAGTCAGTCGGGATCATTGAATAAGAACATTCGTCTGAAACGTTCAAAATTAAAACCATTTCCCACTCTTAGAATCACGTGACGCTTCAACGGTTGGTAATAATAACGACGAAAAATATTCTCAGGTCTTTGAGCGTTGATTCATTTCATTTAACGCCGGCACGTGATGCGGGAAACGGATATGTATAAGTATACATATATTCGAAAGCTCAAGATAAATGTGCCCAGTTAAAGTATCGTGGAGTTGTGCTTCTTACGCTTGTATTTCTTCGGTTTTTCTTTTTTTATGTTCAACTTTCGTTTGTACATATTTCTGGGTAGTAGCGAGTAGCGAAGAGATTTAAAGGGTGCATAAAACGATCATAATTCTTGGCCGAAGCTTTGCGTTGTGTAGCCTTGCCTCGGGGAGCCCGAACCGCAGACTATATCTTGAGACCAGAGAGTTGCTAGAAAGCTGAGTGGCGGACTTGAGTAACGTTTGATCGTTTCTACTCGCGGTTAGTTGGCCATGTAATTAGTTGCCTGTATCAGTAATTAACGGTCGTTTAAGCAGGGTGCAGGTTTCGAAAAAGTTTCATATCTAACTAAACGCGAAGTGACTCGTAGTAATACCGTTTCATAATTCTTCCGTATGACAAAATACAGCCGGACGACTTTGTAATCGGGATGACTTTCAATTTATACTCGAGGAATATCGCTGGTCGATTCAGAGGATGAGCTTTCTTGATATCGTTACAATTTTCACGAGACGGCAGTAGAAATGTCTTCTTCGACAATTTTTCCGCACATTGTTGATCTTCGATGTGGATTCAGGTGCAGGTGCGAAAGAATGGAGACAAGAGAAAAAAAATTAATATTCATTGGTACAATTCATTGTGATTTTACAATGTGCTCTATTGAAATCGTTTCAAAAGAGCATTGAAACTTTTTATTACAGTAGTCGATGCTCATCAAACCTCGCCTCGTTCCTGTAACCGCCACTTTTCTTCAGATACTTGCTGCGGTAAGGATTTGCTTCCTGAAACTCCTTTAAAACTCGAATGCTATGCCAAGCTCGATCTTCCCCCAGCTATTGAAGAGCGAATGAAAACGTTAAAATCATAACATTTGTTGACGTTCGCGGAATTGCTTATATAATAGACCTGCGGTTATGAGCGTTTCGCTATCTTGTTGCACTTGTATCTCACCTGCTCTTTTTTCTTTGATTTTTAATGTTCTTCCACCCCACTCCCCGATTCTCATACTACAAGTTTCATGGAAATCCAAATCCTCAACTTCAGTGTCGATGTCGAAGACTGACGATCAACCGAACCGCGAACCGTTTCAGACTGGTCATGCGAGTACGACAGGGAAAGTCGCGAGAGATAAAGAGAGGAAGAAAAAACATGGGAGCGATCAACTGCGATGTATTCCTTGTTGATTTGTCACTGCAAGCCAGCGGGAGGTCGGTGATCCGTTAGAGTTAATGGGGTTCCCATGGTTCCTTGCATCAGGGCAAGTCCAGACTTTGATCTTTATCGTGCACGCAGGCCGCGTCGTTTCTTCGCAGCCATAGTATAGTTAACTTGTTGCCGTTTAATCAGAAGCTCGCCTCTAATTGTACGAGCCCCCATCACGTGATTAAGAATTGCCAAGTAATGTGGTCAAGTTTTCGACAACGCCAAGAGCAATCCTGCGTCAGGTGCCCCGCGCGAAATTTGGAAGTAATATCAATTCGTGTTGTCGGGATACGAATATGCAAATTCCAGGGTGTCCAAAGCCTCCAGTAATGGCTCGAAAGCCTAACATTCTGCTACGCGTATAATGGATTCCATCATCCGCCCTGACGCAGGCCGTGACGTCAGCTGCGGTAATATTTCAATTTCAATGTACAGTGAAGTGATAAGCTTGACGTATAATATGAATACATTGTTCTATCGTGCAGCGGATTCTGAAGGTAACCGAACTAGATTCAATCATAATTAATGCACAGGGTAGCAGAAAATAGACCCTAAAGTCTCGAGGTGGAGATTGCGGACGACTCTCGGTCCGCCATTACGTCATGTTTGTTTGTGGCTACTATTTTTTGTGCATCGTTTATCAGAAGCCTGCCTCAACCCCAAAACCTGTTCGTGATTCAGCGGAGGGAAAGTCTCCGTTTCCCCGTCGCTCGGTCCGCGGGTATTAACCTCGTTGATGACCACACGTCGTCACGGTTAACGAGATTTCCGAGATTGATCCGATTACATAGATTAGCACAGGCTCTAATTCTGGCTAGTCGATGATTACCCGTGGATCCTTGATTGTTTACAGCCCCGTGTGGCCTACGGGACGAACTCCCATCTCATTACCCCCCGAGACGATATAGGTGAACATACGTAGGTACATACATACCTACCTACTCACCTCCGCGGGCAATCCGACGTGACGCGAGCGCTCGATCTGCGAGTGACGCGTCTCACGATTACGTAACGAAAATCAGGAATTCAGAAGGCAACCGTCGTCGGTACCCTGTCGGGATTGAGTTTGCTAACCCATGAATATTCATTATTGACGATCCGAGCTTCGCTCTCGCTCATCAACATCTCTGCAGTAAATCCGTGTCTGTATTAAAGCATAACAATTTTTTATCGCTGACCCCTAACCTCACCATTTTGCACTAGATAAATAAGAAGAATGAAAAAAAAAGCAATTAGTATGGATTTGAAGTGTTGCGGTTAAGGGGAAAATAGGTTTAGGAATCCGTTGTTTTTTTTTTTGGGGCCGGGAGGGGGGCGGGGGATTTTCATGAATCTTTGCTTGTGATAGGTGGCAGCTGATATCTTCCACATTTGCCAAGGAAACACTTTAAAGAATTTACGATATCTATTTGAATATATGTATAAAATGTTCTTGAAGTTCCAAATATTTACTTACATTCCTTTCTTGTAAAAAAAATTCATAAAAATCATTAAAAACAAAAAAAAAACATAGTCCCAAACCTATTTCCCCCCTTAATGGTACACGTCGGGCATAACTCGACGAGGTGATCATTGAGGCACTAAAAGTGGCCCTCCTCTTCACGGCGAGATTCCGGCAGCTCCTCCTCCAGCATCCGCGGCAAACTTAACGGCATAGTTTGTGAATTACGTTGTAATCGCGTTAACGTTCCTGCGAAGAGATGTGTGTGCCGGCCACAAACCACCTCGCAACGCCGAAATAACTTCTCTCCCTGTGCGCCGCATTGGTAGCCATCCACCTATCTCTCAAATCTCCGGTTCCCATGCTCCCGGTTCACCGCACCATCGCATCGCTCTCATACTCTCGGTCTGAAGTCTGTCGTGCATCCGATGCAACGGCTAGTGACAGATTGGAGCCAGTTTGGAATAGTTCGAATCGGGATCAGGAACAGATCGTTTTTCGATAACGAGATGCAAAATCTATCAGCGAAGCTTAACGATACGTCCGAGGAAGCGTCTCGTTTTCGGCGTCGACGGAACAACAAGGCGAACCGAAAATCAGCATAACAAAGGAATTTGTAGCAATCGCAAGAAGTAAAGATCCGGATGTCCAATTTCATCCTTCGGGATGGGAACATAAAGAATGGGGAACGAGGAATTATTAATGGCAACGGGACGCAGGCGGCGGAAAAGAGAATCAGTATCGATTGGCACACTGAAGAAGACAGACGTACACATCAAGGCCGGAAATGATATCGGTGTACCATACAGTCAAACTTAATTCCTTCAAACGGGTCTTCTTTATTCCTCGTTATTCTGCTCGTGGAGCACCTTGAAGAAAGACAAAACATGGAAAAGAGAAAATTGAAGCCTCTCTTTGTTTCCTGTCATGACTCTTCGCGACGATCAGAGATCAGGGCCACGAATCAAAGGACCAATATTTCCTCACTCTTACACCGGCTCGAGAAAAACTCGCTGACCTCGCAGATTCTACCATCGACAATCATCCCGGACATTATTTACATGATTCGTGCATCAACCTCACTCGCTCAACCGCGTCACCGACACAGCGACAACAAGGCGTTCGTACGGCGTGACAGTATCCACGTTGCGTTTCGGACCGTCACAGATTCGCCCGGAAAACGCGGTTCAATCTGGTACATGGAAGTTGGTGTATGGACGACATTATCGACCGTCATCGTTGACATCTCACCTTTCGTAGAATCACCCATGTCGGTTGAAATTCTAAAACGACTCCAAACGACTGACGTATATCAACCGTAACGCGTTATATAAAAAAAAAAAAAAAAATCCGGGGAAAACCGATAACGCACGGTAGGAAAATAAGGCGCAGATAACAGTCGTGGTCTGAACTTGGTTCGCTTTCGAAAGACATTTACTTGTTTGCAAAGGTTGGCACGAGAGGATGATGATACTGTAGGTGATGGAGATGAGTGTGTGTGTGTGTGTGTGTGTATGTGTGGGTCGGTGAGTAGATACGCCGCATCAATTTGCATGCGCATAAGCACGCGCACTTCGGTTATGAGACCACGTAGCAGAACGATACTTGCGCTTGTGTGGTGTGGATGTGTATGTAAATAAGATAGGCAGAAGGGCACCTGGTTCTTCTTAGAACTCCTGCGGTATCATCGGAGACACAGTGGTTATGGACTCGTGGCCCCCACCTCGTATTCCAAGAGACAGAAACGATAAAACAAAACGAAAGAAAGGAAGGAAAGAAAGAAAGTAAGGATGGTAAATAAAAGAAAACTTGAGGAGAAACAATGAGGCACGTACGCAGCGAGGGGTCGTTCTCTCCGTAATATGAATCAGATTCAAATTCCGTAGCAGCAAGTTTCGTCGGTTCGTTACCCGCATATTCTCCAGGCTAAACCATTCAATAACATCGCCAAACGAAACTTTCTCCCCGAACCTGGATGTTTTTACTCTTCTTTTCTTCTTTCCTCCTCGTCATCAAATTCACTTCATCTTCAAGTTTTAGAACAATATTCACCGTTGAACTTCTGAACAGCCAGCTGACGTTATACACCTCGGGAAAAAATTTACTACGCGGTGCTTTCGACACCGTCAGCTTGAAAGCTTCCGCGACGATAACTCACATCCAGCGATATTCAAATCACCGGCCACTTAAGAGACGGACATCGTGTACATATTTCGGTCTAAGTGCCCAGTCCAACTTTTAACGTGCCTGGTCATCCTTTCTTACAGGGAGCGAATTATGTTGTACACAACGATTTGGATACACGCCTACCACTTTTTAAAAAATTGAACCAAACATAATGTCCCATCAGATCCATTTTATGTTTGAATTATTTGTTAAACTTCTCTTAGTAAATACGATACAAATTATTGTAATTTTAACGTTTCAATTGTACTTGGTACTTTTTTTCACTTAGTAACACGTTCAAACATGATTAAATCAAACCAAAAATTTTAGTCGACCTACTGGGATATTTTTTTTTCTAACCGTGCGTGTGTAATAATCCGGTTCCATTTAACACAGCATGGCTGTCGTGAGACCCCAAAACAAAATCCGCTTTTCAATGAATCCAAAATTATATCCGGTCCTTTCTGAATGGCAAGGGGATTGATTGACGCGGGTCGCAGGCCAGAAATCGAAAGGAAGTTTTCAATGGACACGAATTTTCTTTGGCTCGATCCGAGAAACCCAGTCATTGAAACGACCCGTTGGGACCGTTTGTTACCGCGAGTCCTGTACCATTGCAATTTCATTCCCATTTGGCCACATGATCCTAACATTGTCGAACCAGCTGCCAAGCCCCGATTCTTAGTCCCAATTCCTTCCTCCTCGCATCTGTTTCACCACAGGGGACGCGCGTGAACGCGCATGCAGGTCCTTAAATTTCAGGCCCGCTGACCTGACCCTTCGTAAGCTACTTATTTCGTGCGAATTTTGGGTTCCGGGACCAGTTCTCTCTTCTCGATCCCGAAGCACCGTCGTGCAGCAACAGTTCCAAACGAAGCCATTCACTTGGAAACACAATGAGTGTTTCATATTCGTTAACATCGGCTTCGAGTGATTGCAGTTGATTTCCAAATTGTAAAGCATCACGGAATACGGTAACGAATATGATCACTGTATCCTAGTACGTAGTCCTGGAACTCAAAGGAATCATTAGAAATCAATGTCCATACATCACGTGATAAACTGGCAATCAACGATGGCACAAAAAGATGAAAGCCAACAGAACGTTAGTGAATTGGAAATGATTGATGTTTGCCGAAAGGCTCGAAATACTTTTCATGAATTTAAAACACTTGTCGCACGACTTCATCAACACCATCGTATCTTGTGACTTGAAGTGATTCGCAATGATTCGCAAAGTAATCACAATTGATTCGTCATCGTTTCAAAAACTATTTCAGTCATTCGGGCTCCTCCGGTCTTACAATTTCATTTGAAACCTTAGAATTTCTTACTTCCTTAATTGGATGAATTACTACTCGGTTGGAGATCGTAGACACTATCATCGAACGAATAAACCGATAGTCGCACACGGTGAGCAAAACAGCAATTATAACCCAAGCTGACGGTCACAGTCCATGTTTTGCAGAGGCGGACACTCCTCGCTTCGTTATCCACACGTGCCATTTGTCATTGTTCTTGGGGGGACAGATAGCACGGTACACCCAAGACCCAGAACCCAACAACTCATACCCATTCTCCATAAACCAGGACCAAATTTCCACTCGAGTTCATTTCTCCGAACAAGCGTGTTCCGCGATTCTACGCTTGTGATAAAAGAATAAAACAGATCGTGCCTTCAAAGTCAAAACGACCTTCCGCACTCTCATTGATCAGCGGCCGACGACTGTCCGACCTATTGAAGAACATGCTTGGAAGCGGTCGGATCGGCGCTCATTTGAATCCTAATTCCGAGGATCGGTGCCGTCCAGTCGGCGCGGCGTAAAGAGGATAAGCAGGCCTTTATCTCCGGCGAACTTCTGTCCTCTATATACACGGTATATCGATGTAATAGGATTCCATAGAGATCTACGATCCCGAAGGGACAATGGAAGGCATCAACGTGTACGTAGCTGGAATTCAAATGGACGACAGCCGGACCGCCGAAAGTTTATACCCGTCTTCCTGCGGCGGACCGACACTACATAAGCAGGTTTTCGGCCCTCTGTATCCCGGCTACCGACGCGATCAGGTTTAGAATAACAAATACGGTTTTCAATCCGAGTTCTCCGCGGCCAACCGACCGATCCCTCGTTCTACCAACCTTCCAGTCCCACCGCCTCCTCATCCATTTATGCACACTCGGAGAAAAACCCTTTCGTAATATCGACTATTCTCCATGCTGCTCACTTTATATGTATACAATACCCTCGCAATATAGACTGTGTCGCGGATTTCCGGACAATCGTTTCCGGATTCCTTCGATGAATCGCTTCTCGTATTTTGAACGCGTGCGAACGCAAATGTCAACTCATTTGTTACCGCGACTTCAGGGGTGGTGGTACTGCTTGGACGATCTAAAAGCATACCTACTCAAGTAGAACACACGTATAGATAAAGTTCGAATGGCCGTCTAAAATGCATTAATTACGGATAATATATGTATTACAAACGGTCTTTCAGACTTTATCTATACCTGTCTTCTATCTGAGTATTTTTAGTAGATTATTGTTTTTAAGAAAATGAAAATACTTAGAGCAATTTGAGTTTTAGAGCTTTATTGTTTATAGTTTCAAAAATATGTCCGAATTTTTTCGTTAAAATTATTAACAAAATAGCGACACGGCGCATATAAGTATAAGATTTAATATAGTAGCGACTTTAACTGCAGTGATGAGTATTTCGATCCATCGCCTTCACAGTTTATTGTGCAATTTAATTTGAGTGTATATTTTTCACGTGAAAGTGCATCATGTACTACTCTAAACGAAGAACTGTGAGACTCAATCTACGTTGAAGAATATATACATATATAAATTATATATATATATGTATGTATATTTATAAACACACACGTTTCTTCTGATGGAAGTGCATCATTCCAGGCAAAGTGGATACACGCTAATCAAATGGACCGAAATCTCAAAGGTAAAGAGAACGTAGACAGGAAAGAAGGATATTTGATTTACGTGGAGAGAAAGAAGATACAAGAGTAGGAAGAATTTCTTCAATTAGAACAATGTTTAGTTCTGACAGAAAACATTGATCCATCAAAAAATTACTCGAATTTATTTTTACGCACGAGAAAAAACTATTCTCGACCTTCGTAAGATAAATTTTCGTTACATAAACCGTAAGATTTTATTGCCATTGTAGATGTAGGTTTGTTTAAAATAGTTTGAAATCGCTGCGATGAATGGTTCAAAAATTAAATCCGATAGTGAAAGAAATCTTGTTGACTTTTTTCAGATGTTGATCTTGCGATCTGTTGCTTGCATTTATTGAGTTTCTGAGAAAAAGGCAACTGAAATTATAATTAACAGCGAAAACTGTGCGATCTGTGAAGATCGCGAAACGAAACTATCGCTAATTTTTTACTCGTATTCATATTTAATAAGTTCACAATCATTTTATGTATTGAACTACGCCAGAAGCCAGTTAACCTTTCAACGGGATTGAATCTGCGTTTTTTCAATAATTCATTAGCATAAATCGTCCGTATATTTTTAAGACAAGTTTTTTCAAACTGTTTAAAATTTCGATTACAGGATTTAAAAACTATTGAAGTATAGTTACTCATGTATTATTTTAATCTTATGTTTCAGGTAAGAAAGTTATTCACGGTCTATTTCATCGATCCAAAGAGCAAAAAACCCATCTGCTACTAACAAGTAAGTTTTTTCATGGCTACACAAGCTTCGCTCTTAATTGAAGTCATTCGTCATTTCGTTTTCGACCGCCCTGCAAGTAAAGCTATCAGCTGCAGTTTGGGACGGCGGCGTTTCTGCTTTAATTTAAACTTTTCGAAACCTGTAAGTTTTCCCTTTCATCACCGGCGTGGTTTCTATATAGGTACATTATGTATATGGGGCATTCCACGTCCAATTTGAAACCCATGTACCACACCCCCTTCGATTTTTATAATTTTTCAAACAACGTTGCAACCGAACCGAAAGGGTTCGGGAATTTTTAAAATTTTTTTTCCTTAGCCACTATTGAAATGTTAAAAAAATTAAAAACCAGTTCCGAAAATGCCATTTTTAAAAATCTGAACAAATTCATACAGATTTTATGATTTAAAATGTGATTTTTAAGCATGACACGATAATGGGATCTCAATATTTACTATTTTTATCGCAAGTTTTTAGTTTTTTCATGTCGGGATTGTTCTTGCTACTTTATTTTTCTTATGCCTCGATTTAAACAGATCGCAGAATCGCATTATTTTCATGATTCCGTGATCCATTTTGATCGAGAAATAAAAAAACAAGGAAACTAGTAAAAAAAACTCCAATTCCGACATGAAAAAAGGAAAAACTTGCGAAACAATAGTAAATATTGAGATCCCATTATCGTGTAGTGGTTAAAAATCACATTTCAAATCATAAAATCAGTGTGAATTATTTTGGATTTTCAAAAATGGTGTTTTCGAAATTGGTGTTCCAATTTTTTGTAGATTCCGCGGCACTTTTGGATCGGTACCAGCGTCATAATAAAAAATGGACAAAATCGAAGCGGGTGAGGTACATGGGTTGTAAATTTGACGTGGAATGCCCCATATCTACACGTCCACACGAATATTCGGGCTCGAAGATCTTGCGGCGTCGGATGTGCGCGTCAGATTCCGTCACCGTCCTTTTTCACCTCTCCCAATCTTTTTACCCCGAGAATCTGCACCGGGGGCACCGGAGACCGATCACCATGGTTAAGTGTAGGTGTAGGCGTCGTGTCGGTTCGCCCAGGGGGCCGAACTCCGCGGTATTCGTGTTTAACCTCCCCGAGTATAGTGCAGGGCAAGATAAATTGACGCAGTTCGGATTTAGCTTAGAGCGAAACGTGACGAAATCGAAACCGATATTTTATCGCGCGGATCCTGGCGGATTTTTTCTTTCCAACGTTTTTTCCCCTACCGTAACTTTACGCCGAATCTGTTTACACACATGCGTTCATACGTCACACATGCACGCACACATCGGTTATTCAAATAAGCCGTGAAATTTAGAATGAAAACAAAAAAAAAAAAAGAGGTGGAATAAATTTTCAAAAAAAAAAAAACAACCAAGACTTAACGATGTTATACAGGACGTACAGTCAGCTTGAAAATTTATCGGTACAACAACGTGATCGTACAAATTGATTAAAAAAATATAATCAAGTCCCATCAAGCGAATTAATTGAATTTGTCAAAAACTCCGTGTTATCTGGAGAAATATTTTTACACGGTTAATTTCAGAAAAAAAATCACATTATTCTGTTTTCTTTTTTTTTTTTTTTTTTTTTCTTTTTACCCATATATTCATTCGGTCCGTCTGATTTTGATTAACAATAAAGTATTTTATTCAGAAATGAACTTGTTACAAATCTTTTCGGACAGTTCTTTCTTGCTTAAGCTCGTCAATTGGTAAATCAAATGCGATATTATACAATCGTTATAATCGAAAGACAATGAACTTTTGAATTAGTATTGCATAATGCATTATTGTTAACGAAAATATACTCTGAACGAATAAAACGACCCATCGGCCAATCAATGTGGATTTTTTGGTGAAAAATTCTGAGGAATAACTCGCACCGTTTGTTCGAAATTGTTTACGTTATACGTACAATGATGTGCTTACATTTAAAACTCGGTATTGTAAAAAAAAATTAACCTCGGGCATCGTTCATACTTTATTTTTATTCTCAGCTTCAGTGACATTTTCGTAAATGTGTATTTTAGGACATTTTTGCCACCTCGAATTTTCAAGCTGAGTCTACCTCACATGCGTAGTTAAGGTTACGTAGTACTCCTACCCTTACCGACCGAGCAAACTCGCTATTTGTCTTCCTATATTAAATGAACTATTCCTGTATTAGAGGAAGAAAAAGAGTGATTTTACTCGGTCGGTAAGGATGGGAGTACTACGTAACCTTAACCTCCCATATACAGCCATACGGTGTTTCAACACGAATGGAAATACACAAACTGTAAAAAGTTGGCGCGCGTCGATCCCAAATCCCTTGCAGAGACCCAAGCAGGGTTGTTTGTGTTGGTTAACAAAGAGATTCGACGCGTTTGCGGACGAAGGTCCTCCCCATGAATTGACTCAGATCACCCCTGCGTTTGCTTCTGACCGTACAGTATGCGTAGCATTCGTCCCCGAGCACCCGAAATGACGCAACAGACTCCGTTCAGAAATTTTCTTCGCTCTCAAGTTTTACCCCTGCAATTTCGAATCGAATCGAGCATTTCAAGCCCGATTCTGACAAATCCTTCGTCCCAGCTTTTTCACCCTCGATTTAGTATTTATTCCATGTCACAGAACGTGCAGTAAATATTTCGGGTTTTTTGCTCTCGTCAAGGCCATTCGACACTCTTTCCGAGGGCTGAAATGAATAGTAAATATTATCAAACCGCGATATTAAATTCGCAGAATTCATGCCATTTTTCTATTTCTGCGTCAAATGAAAATGCATGGAAGTGTCTTTGTTCAGAATTGTGTATAGAATGGGTCCGTCAGGCCTTTCTTCACGTTCGAGACACGTGGACCCCGATATCTGGACAAATATACGCCAATGTCGAAATCGACCGATTTTTGAGGTTAGAAACAGTCGGTCACCCTGACAAACAATTTCCTATCGGGTCGTAACGCGTGCGCGTAACATTTTAGCAGACGACGTATCGTACGTTTGTTAGGAATTAATTCTGCGTACGTAGAAAAGAACAAGAGAAAAAGAGAAAAATAAAAAAAAATCAGGGAGAACGGATCAGCAACATGTTTGGCTGAAACTACACTTACACTCGTAATATTCGACGATTCACTGATTCATTGTTAATTATCGACAGGCAAATGTATTCATGATATTATGTGTACTTATTCGCGAATTATTATTGCCCGAAGTTCAATTTAAGCGGTGAATTGATGCAGCTGAACGATGCTTCACAATCTCATCAGCGACGTTGAAACGCTGAGCTGCGTGTCATCGCAGGTACTCGCCAATTACGGCGATATTATTTCCCCGTGCGTATTATTGTTATTGTTATCATTACTGTTATTATCATTATTATATCGTTATTAATATTATTATACCGTTATTATAATACAATTTACGTTTTCAACCGTTATTCGTTCCACAGCGTAATTAAATTCATTTGTATGATTTAATCTTTTGTCGTTTTGTCATATCGCGCGGTATTAAGTACATCATGGCAACTAAAGCTGAAGGACCGTACGGAAAATGGGCTCGCGGTTTAGAGAACTAACGATTTCTCTACACCGTTGTGTTATAAGCGCAATTCGATATATTTCCGTCTGAAGAAAATAAATTATTCGTCGTGCAGGGCCGACGCGAAGATATTGAAAAAAATAATTAGATCGTTTTTATTTTCTTCGTTCTCGTCGAAAAAGACAATTGCGGATTTTACGAACAGTTGAATTTCAATCATTTTGTAATATATTGATATACACAGGTGAGCTAATATTTTTTTAGTTTTAAAAACGCCGTATTTTGTCAAGTTTCGTTCAATCGAGAAAGGAAAAAAAAACGTGACGATAATCGTTATTATCATTTGATATTGCGGCAAACAGAGTAAACGAGGTGATAATGTAATATGTATAAGTGTGTAGAAATTGAAGTAATTTTATTTCCCTGCATATTTTGAGAAATTGCGAGGTGAAGCGTGAAAGAGCACAAGCTTAGTTGAAAAAAGTTTGGCGTGATTTATTCTTTATCTCTTCCTTTGTGATTTTCTTCACTTTCTTTTAATTCTGTTTTCATTTTATTCTCTTCTCACTTTTTCGCTTCGATCAACTCGCCTTCTTTGTACAGTAATTAATCCGGGGCGAATATCAAGTTTCCAAACCCGCGGCATATAATCACCCTCCGATTTTCGACCCCGAGCGACTTTTCGCTGTAGGTGTATACTTTCAATACTTAACCAATCTTCAACTTCGACTTGAGTTGTGAAAAAAAAAAAAAAACAAAGTCGGTTAGGGCAAAAGCAATTTTGAATTTTCTGTAAATTTAGCGGCGGAAGAGGAATTAAAGAAAGAACGACGTGGATTCGTCGAAATTTCGGTGCAAAATATGTTTAATTAGTCCGAGTTACTGAAGCAGGTGATGAAGATGAGAGTTTCGTTCTTCTCGTTCGGGACACCCGGAAAATCTTCATCATCTCTTCCTGCGGGGTGAAAGAGTTTAGAGAGAAACTCGCGGCCACCAAATTATGTTTTTACATGTTTACGTATATTGAGGCTGTATTCTGTACCCGAAAAATTCCTGCATTTATGTAACCGCACGCTTCTAAACCATAAACAGTAATTCGCAGTTATTAACGTTGTAACTTCAAGTATAGCGTTGTACGTTGCAACCGCTGTGAAAAATGAGAATAATTTCGAAACAAAATTATGCAGAAAAGTACAACGTTGTGGATTTTTTATTTTTTTATTTATTTATTTTTTTTTTTCCTCTTGTCGCACATGAGTAAACTTTTCTCGACTGCAAGTTGTTTCATATTCAAGCTTTTCATGACCCAATTAAAGTCTAAGTGCTTCGTTATTATTATACGTATATATATATATTATATACGTATAACATAATTTGCACACAATATTGAACATTCGAATCAGTGTTGCTCATTCTGTACCAACCAATGTGTAATCAATGTATGTAAAATCTTGATTTTCGTTTTTACGATTTTCTCGAGATATCACTGCTTATTAAATAATTATTCAACAAATTAACTGAAAAATCGATTGCCGTTGTTTATTTTTGTAGAAATATTCTCACATTACGAGAGACACGCGAAATTTGAAGAAGAAAAGGAAACTCGATTTCTGAAACATGCCGAAAACATTTCAAAATCGTCCGAAAAGCGTTTCTTTACTCAAATAAAAGTATTCTGAGTCGATATTTTCATTCTAAAGTGAACGGGTTAAGAATTCAAATTTAACAATCTAATTTCTGGCAATAAATTAGACGAACGTTTGCGATTTTGTCAAAATTCTTCAATCTTTCTCTCTTCGCGATTAACTTCAAACCAATATTTATCGTTACTATTGGTTACAGGTATACGAATAAAATATCTATCGCCAAAAAGTGTCAAAAATCTTGTTCGCACCTCTAATAATAATATATACCGATTTTTATATACGTAACTTTACAATTTGACAATCGATTACCAAAAATTTGAAAAAAAGAGAATGCAGTAATGCAGTTTACTTTCGGTCTTCCATTTCTGACATTTCGTTTCAGGCCTCCAAAGTCAAATGGGCTAGTTTCTGGATAATGGATATTTCTAGCTGCGCATACGCCTCGGCATAGAATGAATAGAAAGTAAAGTTTAGAATGCAGTAGGCGAGAAGTATATATACGCTCGGTATAGCGATACATATGTCTATACGTATACCCTTCCACCGCAAACGGTAGCTTTTGAACCGTTTATTTTTAGAACGATTTGTGTCTGGTTACTGTCTGACGGTTACTTAGAACTTGAACCTCGCCTAGCCGAGCTTGTACCTACGAGAATGGAACGGTCCTGGTAGTACGGGTATGCCTTATACTTTATAGTTTATAGTCCCTACCCCGCTTCATTCGCTCACGGATCGAGAAATAATTCAACGGAAGCTCGGCGGTCGGCCAACATTACCGTCGAAAAATTTTCAACAAACTTTGATACAAACGTGTAGGGAATTATAGCGGTACGTAAACGTGTGTTGTTTGTTTCATTTGACTCCGTGCCCGTATTCTTCGACATCGTGGCTGATTTGATCGTATTTCGTTTTTTTTTTTGGTTTTTTTTTGCACAATGAGAAATCAATTCGCCGAAAATTAATGTTTTTTATTAATATTATCTCGAGAGAATTGGATTTTTCGTAAACTAACCTCCTTCAATGATCATGTACCACTTTTTGCCGGACGAACGAATTTCTGTTTCGATGGAATCGGCCAAGTGCTCGTCAATAAAGAAATTGAAACAATAGAAAATCGGTGAATTATGATGACGATTTTCTGTCGATTCAGTTTCTTCATTTACGGGAGCCTCACGGATTCCAACAATGTACGAATTTGCGTGTCTATCAAAAAATCGGTGTCATGATTGAAGGAGATTAGTTGATCGAATATGGAATCGGTATCATCATTTAACGATTTTCTGTTATTTTTTGGGAACTAGACCGATTCCAACGATACATGAATTTGCGCATCCGGGAAAAAATCGGTACTATCATTAAAGGAGGTTAGTTGGCCAAAATTTTAGTCGGTAACATAATTTACCGATTTTCTATTGTTCTAATTTTTTTATTCACGGGAACTTGACCGATTCCAAGGATACACGAATTTGCGTATCCAACGAAAAATCAGTATCGTCATTGAAGAAGGTTGGCTATCAAAAATCGAAATCAGTGCGATAATTTACCGATTTTCTATTATTTTTTTGGGAACTTGACCAATTTCAACAATACACGAATTTACGCATCCAGAAAAAAATCGGTATCATCATTCAGCGATCTTCTATTATTTTTTTTGTAACTTGACCGATACTAACGATACCCGAATTTGTGAATCCAGCGAAAAATCGGTATGATCATTGAATGAGTTTAGTTGGCCAAAATTCGAATCGATGTTCTATCAAAATTCACCGATTTTCTATCGTTTCAATTTTCCTATTCACGGGAACTTGACTGACTCTGATGACGCACGAATTTACATATCCTGCAAAAAATCGATGCGATCGTTAAAACAGGTCGATCTGCCAAAGATCGAATATCCACACAACTGCTGCACTCTCAAAGATACTTGATTCATAATTTTTCTCAAAGGGCTCTCGATCGGTTCAACTTATAAAATTTGAAACCGACTAAAAACCACAGCACACAAAGTATATAATGCCGAAAGTACGAGTCGATTATCCATCTTCGCTGACTGAGCCCCCGAGTTGTAGCCGAGCAATAAACACCATAAAACACAGAGAGCGGTATTCCGGTGGCGTGCAATTGTTTTCACAAGTCACTCAAAGACGTCGGTAGCACGTGTGTGTCGCGACTAGATTCGGAGCCACGCACTAGGCTGTCCTTAAAAAAAATTTCAAAGACCCGGCTGTACAATGACTCATCGGTGTGGAGATATTGAAAAGCTCGAAAAGCTTGCGGCGGTATATTTTTTTTTTTTTTTTTTTTTTAAGTCGCTTTTCATTTCCCTCGCAGGTCTCATTAACATTTTTCATTGATTCTTTCGGAATCCTAACGACGCTTTCAGCACCTCGCCGCTCCGATGATATTAATTATTTTTAATTTTCCACCCTGCTGCAATAATGTCGAATGACTTACCAAGCTCTCGCAAATTTTATGACCACGAGCCTCTACGCAAATGACGAAATTCCAACGCTCCAGAATTTCATCCCCCTAATTCTCTCACGTCGCCTCCGTCTATTTCTCAACTGCCTAGAAGACATATTTTCTCAAACCATAGCTTTCAGACCTGAGAACCCAACAATTATAATAGCAGTAGGTAATGATCATTTTACTGCCAATACACAAACAGGAAGAAGATGAATAATAATTCCACACATTGTTCTGTTACTGCTATGGTTATACGATAAGTTCAACACGTTATTAGATAATTCAAAAATTTCACTTTTCCTCTTTTTTTATGTATCTACAGTAATGTTCATTAATTGTATCCCAGTGGCTAACTGTTTTTTTGGAATCAAAACTGGAACAAGTTTTCTTTCTGAGCAAATTTTATCTACCGATGACTAGGTGCGCAAGTGACAAGAGAAACAAACGAAACGTTGATAATAGGAACGTAAAATTTCCACAGAAAGGAAGATTGTTTAAGTTTTGTTCACAAAAAAAAAAAAAATTGCAAGCCACTGAGAACCCATTAATGAACATAATTGTATGTACATGCGTAAACTTGTTTTCCATTTATTTTTCGTCTACGTTTGAACTTTTCACGAAATTACTTGTTCGCAGTGAAGAAGAAAAATAAACGCACTAGGAAACGAATGTCGAAAAAAATGTATATAGACAGAAAGAAAAAAGGCTTTAGTAATTCGGGGGGATGGTTAGTGGATTTTGGGGTAAGCTAAGCTAAGGGAACGCCGGGCGAGCCCGTTCGTCAAGGGGATTAACTCGTGCACAAATCATACGGGAGGTAGTTTGTAACCAACTAGCAACGAGCAATGGGCCTGCAGGGAACGGTGGAATGTCTCATGCCAGGCTGCCTGGCCTATTTGCTGGAACGTTCTACTAATGCAGCGGTAACAGCGACACCATTCACCACCTACACCAAGCCTTTTATCACTTTCGAGAGTAATGCGCGCAATGAGAGAGTTTACGCTGTGGCCGCGTGCGAGACAATGAGAAGGGAACGAATGGAACGAAGAAAAATAAAGGAACAGGGTTGTTGTTCGGTAGTATCGATCGTCGATTCACTATCATTTTTTACTCTTTCTTTTTCTTCTTTTTATCTCTCAGAGAAACGATCATCTCCCAGTCTTCTTGCTCGTGTATATGTGATATTAGGGTGGTCCTTATTTAGGGTGTTGACGAATTTTTTTACACCCCTACCAACCCCCCCCCCCCCCCCCCCAAATCAACTTCTAATGATTGAAAAACAATTGCCCAAGTTTTTCAGATTTTTACCTCAGCTTTAAGATAATCCGCATTGCGATCGAATTTTTTTTATCGAAATAACACTGGGAAAACTTTTCTTTCTCGGTATATATTTTATTGTAAAATTAATAATGTTCCGAAAAATCTGTAACTAGGAGGTTTTAGTGGGAATTAGTGCTACTATCTGTAAAAAAAATTCACATCATCATACCATGCAATCTCGAGGAATAGCGGAAAAAATTTGCCAACACCCTAAATATAGACCACCTTAAACATATATATATATATATATATTATGATCATTTACCGACCAAAGATAAAACATCCTCAGTCGATAAAATTGATCATCGGGAATAATAATTATAACCTTAGACGTCAAATGACCAATGATTTAAGAGTTACAGATTTTTATGTGAGAACACAAATTGGTCTCGTCGGGTATTCATGTTTTTTATTCCATGTACAAAATTGCATTCTAGTCCTGAAATGAATTGAGAAATAATATTTGACGGGTTTTATTACAAGTTTATTCGATGAAAATTCGTTTGAAATAAACCGATCTCACCTTCCTCGTAAGTATTTAATAAGATCTTGCAAGGATTTACCGATTATTCGATCACCTGAAATTGAAGCCTCTCATCAAGTTGTCAATTTTCCAGTCGATGTAACTCAGCACAGGGACAGTATCCTTCGCGACATTGAAAAATTGCTTAAAATGTCACTACACAAATTCGACAGCGTTAATAAGCTTTCCGCTCCGAAGCCTACGAAACGAACGAATTCCAAGAACCTTTTCGAACGGCGAAAGAAAACACCGTTTCGCAAAACCTACCCGCCGAGTAGAACGAAAGCATGAAAAAAGTCGCGCTAAAACGTAACGTGACAGCTTGAATCGGGGTGAATGCGTCGCTGTTTAACCGTCCGACTCTCTCACCGGCTGTAATCTATTATTAGCCATATGTTTACTCGGGTTTACGGTGCATGAGAGAAAGAGAGAAAGAGAGAGAGAGAGAAGTGCATCATCGTGCACGATGTTAGTTCGAGAATAAGCCGCTCGTCTAGTGTATAACCTGCTTTATGGATGTTATTTCTGCACCGGGGTTTGTATCGCCGTATGCACGCCCCCTGGTGTTCGTAATGTGTGCCACCCGTGCACCCGGGGATTTCTGGTGTTTTTTTTTTTTTTTTTTTTCTTAATTTGGCTATGCAGCTCACCTACCCCGGTTCCTACTCATTCGCTCCCCATCAACCGGGGCAGAATTAAGTAGAACACTCTCCCGGGCGACGCGTAATTAGTACGGTTTTTTATACCCCTGTTTCGATTTTTTTCTTCTTCTTGTTTTTTTTCTCGTTTCTGGGTGTCCCATTTTTTAGCCGATTTTTCGCACGCCGAGGAGCGTCGAACTCTTTAGGGGCGAGAAATTGTCATCTGAGTTGACAATATATCGGTGAATAAAATTTACAGGTTATACGCGACTCGAGACTGGAGATGGTCACTAGGCTAAGAATAATCGATGCGTCGATTAATCGAATCGAAGAAAATAATTGAAGACGACTCGATCGATTAATCGATTAATTTGTATTTTTTTTTTTTTGCATAATTCATAGTTTCATTAAAAATATTTTTCAATTTCAGGTGAAAATATTCATTTGTTTTTCACTCGTTGTATGGAATAGGTACTTAGTAAGTAAGACAACGATAATAATTGATACTTTAATCGCATAAATTGATATTGTACCGCGTCGATAATGGGAGTAAGAAACAAACAACAATTGTGAAAAAAAGAATAATCAATTACACTCGATTAATCGGAAAAAAATTATCGATTATTTTTGGCCATTCTTACTCGACCCTCTATCGACACTCTTGACGAAGCTGAAGTTAGTAAGGTTAACGTAACGAAACATTGGGGGAAAAATTACTCTTTTGGAAGTTTATAGTGACTTTGATGAAGTTAAGTTTTCAAAAGCCTTTATAGTATGGATTTACTGGATTTCATAAATTCCTGTAACTGTAAAATAACGATTTTCCGAAAGGTTAATCGTTGCTAACTTCAGCCTCATGACTCTTGACCGTTATTCGTTCGAGGAGAAATTTTACCGATCGATTTCAATTTTCAATTATCCTTTGGCTGCGTCTATTCGTGCATTCTTTCAGTCAATCTTCATTTCTCCTTCTCGCCTTTTGCATCCGTTAGAAACTGCTCCGTTTCCTTTATTGTTGCTCGACGCTCTCACGAGCGCAATAATAATCGAATCTACGGGCGGAAAATCGAGACGATATCCGATTTTCACTCCGACATCGGGATGTAAGCCGATCATTTCATTTCATCGTTTCGAGGCGAACCCTCCTCGTACAGGTTAAATCACCGATAAATCGTCTCAATTTACTCGACATTTTCCAATCTAGGTATATAAAACGTCCGTCTTAAATTCGTTCCCGTTAATTCTTTCAGCCTGGGACAAAAGTGTTTTTCCGTTCATCACGGTTCGCTTGGTTATGATCGTAATTATAGAAACGAAATGAAGATAAATAATCAAAGAAACTAAAGCACGAGTAAAATAACGGTGTGAAAAGTCTTGCATTCAGATTTCTCTCAAGTTTTCCACCGTGTTCTGTTTTTTTTTTTTTTTTTTTTTTTTTTTTTGGCAAAACGCCGATTAGAAACTACGCGTCTTACCGTTTTGCCGCTTTACAAAATCTCACGAACTTTTTCTCATTTGACGGTTACTTTTCTTTTCCTTTTCCATCCAGTTTCTCTCGATTTATTTATTTATTTATTTATTTATTTTTTACGTTTTCTCTTTTACCACTCGTAGAACTGGTTCCGTTCGATTCGCAAAGTGCAGATCGTGAAGTTTCCCAAGTGTTTGCGAAGCCCCGCTTGAAAATTGCGTGCGTCGAGTCTGCAGTTGGAATAAATTCTATTTCGAGTAAACACCTTTATTGCTATGTACTCCCGTAGGTTTTTCAAATTTATTTTTCAAGATTTATCGTATACATACACACAGGGTTATCTTTGTATACGTATACATACATACACACACTTGTCGTATGCGGGGGGAAAACGGAACATGCGCAGCTGCCGAACAGAATTTATGTCAATATTAGACACGCACAATATACGTACGTAAGAAGAGAGAAAATTTATCTATTCGAAAATACAAAAGTATGCATCCCATTTTTTCGGTTGGTTATTTTCTTTACCGATTTTTTATTATTTATTTATTTGTTTATTTATTATTTTTTTTTCTCAATTACAACGTACGCGTCATTGCAATTTTCGGCGATGTTCAAAGATAACTTCAGTTATGAACGTGTCACCGCGGTTTTAATTAATACCGCAGACGCGCTTCGGTCTCGCCGATCCATAACAATTTAAATCCCATATTAAATCAAATCCCAACCCGCGAAATGAATATAATATGGGTATACATTTCTCACCGAAATATTCACCGAGCAATTTCATGCGAATATTAATTTTTATCCAGTCGTCCGTTCAATCGCAGTTTTCAAAGAGTGGCACAGATGTTTAAAAAATTGTCTTTCATTACTCAAAGTGCTCACTCACGTTGCTGCCAAAATCCGTGCAAAAAAGATTAGAATGAAAAAAAAAAAAACAACAACAACAACAATTCTTACGAACATAAAGTTTCCAATTATTATTCTGCCCTTATATAATCATCGCCGTGAGAAAATTTTTCTTTCTGCATATAGTTACGTGTTATATTTTTTTTCACTAAAGTTAACGCATTTTCATGAAAGCAGCATCGTCGTCATTCTTGTTTGAAATTAATCATACGTTCCGTATCCACTTCTTTCCTTTCACACGTTTGATTATATATTTGTAATAACGCAATATCCGGAAGGTTATTCCGATGAAAGAATTGTTGCTATTGTTGCTATTATTATTATTGTTGTTGTTGTTGTTGTTGTTATTATTATCGTTTGAAAGTTGCGGAAAAAGTTTTCACGAATAAATGCATTACACAAACACCTAGGGCTAAAAATTGTAAAATGTTTCGAAACACCTTTTCGCTTCTGGTTTCCCTCGATAAAGGAAAAGAAAAAAAAAAAGAAACCGCTGCTAAAAGTTTCCCCGGCCAAACTTCTGCCAGCTGTAATATTACACTGTACACCGTATCGCAATGGATATTTCTGTGAAACTGTACGCGATTTCGTGCTCTCTTAACGTCGGGTTGTGTGAAATTTCACTACCAATGGAATGAAAAATTACCATAAGCAAGAGTGAAAAACTACGGAACACCAAATCAAGCGAATATTCGCTTAGATCGAGTAAAATTTCGAATCTATCTGGCGAACCCTCGAAGCGTTCGATCGAGTGAAAAAGTTCGCTGTCGAAGAGTAAATTATTCACTGCATCGTTCGTATCGCGCAGTTTTCGCTCCAACGAAATTTCTAGACTGTGCATGTGTGTGTTTTTGTTTCTTATTTTTATTAAATTTAATTTTTTTTCACCATCAGGAACGCATCAGCATCGCGTATTTTTCCGCTGACAATGAGAGAGAGAGAGAGAAGGTCAGATATATGCGCATATATATATATATATATATTGAGATTAGGGTGCGCGGCGGTTTTTGCGGGGATGAGAAAGAATTTGGCGCAACTCCCAGGCGCTCAGCTCGTGTCCTGTAACATCGAATTACTTTCGTTCGGTTTGTTATTTATGCGGCTGCGGTGTGTCGGCTGAATGGTAGGTAAATTAGCGGCTCACAGCTCGAACGTGAATCGAACGATACCTGCTGAGAGGGTTGAGGGTTGAGGGTTGAGGGTTGAGGGTTGAGGATCCGCGGGGGTGAAAGCGCCAAGTGTAAATGTCATCGTGGACGCTGCACGCGACTGCGTGTGTCGGGTGTCGTCTGTTTGCACAACTCCGATTATATCCGTGTGTATAAAGGGGCGAAGGCCCCTCCGGGTTGCAGGGATTTCGAAAAAGGGGGAGGGGAACGGTATATGGGGGATGTTTCCTTCCGTCCGTGGGAAAAATATATTTTTACCACGGATAATAAAACCAGACGTTGGACATGCCGCATAAATCAACGAAGATCACCCGCCGCACTCCGACTTAACTCCTATACTTGTGTTTTTTTTTTCTTTGATTTTTTTTTTGTTTGCTTCTAGGCTCAAAGAAAAATGTAATTTTAAAGTAGAATAACCCTAGTATATCACATATTATTACTTGCAATGAATAAAAAAAGAAATTTTTGCTCGCGTTGAAAATTAATTGAACGACATGATTTTGTAGCGGTTCGAATGATTTGAAATCAAAACGTTGATAAATTATAAAAAAAAAAAAAAAAAAAAAGAAAAACCCCACAATGTTTTGAAATAATTGTAGTAATTTTGCTCTTGATCTTGCAAAACAAAAAAAAACTGAATTTTTACATGATTTCAACTTTAACCTTCAATAACTTTTCAAACAGTTTAATTGTCAAATATATTATAAGAGACGTGTCAGACATTTATTTATTTATTGCCTTGTTACTAATAATAAAAGAAATAACTAAAATTATTTTCACGTGTTGATTAAAATGGAAAGTGAAAAATTGCGTTCAGGAATTACTAAATGTTAATATTAAGGGCTGAAATTGTAACAGGCGTCTTATTTACTTTTCCTACAACTGTTAAGCACGTGACTTTAAATAAAAAATAGTAGATTTTTTTTTTCGGACCAGTCTAACAGGTACGTATAAACCGCCGAAAACAAATTCTTCCAAAGTTGGGCTACTTTTTCCCTATTCTGACAAAGGTACCCTACGCCTAGAGAATTTTGATACCATAAGTCGTTATTTAGTGAGCTTTTGCGAATTTTTTTTTCCAAACAAAGTGGTTCGAAGTAAGAGAGAAAAAAAATTATTATGGCCAGCGTTGAAAACCGCGTCTCTGATTTATCTAATCGAAATTTAGGTTAATACAACTCCACGTTACTTTAATACGAAGATACGTCGATTTCGTTAATTGATCAGCTGATAATACCGATTAAGCGAATTTTCGAAATCCTGTGATAGACTTCTGTCAAAATGAGATAATTCAACCTGTAAATTTGATTTATTCTTACCTCGGAGAAATAAAAGTTGTTTCTACATTATTGTTTTTTTCTCTCTTCGAGTCGGGAACACAAAAGATGTTCTGTCTCACGACAAACTGTAATATTGAAAAATGTAGGTCATTTTCATTTCCACTTTGCGGGAAGGTAAAGAATAAAGTAGGTATGCACCTAGCTGTACGAACTACTTTTTGCCAATCTTTCCTAGGTGCGAGAACCTTTTTCATTTAGCTTTCGTACGTAGGTAAAATCTTTTGCCGAGTGCGGATTGTCGTTTCTATATTTTACACAACTTCGGAACTTCCCTGCCTTTTGCAGACGTTTGTTTGGCCATCGTTTTTTTTTTTTTTTTTTTATTTTTTTATGTTTTTTAATTTTTTTTTTTTTTCTCATTTCTTCAACCTCCTATTTCGAACGCTGCAGGGACAAGAAAACAGGAAGAAATATACCATACAGGCCGGGCATGCACGTCGAGTTTCTGATTCGTAAAATCCAGACAATGGGTATCCCAGGCGTATATCTTCCTCTCAGCTATGCTCTACTTCCTGTTTCGGATAATACACAGACCGACACCGAAACCCTAAGTTAGTGGATACCGTAGAGAATAAAGTCGAATAAAAAAAAAAAAAAAAAAGAAAAGAAACTACAGCTTATGGACATAAAACTTTCTTCTGCCTCGGGAATTATAATACAATATTACATATCCAGCATCTGTCCGAATCTGTACTAAAACGTAATTCATTCATCCATCTTATTCCGAAACACGTTCTCCCTTTTCTTTTTTTTTTTTTTTTTGTTTTGACATAAAAAATTGGAAGGTTCTCTCGAGCAATGGATAAAAACGAGGGGTTAATCACTGTTGTAATCTGGTCTACACGATATTTGTAATCTCATGTATTCCCTGTAATCTTTTGTGTTACTTGTAATCTTTTTTGTTCTTTATAATTTTTTTGTAGCCTCTGTTATCTTTTTTGCAATCTCTACGTATTCTCAGGTAGGTCAATCTCTGTGCAACGTCCAGTAATCTTTGTAACCTCACGTAATTTTTGTAAGCTCTGCAATATCTGTGATCTCCCCGTGATGCCTGTAACCTTTCTTTAATCCTTGAAATTTGTTGGAATTTTTTTTTAATCCCTGCAATCTCCGTACTCGGTGTTATCGCTTGTAATCTTTTGTAATCCTTCCAATTTTTGTAATTTCTTGTAATCCTTGCAATCTCCGTACTCGGTGTTATCGCTTGTAATCTTTTGTAATCCTTCCAATTTTTGTAACTTCTTGTAATCCTTGCAATCTCTTTACTCGTTTGCTATCGCTTGTAATCTTTTGTAATCCTTGCAATTTTTGCAATTTTTTGTAATTTTCTTTTAATCCCTGTAATGTTTGTACTCGTTTGTCATCGCTTGTAATCATTTGTAATCTTACCGTATACAATCTTTCTGTAACGACTGTAATCATTGTAGCGAATTTGTGATTTTTCCAATTGTAATTAATACCTCGGATAAAAATAAGAATTATAAAAAAAAAAAAATACAAAAAACATATATCTTGGCTCCGTCTGATGCGTGTAAAGAAAAAATGTTATAAAAATAATCATCCGCGTCTGTAAGAGAAAAGGCGCGAACCGTGGAAAACTGCAGAGGCAAACTAGATGCACCGGTAAATTCAAGGCTTGAAATAACCCCGCAGCGATGTCAAAGGGTCAACTCACGATGCAGCGGCTTTGCTCTCCCTTTTTTTTTTCTCCTACAACCCTCCGGGGGAAGTAGCTCCGGGTTCAAGCTCTGTCGCTTCTTCTGACTGACGTTCGTTTGGGTAACCTTTGTGACCGCTTTGACATCAGTCTTTTCTTCTATCCCTAAGACCCAGGGTCTGATCCTGCAGTCAGACTCGTGAACCTGCATGATCTGCGGTAGGGAGACGTAAATTACAGCCTCACCTTGCGAACACAGCGTAATTACGAATATGGCGTGCTAATCAACGTCTCGTTTCTCCGCTTGCCGATCCTCGAAATATTCATTCCTGATTTTCATTCGTTTTGTGATAAATTTTTTCCTACTTTTCTTCAGTTCGATATTTTTTTCGTCCACTATCTACGGAGGCAAGAAAATTTCCAACTTGAGACCAATAATTGGTCTAATAACTTTTCCAAGTTTATTGTAGACTCCTGGAAAAGTTTTGTAGAAAATAACCTTCATTCTACCCAATTTAAAGTCGATTCCTTCAAACTTCTTGGATTTAAGGATGAATAAATTCGTCCCACCGTCTGACGACGAATCGAAAGTTAGAAAAACAGGTATAACCGATTGAATAATCTCTAGTAATTTTTGTTTGCATCATTGATGGTGAACACGAATGAAACAACATACTTGCTTTGTAATAAAAATTAATCTGAACAAATTGGAATAGCACAAGTTGAGATATGAACAATTAGAAGAAAGGTTTTGTAACTGGAATGGTTGAAATAATTAAACTCTGGTATTTGCGATCCAGTTCTAATGTTTTTGGACTCATTTTACTCACTGACCGAATCCTCAAAAATTTTCCAGAAAATCTAACGAAATCTTTAGATTACAGTATAATATTTACACAATTCTACTACTTTTACTCAGTTTGAAGAAAATTTCGGACAATCTCTAGAGACTTCCATGGTAAACAAAATAAGCCGAAAAACATTATAATCTGATGAAAAACACCAGAGTTTAATTATTTTCAACGTTCCGATCGTGAAATCTTTGAATTTAGCCAGATCCAATTGCATTACACGTAATAAGGATGTTGTTTCTTCCGTGTCATCGCGCACCATCATCATTGGCGCAAATAACGTCGCTGGAGATTTTTACATACAATTTTTCCTCAATTCCCAATTTCGATTCAGCCGATGGGAGCCGTTTATCCTTGAACGACAAATTGGAGAAGGTGAAAACCTGTTCGTTGAATACTCGAAGAAAATTTCGCTGTCCCAATTGTTATCACATATTGAAGGAGCGTTTATTTCAAAGTGTGTCTTGGTTCCGCAGAGCTTCAACGTTTCCAATACAACATTTAGCGGCTCACGAATAGATGGGAAAACAAATAGGAAATTCGGGATTTCGATCCCGACGCGAGGGACTGGATTTAAAAAACGGAGGTCTATAACGGGAGGACGGATAAAGATAAACAGGAATTAGATTCGTCTACGTGACGAACAAATTGTGTTTGTTGCGGGTCTGCCGATGCATTGATAAACGGAGACTCCACCTTTTCGTGTTCCTACGCGCAGGAAAAACCGGGGAAATTCTTAAAGTAAAAGTCGGTGTAAAGTCAGGCAACTCCGAAAATGAAACTGAAATTTTGAGTCTCTCGAAGAAATAAACTCGACCTTGAAAGAAGAAAGAAATTGCACTTCAAATTTTGTTTACTTTTTCTACGGGAAATCGCAGGCTGTTGTTTACGAATTGATAGTCAAGTTAGATACTGGGTAATATTGAAAGGATTAGTAATTAATGTGTAAAAAAAATTTTATTAATCATTGGCATATTTTGTCGGAGGTTACTCGAAAAACTTTATTTTCAGGCTGTAATGCCTGGAAAATTCAGAAAACTTCAAATTCATGAAGCAATAATAATCATAATTAGTGGCTCGAAATGTACATTGTGCTGGTTAAAAAATGTCGAGCAGCCGTTCGTCAATTTAATATGTAAAACCAAAGTAATAAAATAATCTTTGGGTGTTTGAACGAGAGTAGACTTATTTTCAAGCTAAATATTGAACAAGAATATACGCTCTAAAATTACTTTGGCTCTAAAATTTTTTGTTTTTTCAATATTTAGCTTGAAACTAAGTGCACCGCACGTTTGATCATGAAAAAAAAAAACCTTAACCATTGTTTGACACCCTGGGATGCACCTTTTCTTCATTAATTTATATTACCTAAATATAAGAAAATCGGATCTGTGGTGCCATCTGACACTTTTGATATCTTGTTATATAAGTTCTATAGTTTCAAAAAGTAACCTTTTCAGAACGTTAAAAACATATAATATTTCAAGTGAAAATATTCAATAGGCCATTTTTCATAGCGATTTTTCTTGTTGGGGTACAAATGACCCCCGTGTGTCAAGTATGTAATTCTGCATAAATGTGTCAAACAAAGGACAAGATAAAAATTGGACTTCGGCTATTTCCAACTGTGGACTATCCGAACTAGGCTCGGTCCAAATTATTCCGGATAATCGGAGCACAAAATTCTTCTCGTCAACTACGGTCGAAGGCAGGGAGTAGAAGGAGATAAAGAGAGAAACAGCGATTCACAGAAATCGTCGCTGTCTCACCGATGTGTTTCACACTCCGTGCATTCTTCACACATGTTGCTGCTGCAGGTTCCGGAACAAAAACCCTACGAGCCGCTTCTCTTCGTTTTCGCCGATTTCCTTTATCAGCCTTTCTCTCCTCGCCCCCGCAATTCCAGATTCTTCCATTTTTTCTCGCCTCACTTTGGGGTTTAGCCGGCACCTCGAATATCCGGCCACTTTGCCCCCAGCTTCTCTCTCTCTCTCTCTCTCTCTCCCTCCCTCCCTCCCTCCCGCCCTCCCTCCATCCCTCTCTCTCTCTCTCTCTCTCGGCCCGACGTCGTCGACGAGACGCGAATGTCTCGGTACAGAACGGGAAAGCCTGTCTGGTTGTTTATGCAAATCCCTCGGGACCCCGGGAGGGCATGCAAGAATAGGCGAGGGTAGGCTCCCGAATTATTAAGGGGGATTCCGAAACTTCCCTTAACGAACTCATGGCTCGCTCGCACCCCGATTCCTCCTCCTTCCTCTCCTTATCCTGCTCCCCATCCTCCTTCACGTCCCGATGACGCAACTCTTCCCATATTCGGAACTTGATCTGAAGTACTAGGCCGCATCAGCAATCATGATCCCAAAGCCGCGGATCGAGAACCAGATTTTGAAATTATCCTGCGGGTTCGAAACTTTCCCTAAATAAAGGTGCCTTTCTTTTTTGCACACTGATGATCCTCTTCGAGAATGTATTACATTTCAAAACAATACATATATATTTTTTTCATGGTTTCTTATCAGGAGATTGTTCACCCTTGCATTCGTAAGTTACCGTGATTGTTCAAAACATGCGGGAAAAGAAGGAGACAGAAATTAATAACAAAAGCTTCGATATCGATGTTTCACTCCGAACAGTGAGAAATTTAGTACAATTGTTCACTTTCACTCAACAATGATTTTAATCATTAGTTTCTGTTCTTTCGAATATTGCTTCCAACAGTTTCGTGAAATTTCTTACATATATATATATATTTTTTGCACTCTTTTTCAATAGTAAATTCAATGTGATTGTTATAATGTTGAAAATAATCAATATCGTGCTTCGCAATCTTGAAAAATTAAATATTCAACGATACCATCTTGGTTGTAAAAAGAAGAAAAAAAATTACCGGGTGAGATCGTAGAGATTGATTATCTTCTGAATAAAATGACTGATCGTAGACTGAAATCGAAGAAACTGATTAAACGTTCAACAATTTTGATGTTATTATAAGCGAATCATCGATATCTAAACTTTTCTTTATAATCCTATAGTATTTTCCCGCACTACTATTTGAAAGATCTTCACTGCAGCCTACAAATACAATAATTTTATCCACATAAAAAAAAAAAAAAAAGCCACGTAACCAACGATAATATTATGAAATTGAATTAATGAAACGTATAGATTTTTCAAGCCAATCAACCTACCTAATGGACACAATCCTTCCGGTGCGATAAGCGAACGTTTGCCACGGGAATTTAATTCCGGTTGAATTCGCGCTTGGATTGAAGATTAGAGATTCACCCCTAACCCAAATTCCATTTTACTCTCTCTAACTTTCTCCGTCTCTCTCTCTCTCTCTCTCTCTCCCTCTCCCTGCGGCAAGCGGAAAGGTTTTTGTGAATTATTCTACCGCCACCATATACCACCGGAGCAAAAACCGGCCGCCATACGTGTTCTGCAATATCATATTTAGTCACGGTGTTCTCTTCAGCCCCGCTAAGTACGCCTCGGCTGGCTGTCAGGTGACGGTGTCGATTTTTTCTTTTTTGCTTTCCTTTGTTTTTTTTTGTTTTTTTTTTCACCCCTGCAACCGCCGTTGCGATGGCATCGTTTCAGGCAGGGGCTCGTTTTAAAACGTCGCGCGTTGCACGCGGGGGGAGATTAAAAGTGATGCTTTTTCTTCCCCGGGCAGGAGAGAGTTGATGTATAAACATCGTTCTATAACGTCGTTATGACACACTGCCATGGAGAACCCCCCGTAGCGTCGTTGACGAGCTTGGAAATAAAAATACGCCATTACACTGAGTGATCATAGTCTAATCGACGGAATTTTCTCCGCAATTTATCGCTCCGCATAATTATTATCATCATCCGTGTGGCGCCGTTGATAAACGAGCCGGAGGAACGAGAGACAGAGAGAGAGAGAGAGAAGAAGAAGAAGAAGAGAAAGACAGATAGTCGATTATCGTAAGGACACTCAACAGGGTAGAAAAGGTAAGGGATAAACTTTTCTCCGCACCTCAGTGACGTATTAAAAATTTACAAACTTTCGAGGGTTTTGGCTAAAAGGATTTTTCAAGCATCCTTCGCAGTGCATGTTATAGTTGCAAATATTTTCACGAACGAAAACAACGATGTATAACTTTAATCGAACTGGATCTCGATCAAATTTTCAATTCATTATACAGATATGTATATATATATATATATATATATATATATATATATATATATATATATATATATATATACGAAATAAAAAAAAAAAATGTTGAATTTGATTTTCGAAGCAATGAAACTATTTGAAAATTTTTTCAACAGGGTCGTAGAATTTCCCAGCCTAAATCGCCAAACTCTTAGCAAACGCTGGATAATACCTACTCAAAGTTTATTTACAACCATCCCCCGCAAGGTTTTCGCCCAAGTTTGAATTGTTCGCGGGTTAAGCCGAAGGGGAGGTCCGTATATACATATATATATAGGTCATTGACAAAATTGCAGCCATCGGTGTTATCGCCATTATGATTATTGTCGTTATCGAAGTTTCCAATGCGCGGTCTTGTTGTCTAACAAATATATTGCTTTCTGGGGTGGCCGTTTCTCAGGGGGTGACTTTATCACGCCGCAGGGTTGCCTCGTCTTCTGCTTCCCGAACAAAAAGCTCCGGCGGCAATTCTCGCCCCCCTCCGGTTTCAGAAATCTTTTCTCCATTCCCTGTTTATTTCTCCTGTGCTCTCGTTTCTTAAGATTTTTTGCGA